>NW_027492275.1:247500-604445 GCF_021521415.1 Bidens hawaiensis | reverse complement strand
AAACATAGACGGACTCCTTACAAAGAACTAAATCTAGCAATCCTAATCAACAAAGATCTATCAATAACCTATCACATTACAGTTTTCTAGGCTAGCGGCTCACTTTTATTTATTTGTTTAGTTTTATTGTTTCTATTATTTTAATGCATATTAATCACAAACTAGTTAAGATCACACAGTAAATGACCTAACAAAACCCTATCCTATAAAACAATCAACAAGGGTAATGTGAAACAATAAATCTAAGAAAATAAAACCAAGTAATCATACACATAAATTAAATCAAACTCAACAGTTTACTTAAAATATAATTCCATAATGAACATAATCCCAATTAAAATCCAACCAAACAAAGGTTCATCATGACCTAGGTAGTTTATAGAGTTTAGCCTAGCATCATGTAATCAAAAATCAAATCAAACAAAGTGATAGAATATGAAAACATGGTGAAATAATAAAGAACGAAAAATCAAATGTGATAAAACACGTAATCTTCACTCTCGAATGTCTAACTTTTCACCGGATGCTCTCTTGCCTTCAAAACCTCCAAGAATCTCGAATAATAGCTCAAGTAAACTCCAAATTCGTCTGGTGGCTGTAGGGTATTGTTGAGGTTAAGATTAGAGGTGTTTATATACTGAAACATGACCCAATATTGAACAAAAACGGGAAACTTTCTGAAATTTTTTGGTCTAGGCGCCACACGGCCATGATTGGCCTACATGGTCACGCGGCGCTATTAGTATGGGTGCGGGGTGAGGGTGCGTTCTGACCGGTCGGTATGACCGGTTCTCCTTCCGGTTCATTTCCTTATGCGTTCCGGCTTCTTGTTTTGGCTATTTTGACTCGTTTTTCGCCCTTTTCAACCACGATCAACTTCTGGAATCTACAAAACACAATAATATTAGTAGTATACAAATCTTAACCAAAAACTAATTAAATATTAAATAAAATATACAAAGGAAACATATATATTTAACATTATATTAATACGAAACCCTTAAGCAACCTAGTGGATCCCTGATCATTCTCCTAGTGCGAGCTAAAAGGAAACCCTAAGGGGCGTGTGAACTTACCGATTAGTCGGGTTACATGTCAGTCTCTCCAACAACACTAAAGTACCCTAAAAGATAGATCACTCGTCGGTCTCACAATCTCAATACACCCTAAAGTGCGAGGGGTACCTAAGAACAATTGATAAGACACGAAGATACAGTAAAACTATGGAAATCTAGGAAAACCTCATGTTAGAGCGTTTAAGCCTAAACACCTAACCTTACAGACAACCTAACTATTTATCATATGTTAGCTATCTAGATAGGTAGAATACCTAGATCTTTAGACTCTCAAACAATGCTCCTATGGAATAGATATAATAAACCATACACTAGTCATAAACACACAGTAAGCTACCGAATATGCATCTATAGCTGAAAGACATTCAACAAGACACATATGGAACAATCACTGATCCTAAATCATACCTAAATGCGCATGCGCATCATCTCAATTGCAATCAAGTTCTTTATTATTGTAATAATCCAACTTAAAAATCAAGATAATATCCGCAAATCACAAAGTAGTCATAAAAAACCTAGGTAGCTCAGGAATTTAGCCGATAATCATCATGAACGGTATTAGTAAATTAGATTAAGTTGAATACATATTATGAAAATGTAACATCATACTTTTAATAATAATAGATAAAAGAATTTTGTTTACTTAATAGTGTATTATTATTTAGTTAAGTTAAATAAAGATAATAGAGTGTGGGCTTAGACAATAAAAGATGGAATAATGGATGGTGGTGGGCATTAGGTCAATGGGCTTAAGAGTATATAAACACCATAAACCCTCCCTAAAACCCCCATTCCTACCCCCAGCCTCCATAACACACTCAAAAACACACACAAACACTCCTCTTCCAATACAGATCAGATCTGAATTCGAACCAAGAAGAGTTTGTGTTAGATCTTCGCCATACAAGCAAGAACACGTATAGGGTTCACGTTTTGAATCAAACCCGAAGCTTGAAGTGAGCCAAAAAGGTACGTTTTAGGTTAAATGTTAAGTGTTGAGGTTGGTTTGCCCTAGGATTTGATACTAAGGCAAATCGGGCCTTATTACGTAAGAAATATGTAAACTTGAACGTAAACAAGATGTTTGGGATGAAATGGGACAAACGAGTGACGTTTGGACCGTGTTAGAGTGAGAAAATGAAGTTGTTATGGACCGGAAATCGTTCTAGCGGTAAAGCGGGCATAACAAGATGTATGGATGTGATTAGAATGGAAATACACGAAAAACCATGTTTGAATTGAGTTCTGGAAGAAACTTGATTCGTATGAAAATGAATCGAATAGAACTGGAAATGATTCGAATCGAACTGGAAGAACGAATTGAACTAGAAATGATTCGAATAGAATTGGAAGAATGAATCAAATTGAACTAGAAACGATTCGAATAAAATTGGAAGAACGAAATGAATCGAACTAGAATACGAATCGAATTAAAACTCGATTATGTTGGTTTGAAAAATCGATTCAATTGGTTAGAAAACACGATTCGATTGGTTTGAAAACTCGATTCAAATGGTTTGAAAATTCGATTCGATTTGTTTGAACTTTAGTTTTCTGATGAGGTTTGAAAATTCGATTCGAATGGTTGAACTTCAACTCGACCCCAGCCAGGGGCTCTGCTCCTTGGATCCTGCTAGGGCTACCGCCCCTAGACCCCGTTGCCAGGGGTGCTAACCCCAGATCCCCGTTAGCTATGGGTTTCACTAAGCTAAAAGTATGATATAGTTAATGGTAGTTAACTGATGCTTATAACTATTACACTGTTATCCATGCACTGTTAAGGAAGGGTATTACCGTTAACTCAGAGAAGAACATGACACATGTGAGTATCTAGCACCACTTTCTTGTTATGTTTTTGAGGCTGTGTGCATACTCAATATGATTTAAAAATACACTTAGTTTAAGTGGTAAGTGTATGTTGTATGTTTAATGATGATATATGAACGATATTGATTGTAAAAAGAATTAGAAGTATACAAGTAAACGTATATGAATATATGTATGGATATTGCGTGATTATGGTTATTCAATGCATGAGGGAATCGGACCTGTAAGGCCCCGTTACCGGTAACCCTACTTTCGTGTTGGATTTACTCATAAACACAGTTCTAAATATCAGAGTTAATTAAAACGTTTCGCGGAATATAAAACATCAATCATTTGTTACAAAACATTAAATCTTTTCTTTGATACCATAACACAAAACTTTATATTCAAAACATCTTTACTTCTTTCTTCAGATGCCAGCCGTTCAATCCATGCCATGCGTCATCCTCTTGCTAGCTCTGTAATCGGCTCACCTGCGTGCATACTAAAAGTCAGCTACGCTGAGTGAGTTCTAGTTAATCAGGTATCATACAATTTATTCCCATATATTACTTCTCGTATCCGAAGACACATATTACTACCTTAACCTTGTATAAATATCCATAGGAGGATCGTCACGTAATATTTATTAAAAGAACCATTACCATTACCCTACCATATATAATTTCCATAGGAGGAACACTATACTATCCATAGAAGGAACACTTTACTATCCATAAAAGGAACACTATACCTTCCATAAAAGGAACACTATACTTTATTATTTAATATCCATGTAAGGAGCTAGTCACTTCCCTTGACGATACGTGCAATATCCGAAGATCGTTCACGTACCGTCAAGCAATCATTCATATATATCACATTATCCATATAAGGCATACACTTATCTCTTAGGATAAGTGTATTAACAAACATATTGAGTATGCAGACAGCCCCGAAAACGTAACACATAAATGGGGCTAGAAACTCACCTGAATTCTGCTTCTTTTTCTGATAGCTGTAAATCCCTTCTCTAACTGAGCTCGGCTGACTATACAAGTTACACGTATCAATACTCGTCTGATCTAATCTGGTGGCCTAGTATTAGCTTACTTTAACTTATCGCTTTATAATTTATTTTCTAATCAAACTTGGCTTTAGGCGAAGTTAACCCTCGGGCGAACTTAGCTCTAGGCGAAGTTAACCTTAGGCGAACTTAGCTTTACAGCGAAGTTGCCATCAGGCGAGCTTGGCTTCAGGCGAAGTTGAACCTTAGGCGAACTTAACTTTACAGCGAAGTTGCCATCAGGCGAACTTGGCTTGCAGGCGAAGTTCATCAGGCGAACTTAGCTTGCAGGCGAAGTTCATCGCGTTGAAGGCGAAGTTGCCCAGATGAAGGCGAAGTTGCCCAGACGGCCGCTGTTCGGTTTCTTTCAGCATTTTGAGCGATTTTAACACCCTTGCTATGGTTCAATATCACCCACTACGCTTCCCGACTATTTTTGGTCGCTTATACACTAAAAAGCTTGGATCTTTAAACCTCAAAGATCAAGAATCATACCTTTTTGAGCTTGTTTGGATCTCGTTTAACTTGTTAACACAACTAATCGCTCTCTTTCGGACCTGCCCGATTCTTCCCTTGGCTCAGCCGGTTCCGGCGAAGTTAGTGGGTATGTGTGTGTTAGGGAGTTTGGTGAAATATGAAAGATATTTTGGGGTTTATGGGATATTTATATCCCCGAAATCCCATGGACCTAAGGCCCATTCTTATTTAACCCATCTCTATTAATCCAAATCCATAACCAACGTCCATTACCCGACACTAGCCCGACCCATACCAACTCCTATTCTTTTATTTATTTCCTGATAACCCGAGTAAACTTTCCCTCTATTATTAAGTAATATAATTAATATTATCTTGAAATTTCGGGATGTTACAAGTCTTCCCTCCTTAAAGAGGTTTCGTCCCCGAAACCTAACTTATTCCCTATAAAAGGAAAACTTCTTATATTTACACGCTTTATTGAATCGCCTTCGTTTTCTGAGTTACCCTTCTTACTTCCGACTTTGCAGTTATCGAATGGTGGTCACGTGTATTAGCTAGTTAAGGTAGCTTGTCCATGAGGCCCTCAATGTACCAAGTCTCGTTTCGATCTTTAAGAGGCTTTGTCTTATATCATATTAATGCTAAAGCCTAAGTCGACACTCTATCACAACACGTCAATTTATCATGACTAACATGCATTCAGACAATTCGTACCATAATTAATAAACACCAGTCTAAATTTCAACATAAAACAACACGCATCGAGTCATCAATAAGTTACACATGGATTTAATACTTATGGCTAGCATCTAGCCTTCTTGAATGTCTTCTCTAAGCATACGGAGGAATCTGTTAAACCTCAAGCACTCTTCTCTCCTTCATGTCCTCCCTTTGGCTTCTTGCAATCCCTTGCTAGGTGCCCACGTCCTCCACAGTTGTGACACCTATGGTAATCATTACATTACCAAGAGGAATGTCCTGCTCTTCCACACCTGTAGCAAACACCTAATCCCTTTCTGCACTCTCCGGGGTGTCTCTTCCCACATTTTTCACAAGCAGTGAACCCCTCTTGCCTTGCCTTCTTTTTGCGTGGATCCACCTCATTGGCTTCCTCTGGTTCTGGGGTTGGGTTCTTTTTCTTCGGTTCCATCTTCTCCCCTTCACAGTTGGCAAGGTCCTCATAAATCATCTCGGCCAATTCCACGGCCGAGTCAAATGTTGCGGGCTTACTAGACTTAACCAAAGTGCGAACATTCCGCGGAAGTCCCCTTACGTAACACTTGATCCTTTTAGCTTCGGTGTTCACCATGTCAGGTACCAACCTAGACATGCGGTTGAATTCAGTAGTATACTCCCGTTGTGTCATCTCTCCCGCTTTCAAATTCAGAAACTTCATCTCCACTCTTTCAACTTCTGTATCAGCGCAGAACCTCTTCATCACCATGTCCTTTAGGTCATTCCAACTCATCGCCTTGATCTCTTCACGGGTCTTCCTCTGCTCCACACTCTCCCACCAATACATAGCCTCATCTTCAAAAGATTGAGTGGCATAACCGACAGCTTGGTCAGGACGGCACTCGCTAATGCGGATAACCTTATCAATGGCGGTTATCCACTGAAGAGTAGCGATTGCGTCTCCTAAACCAGTCAGCTTAGGCGGGTCACAACCTTTGAAGGACTTATAGTTGCAACCGCCTCGGCCCCTCTTCCTATCATCATCTTTCACAGACTTTACCTCACTCGAGTCACCCCTTTTCCTCTCGTCATCCTTTCTATTATTACCACCTGCCCCTTCAACGGTTCGTTCACGGCTTCCAGCAGATCCTTCGGGATTCAGGTTCTTCACAGCAGCAACTACAGCTTGAACAATGGCTGCTTGAACCGCAGGGCTAAGTTGAACTTCTTCGTTGTTGTTCTGGTCTCCTCCAGCGGCGCTCCCTTCATCTTCGGTGTGGGAAACTTCTTCTACCGAGGGTTGCCGGACAAGACGAGGCCTGCCACGACGTCCAGTGCGACCCCCAGTTCCCACAACTTCTCCAGCTCCAGCCATCAGTATTCTTAAAGGGACAACACAAACATCATCACTCAAGGAACTATTTAGTACAAGGATACCAAGGCTAACAGGTAATAACAGTGGCCAGCTGTGACTAGCTGATCACGTTGCTTTCCGTGTCCTATTCGCTTCCCTTTATGAGTCTATTTGTGCTGGTTCTACTTAAGCAGTTAGTCAAATCAAACAATCAATTACTTCTATCCTTATCGTTCACGTATCTTTTCTTTCTCATTAACATGTATCATTTAATCATACACCTTACCTTTACTGATTTTTGCTTGAGCGACACATGGCATTCTTGAACTGGCATCTTCTTTCTTTTCTTACTTAAATCCCATTCTCTGTTCGAGTCTAAGCATGTAGGATGCTTAAATCTCTCGAACTTATGCTCTGATACCAACTTGAAAGGCCCCGTTACCGGTAACCCTACTTTCGTGTTGGATTTACTCATAAACACAGTTCTAAATATCAGAGTTAATTAAAACTTTTCGCGGAATATAAAACATCAATCATTTGTTACAAAACATTAAATCTTTTCTTTGATACCATAACACAAAACTTTATATTCAAAACATCTTTACTTCTTTCTTCAGATGCCAGCCGTTCAATCCATGCCATGCGTCATCCTCTTGCTAGCTCTGTAATCGGCTCACCTGCGTGCATACTAAAAGTCAGCTACGCTGAGTGAGTTCTAGTTAATCAGGTATCATACAATTTATTCCCATATATTACTTCCCGTATCCGAAGACACATATTACTACCTTAACCTTGTATAAATATCCATAGGAGGATCGTCACGTAATATTTATTAAAAGAACCATTACCATTACCCTACCATATATAATTTCCATAGGAGTAACACTATACTATCCATAGAAGGAACACTTTACTATCCATAAAAGGAACACTATACCTTCCATAAAAGGAACACTATACCTTCCATAAAAGGAACACTATACTTTATTATTTAATATCCATGTAAGGAGCTAGTCACTTCCCTTGACGATACGTGCAATATCCGAAGATCGTTCACGTACCGTCAAGCAATCATTCATATATATCACATTATCCATATAAGGCATACAGTTATCTCTTAGGATAAGTGTATTAACAAACATATTGAGTATGCACACAGCCCCGAAAACGTAACACATAAATGGGGCTAGAAACTCACCTGAATTCTGCTTCTTTTTCTGATAGCTGTAAATCCCTTCTCTAACTGAGCTCGGCTGACTGTACAAGTTACACGTATCAATACTCGTCTGATCTAATCTGGTGGCCTAGTATTAGCTTACTTTAACTTATCGCTTTATAATTTATTTTCTAATCAAACTTGGCTTTAGGCGAAGTTAACCCTCGGGCGAACTTAGCTCTAGGCGAAGTTAACCTTAGGCGAACTTAGCTTTACAGCGAAGTTGCCATCAGGCGAGCTTGGCTTCAGGCGAAGTTGAACCTTAGGCGAACTTAACTTTACAGCGAAGTTGCCATCAGGCGAACTTGGCTTGCAGGCGAAGTTCATCAGGCGAACTTAGCTTGCAGGCGAAGTTCATCGCGTTGAAGGCGAAGTTGCCCAGATGAAGGCGAAGTTGCCCAGACGGCCGCTGTTCGGTTTCTTTCAGCATTTTGAGCGATTTTAACACCCTTGCTATGGTTCAATATCACCCACTATGCTTCCCGACCATTTTTGGTCGCTTATACACTAAAAAGCTTGGATCTTTAAACCTCAAAGATCAAGAATCATACCTTTTTGAGCTTGTTTGGATCTCGTTTAACTTGTTAACACAACTAATCGCTCTCTTTCGGACCTGCCCGATTCTTCCCTTGGCTCAGCCGGTTCCGGCGAAGTTAGTGGGTATGTGTGTGTTAGGGAGTTTGGTGAAATATGAAAGATATTTTGGGGTTTATGGGATATTTATATCCCCGAAATCCCATGGACCTAAGGCCCATTCTTATTTAACCCATCTCTATTAATCCAAATCCATAACCAACGTCCATTACCCGACACTAGCCCGACCCATACCAACTCCTATTCTTTTATTTATTTCCTGATAACCCGAGTAAACTTTCCCTCTATTATTAAGTAATATAATTAATATTATCTTGAAATTTCGGGATGTTACAGGACCCTAATAATATCCGAGGCACGAAGAAACCGGACCCTAACAATCTCCGAGGCAGGAGGGAACCGAACACTATTAATATCTGAGGCAGAAAGTGAATCGGGCCCTAGTAATAATCGAGACAATAGGACGAAATGCTCTTTAAAACGTATAAGTATGTATATAAAAGTAAGATAAAACATGAACGTATGATAGTAAGAAAGAACAAAAGTTTGAAAGTAAGAATGAAGGTTACATATGTATGTACAAAAGAAAGTAAAGTAAGTTAAGTATGTAGTATGTGAATGTAATGTATGTTACCTGATTAACTAGAACTCACTCAGCGTAGCTGACTTTTAGTATGCACGTAGATAAATAGGTTAAGGCAGCTAGCTTGAATGAAGACACATGGCATTGGACTAAAGAGGCTGACATCTCGAGAAGAATGTTATGATGTTTTAAATGATTTTTATTATGCTTTAAGACAAGAGTTTGTTTGATGCGAAAAGATTTGAATGGTTATGTAATATATGGTTAAATGTAATGTTTCCAAGAAAGTTTTAATTCACCATAATATTAAGAACTGTGTTTATGAGTAACTCTAACGCTAAAGTAGGGTACCGGGACAGGGACCTTACAGAAAATAGATGAAAACACTAGAAACGCCAAGTAAACGAATTCGAGACCTGCTTAATGATCTATCTCGCACACCGGCCTTCAACTTCTAGCACCCAAGTGCTCTCATGCTCCAAAATTTTCCCAAGAGTCCCAAAGGGACGTTTGAAAGTTGAACAACTTCCCTCGATTAAGGTTACAAAAATCGTTTATATAGACGTCCCTAATTTTTTTTCGACAAAAAGATCCCTTGCGCGTCACAGGAGTGAAACAATCAGACGCTCACGACGTGCCAAGGACAAAATAGTTGAGCGGACTTTTTGGTGATTTCTGGGGTTCTTTGCGTATTGCGTGGGATTTCCCTAAGTTCTCCACGATACGCCTAGGAGCTGAAATCCATCAAATTTTGTTTTCTTCGTAAAATCTTCGCATTAGCTTCGTTTTCCTCCCAGATTTCTCCTACGCCTTCGTATTTCAATTTTCTATCATGTCATCTTCCAATATCTTCATTTCCAATCCAATTTTATTCTTTCACTCTTGTTCATTCTCACATGTGCAAGTTTCTTCATGAATTAGCCTCGTTTTCTCTCCTTGCGCACACGAACCCCTGTATATATATGTCACACCCCGACTTACGGCCTAGGCGTGTGACCAACAGTTGGTACCGGTTTTGTAAATGTATCAGAGTTTAGCGGAAGTCTTTTAAAAGTATTAATAAATTTTGAAATATTAATTTACTTATAAAACTTTTTAAAAAAATATTAATATTTCTTTTGAAACATTTTATCAATAAATCTTTATTTTGTAATGATATTTAATTTATTTGAAAAGCTTTTCGGATAATAAATATCCAGGCGTTTTATTTATAAACCTCGTTTGATTTTACAAATCATATTGTTTATAATCTTTTAAATAATTAAAACAATGAGCCATCTCTACCTTGCGAACATCTACTTTATGATTGGCTCCAATTCTTGATACTTTAATCACTTGAAATGTTAGAAAATACGTCAGCGATGTGCTGGTGAATACGCTGACGCTAAAATATTTTCTTTTACTTTATTTCCCTCGAGACTACAACTGCCTCTGCCCATCGTGGCTTAGGAATAACAAAGTTAAATAACACATTTATAAATTCGAGCTTCTACACTAGGTCACCTCAGCAAACACCGCAGCGTTCGACTTAGTTAAGTACCCATAAATATACACAAAGGTCGTACTCCCTGCAGGAGAGCGTCCTACGACCAAGGGTGGTGCGATGTGCCCATTCATCGCGTAGTACCACCTATGTAAGGATTCAGACACACGTATACCACATCCTGAGGGCTGGTTCATACTCTTATTTATAACGGTTTTAGGAAAACATGATTCCTTGTAAACAATTTTCATATAACATGTTTGACTCATTTTAAAATAAGTTATAAAAGTTTTGGGGCGTATTCACTTTTTCGCTTTGGGATCGGCTTCAACACCGTCCGAGGGTCTTTCCCTTGCTATCTCGCACCTATAGTACGAGTATAGCCTTCTCTTTTGGATCAGCTTCAATACACTGTCCGAGGGTCTTTCCCTCTTCTTTGTTATCTCGCGCCTGTAGTACGAGTATAACTTTTTGTTAATCGGATATACAATCCGGCTTAAGACCTCTAGTCTCTTTTGTAAAATCTTTACATCGATTTTAATTTCTTTATGAACCTTTAATTCAAAACATCTTTTCATTATTTTAAACCTTTAGTTTAAAATATTATTTATTTCCTTCCTTTTCCAAGTTAAAACTCTTTCTTTTTAACTTATTTCTTTCACAAGATAAACCACTAGTTTAACTTGTTTTCTTTTTCTTAAACTCTATGTTTCTTCTTCATTAAGAAACATATATTTTTCTTTTACTTATTATTTAAGAGTAATAAATTTAACTATAACTATCTTCTATTTTTCTTTTCATTTTCTTTTATAATATGTTTGAATCTATAGTTCAAATCATATATCTCTTATTCTGATATTCGGACCTTTAGTCCGTCTACGTTTTCCAAAACATATACTTATATATATATATACCTCAACTAGTTTATATTAATAATACAAACTATGTATATATATATTTATTAATTACTTATTTTTATTATAAATTATCTTTAAATAATACTTTTATATTTATTCATTAATAAATATTCTTTTCATTTATTTTTTTATTCTTTTTTCTTTTTATTATTATTTAAATAACAACCATACTTTATTTATAATAAAGATTTATACTTTAATCTTTATCTTTATATTTTCTGCTCTTTATTTTCTTTAGTTTATTTTCGAGGTATTGACTATACCCTTAACTAGGGTCTAAGTCTTTATTAATATTTTATTTGGGCGTTATGCCTACCTTGTTTGGCTATTAATTTTTAAACTCACGGGCAGCACTTCGACGTTGGCACGTATATCGAGAATCTTGATTAGCACCTCCTTGGCACGCAAATCGAGGCACACCGGTCTTCAAGTCTCGTCGGCACACATTTCGAGGCAGGTTGTCGAGGTCGTCTCGGGTCGACACGTAATTCGAGGCGAAACGTCGGCTCGTCTCAGGTGGAACGTTGGGTCGTCTCGGGTCGGCACGTACTTCGAGGTGGAATTTCGGGTCGTACTGGGTCGGCACACACTTCGAGGTGGAACATCGTGTCGTACCGGGTTGACACGTACTTTGAGATATTGTGGTTGGTACTTTGGGGTATCGTAGGTTTATGGCACGAATTACGAGGAAATATGTCGGAGTTTTTATGGTAACGGAAAACGAGGTGGTCAGTACGTTTATCGAGGTATTTTTAGAGAGATGTTAGAGAGAGAAAGAGTGTGAGAAAATGTGTGTGTGAAATGAGAGGCTTGAAGCCTCTATTTACAGACTTTTCCCGGGACCCATCGCGGTAAGCGATGGTCCCTTAATCATGCCATCACGTACCGCGATGTTGGCATGATGAGTCACAGGTAGGTTTGCCACGTGGCGCCACGTGGTGGACGCGGTGCACGTGGTGACACGTGGCGAGCTTTATGCCACGTTGTGACACGTGGCAGGACACGTGTCACACCGTCATGGCTTTATGCCACGTGGTGATACGTGGCAGGACACGTGTCACCGTGTCAAAACTCGTCATCGCGATACGCGATGACGTTTGGTCTATGGCCGTCGCGTATCGCGATTAGGCCTGGAGACAGATTTTTCATTTTTGATTTTTTTTAAGTTTAAAAATTTTGTCATTTTTGGTCCTTTATCTTTTTGAACTTGGTATTGTTGACCCGTTATTTACGTGATGTTACAATATATATATACACTAAATATATGCTAACCCCGGAAAAAAAATGATATAATACAACACGAAATATTATTAAAACAAGCGTGAAAAGAGATGTGTTTTTCAACACATCAAACATCCCAACACTTAAATTTTTTTGTATCCTCGAAAAAATATATTTCGCAATAGAATCAAAATCTAAAAACTAGTACCCAAAACGTAGGTTATATTTAATTAATTTCATATAAATGCAAAAATCTTAATTTCTTGTAATTTTGTCCAATTTAATCTAGCCACCGACCTATCAGGCCCCCAATTACATTTAGAATTATCATTAAGTGTATCAATAAAATTACGGGTCCCATATTTAAAAAGCCACGACTAGACCTACTCCATCTCAAACATTTCAAAACTGGGGTCAAACTGACTTGTTGACTATCACCGTAAGACAAAAAATCTTTAATGGTAAGAACTAATATTAATTTAGGTGGAATTTGGATGGATGAAGGTCTTACGAACATATCCTAAATATTATTGGACTTTGTCCTACGTATTCCCTAAACAAATATTTATTAACGAACCTGGGCGTCAATAGAGTATCAACTTAGAATGATTCTTTGACATTTTGCTCGTCTAATATGTGCTCTTTGACCCCTTTTTCTAATTTTTTAGAATGATTCTTTGACATTTTGCGCAATACATAACTTTCTCCTTTGTTTTATTTTCGTACCAACTATATATTCTCGGAATACTTTCTCAACACATAAATTTTCTTTATTTTTTTCAAACAATGTGTTGTGCTCTTAGGCATCTTCACCTATAAATATAAATAACAATTTCTAAAGCTCAAATAAAAAATAGACTTGTGGGTGCCATCACTCTTTATTTACTTTCATAAAAATAAGTGACGTACTATTTTTAAATTCATTTAATTCTCACATCAAAGTTGTCGTATTATGGTAATACTTTTCATACCCTTTGACTTTTGGCTTTGTCGATTCTCCCAAGACGGGAACATACGAAACCTCATGATTTAAATAGGTATATTTAAAAATACGCTAAAAAAAAACCTTTCAAAGTCGGTTGGGCCTACCAACACATCGTAAAATTTAGTGTGTTTTCTTTATTTTTATATATGATATATTAGTAGTTTTGAAAACCAATCTCTATTTATTCTATCATTTTCCATTATTTGCAAACATATACATATATTTTCGAGGCATTTTTCAGATTACTATTATTATTATTATTAAATCAAAACATTAGTTACCTATCCCTATACTTGAATTTCATATTGTCCTCAACGTAAGACAGGATAAAGACAATATTAAAGCAGAATTAAAATGGAATAGAATCCTCTGGTAAATAACAATGGTAGTGTGTCAAGAGTCGTTTTTCGCCCCCCCCCCCCCAATTCGAACGCGGTCGGCAACATATGTTCAAATAACTTGATCTCTAATGAACGAAAGTAGCAATCAACCAATAAAAAAACTCTAGAACACCGTGGCATTCCTGAAGTAGTTGCATTAGGGGTGTTAAAAAAATCTAAATCCAGAAACCGAATCCGAATTATCCGAATCTCGGATATCTAAATTTTTTGCATTCGGGTAGCAATTCTGAAAATTTTCGGATATTTCGGATATCTAATATCCGAAATATTTTTTTAATTATTAAATATTAGTTTTAGTTATGTTATTTTTAAGCATTCTTTGGCATTTTATATTTCACACCTTCGTTTCTTTACTCCTCAACCGCCACACTGCAACCTTCAGCCTATCAACGCCACAACCTGCAACCCTTAGCCCACCGCCGTAGTTTTCGTCATCGGATCCTTGTGCATATCTCATTCTCATTTCTAATTAGAACCCATTCTTCTCTCTCGCCCCTAATTGTCTACTTTAGTTTATTTCAGAGCAAAAGAAAATCAAATATTCTATATATTTTGCAACAATGTATCATTTCAATTCTCCTTCCCTTCTATTCTATAAATCGCAGCACTTGATTGTGGTGATTATGGCTAGGTGTAATCTTTGGTTGAGTAGACTTCTTTAAAGCAAATTGGCAATTATTTTTTTATTTTAATTAATTATTTAAAATATGGATATCCGAACTTCATATTAGGATATTGAAATCCACCGTCCGAATTTTTCGGATACCAGGATTTCACATTTTCGAAACTCCAGATATCCGACTTTGAACACCCCGAGTTGGCATCCCCACACTTGCTTCAAGCATTATATCATCAATCGCCCATACACATCCCTGGAACAACCTAAACTTAAGAGAAGAAATACCTTGCATAACATAGAAATAAAAGCAAAGGAAATAAACTAAAAAGAAAATATATTACCGGGTTGCCTTCTGAGAAGCGCTAAGTTTAAGACGAGTCTTCAGCCGGACTCGTTCTAGAAACCTCAATCAAGAGGCTTCTTTATCCTCTTCCCATCTATCCTCCTTAACATGCCCTTCTTACATTTGGATGGGAAGAAAACAAATTGCGAAACCCTTGTGGGCTTGAAAATATGAATTCAGCTCGACCCACCAAATCTTAAGTATCCCCAGAACAAAGAGTATGATATGCATGTAGTCCAAGAGTATGAAACAATCAGTCGCGAGGCCAAGAAAAAAATAGTCAGGCGGATTTTCTGGTGATTTCTGGGTTCTCAGAGCATCGAGGGGTTCCCTTAAGTTTTTCGCGACGCATTAGGGAGCTTAAATCCAACAAATTTTGTTTTCTTCGTAAATCTTCTGTTAACTATGTATTCATACCCGTGCTTTTTACTATATCTTCGCATTTCAACCCTTTATCATGTCATCTTCCAATATCTTCATTTCCCATCCATTTTTATTTTCTAATTTTATTCTTTCACTCTCGTGAATTTTCCCTTGTGCACGTTTCTTCATGATTTCATTTTCGCTTCTTTTGCACACGGACCCTTGTAAAAACATATGAATACTGAATATATGTTAATTCCGAACAAAATATGATTTAATATTGCATGAAATATTGTGAATTAAAACTAATGTGAAAGCGGATGTGTTTTGTAACACATCAGCGGGTCTAGTATCATAACGTAACAAATGTAACTCATAACAACCAAACTCGTGTCACTTTGATAAAGAGTTGTACATTTACCCAAACTGTTTTTGCCGGGTTTACAAATTTAATTTTAAATTTAGTTTTGTTGTGGTAACGAATTAGCGGTGTTGCATTGTTGCAACGTGGTGGGTTCATTACCTAGTTTTAGTCAAATAACTAGCAATATTTCTTTGTGAGTTGTGGCAAGATTTCTATTAATTAGTATTGGTTTGGTTTATTATGGCATATTGGCATTGATACGGTTTTAGCACTCGATATAGCAATCAAAAGAGAATACTCACAAATAAAGTCGTGATATGCCCAAAAATATGTCGACACGTAGTTCTCGTCAATCGAAGCTTTGTCATGAAGGGCCATAATGTGACGCTAACTCATGGCACAACTCGTGCTTCAACCTTTCTTCTAGGTGTCTTGTAATGGCTGATTGTATCTATGGAGTTATTTGTTTTTCGTCCAATTTTTGCTTTTTTTCCATCAAAGGTCTTTTTACGCCTGTAAATTCAAAGAATGCATATTTCGAGTGTACTAATGCAAAATGTTGTAGACAGGGTTAAATATGAGGAATATTATGTGATAAAAATATGTATAATTTGGAGCACATAAGTTGTTTATGACACCATTATGTTGTATGTATTAGATATTATAAAACATTATTATTATTATTATTATTATTATTATTATTATTATTATTATTATTATTATTATTATAATAGTACTTAGGTCATGATATAATTTGACAGTTAAATATGTTAATAATTTCTTGTATTTTGGTTTGGAAGATTTTTTTTCTTTTCTTTCGGTTTCATAACCAAATACTGATCAAATTCATGTCGGTTCATCACTGCACACAGTTTTTTTAATGAGTTAGTGCAGACACCGTCGATTACAGCCGTTTTGGCGTCAATTTTTTATATTTAAAAGCAAAAACACAAGCCCCACACAATGCGCCAGCTAAAAAACCTAATTTTATATATAAATACACACGTGAGTAACAAGTAGCTAGACGGGGGAAAACGAAACCATATGTTACACAAGAGAGGAATTTTGTGTCCACTCAACCCAAGTAATGGTTGCCTCATTGCTTCTATTAGAGGGGACGGGGCACCCCATGACAAACTTCGAACTCATATGATAACACCGCCGCCACCTATTTGGGTATGCATGGCTTCAAACCCATGTGGTAACCTTTGACACTTAATTAACCTATATTTATATTATGTTTACTTTAATTAAAAAAACAAAAAGTTCTAGGATACATATGGATAGTTGAGGATAAAAATTAGATTTGAGGATAAACATTGAGATTACGCTACAGAATTAGACGGTGCATGAGTAGTATTCATAATTGTCCATTCTCTTATAATATCATAATAAATAAATAAACAAATACAATAAACTAACAACCGGATCAAATATTGTTTCTTTCTTTTCATTATTTCTTTTGTCATGAATAGTTTCATTTCGGGACCTTCAAATCACCCACCATCAAGTCATGATTATCTAACCAAATGAAGATAGATTTCGGCTTTAAAGAACTCTAGAAAAACAATTTGTAAAAGATTATTCATGTAAAAGATTCTCGTAAAGTTATTAATCAGAAAAAAATTCAAACAACTTCTTTATTTATATAACTTTATTTTAATACCAAAAAAAGGAAAGATTCAACTAAACACCATATATTAATGAGAATATATATCATGATATTCCTTAGTTTGGGAATTACAAGGTGAATTGTTTGTTCCTGTTTGGTCATAATCCTAGGCACAAAGTAAACCATGGTCAACTTGTTGACCAGTTTTGGTTCTGCAAATAACTATTTAAAAAAACCAAAAAACAAAAGAAGACAGGAATACTCTAACCCTTGTTAATTTACATAACCTTATTATTCCTATTATATTAAAATGCTTATAATATACAAATGTACTTGTATCAGGTTTGGTGAAAAAAAGTCAAACATGACCTTTAATATTACAATGTTCTTGATTTTAGTAAATGGTATCTTTATATATAAGTAAATTCTTTCAAAAACACAACTATAAAATGAAATTTAAATGCTATATAGTTGAATGCTAGAGTAAATTGTTTTGTTTTATTTTTTTTATTTGGTATGTAATTTGCATTCCATTGCCTTTTTACTCCGAGATGAAACCTTTGTATGAATAAACCTCTAACATTTGAATTTAATTGCAATTTTGACTCATTGGACCAAATTTAACCAAATTTATCCATTATTTCAAATTAAGATAATAGATGAAGTTAACTTAAGGACCAAAACGTGAACAAAATCAAACGACAGGGACTAAAAGCATAACCACATAGACTAAAAGCGTAATTTATGCAATGGCTATAGTTGTTTAGACAAACCCTACTAAATATAGCCCCATAATATATGTTAAGCGAGTAGTGTCTATAGTTTCTCATAGAGTCATAGCTAACTTTATAATGTATCCATTGGTGGTCATTAGATTCCTAAACATAGCCCATGAGGCGTGTCTATGAAAACCTAGACATAAATCAATTAACATAACCACACTCGAATTACTTCACATGTTTTGTGAGCAAATAGATTAATATAACTTGTTCAAAATTGTATCAAACTTTAATATATATTTGAGTTAACACGTATGACCCGTTCAATAGACATGTTGTCATGTTTTTTTAAAAGTAAATGAGTCGTCCAGTTAACTCATTAAAAATATATTATGACTAAACGAGAAAAACAACACATCTTTTGTGAAACGATCAATTTGCAGCATCTAATATACTAATACATAGTATTTGATGTTCATAGAGAGAAATAGAGAATGTAGAATTAAAGAAATCATACTTGTTGAGTTGTTGACGTGTGTCTAACACCTAATATAAGAGTCACTATTTATATGACTAGAAACATACTATTAGCGGGAGCAAGTACGATAATCATCGCCAGCATCATTATCGAATTTGTGTTCTTCATGTTTGAATGTGTGTGTGTTCATATAGTAATGCAAAAAACAAATGGATATTTTATTATAATAATACATTGATAAAAATCATCGTACACATACACTTGACATATGCGGTGGGTAAATGACGGTTGAAACCGAAACCGTTGCACCATTGTTTCTTTGTTTCTTGTTCGATTCTTGATCTTCTTGATTTTCGGAAATTTTCGCAATCGAAATCAGTAAATCTCCTTTCTGTCGCTAATGATTTTCTTTTTGTCGTGATTGATCTCTCTTTTGTCACTAATAATATCATTGAATCTGATTTTCTTTTCCTTTTATGTTGATGCAAAGTTTGCATTTTCTAAACAAAGACATTCAATTCTCTGCTCTCAATGGGAGGTTGTTCAACCAGATCGGCGAAGTTGAGTATTAACACAAACAATAAGAGGAAGAGCTTCCCTTCTACTACCGAAAAGAGGAGTTTACACGCCTACATATTCCACTCACTATGTCCTCTTTGAATCTATTACAAGGCGACGAATCCTATTTCACTATCCTTGTCTAGAAGGCGATTCGGTAGCACTTAATTGCTATAATAAGGTAAAAGATCAAAGAAGTATCCTTGATCGATCCCATTCCTAGTCTTCGTACTAAGCCTTGTTTCCTTACCCCCTAATCAAGCTTGCTTTCAGCCGAGATCGCCCTTCGGTAGTTGCCCTCCTCACCCCATTCAAAAGAAAGTTAACTTACACGCCTTACTTGTTAGGAGGCTTCGGGGAAAGAGATCCAAGAGTTTTGACAGTAGTGGGAAGAGGGCTCGTTTGAAGACTTTCCGCTCATCTCCCACCTTCGACTTGAAAGTATAGGCTATTCGCTCCTCTCATGCTTGGAAGCTCTCTTTTAGTCGGATAAGAGATACATGTCGACCGTGAGGGAGACTACCGTCGACCGACCTTTGGAGGAAGACTATCGCCCATGAGGGGCTTGTTGCTAGAGGCATCCTCTCAAATGAAATTTATCAACTTTACAATAGCTCTGGTATTAGCAATAAGAGCCCGCCTTCCGGGTCTTATATTCTAGTTACCAGCTTCAAAGGAACTACTAAAAGAAGCAGTCAAAGCATCGGATAATGCAACCTACGAGTGAGTCACCCTCCTGGTTACATGTCCTTATGAAGGATTGTGCGCATGAAAGTCTTTACAAAAAACCATCAAATTATTGATTAGGAAGTTAAGGAGTGAACTTCTATTGAAGATTCATTCTCAATTTTGTGTTTCCGTTCTTTATAGAGCATTAAATTTCGTATTGTTCGATGCCTCTATTATTTTCGGTGATAGGTTGTGTTAATCCCCTGATTTATTTCTAGGCCTTCTAATGTGTTGCAAAACACATCCACTTTCACACTCGTTTTAATAATATTTTGTACTATATTATATCATATTTTGTTCGAAATTAGCATATATTTAGTATTTATATGTTTTTACAGGGGTTCATGTGCAAAAGGAGAGAAAACGAGGCTAAATCATAAAACGATCACACAGGAGAATGAAAGAGAGTGAAAGAATAAAATTAGAAAATAAAATTGGATTGGAAAAGAAGATCTTGGAAGATGGCATGATAGTCGGTTGAAATACGAAGGTGTAGGAAAATACATGGACGAAAACGAAGCTAAAATGAATATATTACGAAGAAATATTTTTTGTTAGATTTCAGCTCCTAGGCGCGTCGCGAAGAACTTAGAGAAATCCCCTACGACGTGCGGAGAACTCCATAAATCACCGAAATAATGCATGCCAACTATATTGTCGGCCACTTGTCGCAGCAAGTCAAACGCAGTCCCACCCACAACTCATAAGGGACCTGAATGTCGGCAAAAACTTTGTTAACCATTTTCTCACCCCAGTATGATATTATTCAACTCCAGCAGCAAAAACCTACTTGTGGATGATTTTGAAGAAGGAGAAGCTTCTGGTTCGAGAGATTTAACGCTGTTACTCTTTTTTATTGTTAATGTAGTCCCAAGTTTGTGTTAACCATTTCTAATGCTATATGTTGTTATCTATTTTTTTTTACCATGTTTGCTACTGCTCTAGACGCATCTTTACTATTGAACATGATTAAAGGCTAAACCCTTAGTTATCTAGGCTTGAATTTATGTTTTGTTGATAGCTTGTGACTTTTATCGGGTTTTCGGGTTTGTTTATGGATTTATGATTAGTTAAAGGTCTGATTTCACTATGTTGGTTGTGTTTATTGCATATATAGTTCTAGTCAATTGCATATTATTGCATCACATGCCATTTATCGAATGTCTTTCATTCATAGTTGCATGTTAGGGTTGCTTACTATGTGTTCGTGTCTTGCTCATGATTTACTGGGATCGGTTGCCATAGAAACAATTTGTTAGTGATTGATTAGAGGTGTATGTTCAAACCTACTTAAATATCCGAAGTGTGATAGGTGGCAGAGTCTGTCTATGTTGTTAGGGGTTTAACACTTTGACAGGAGGTCTTCCTAGAGTTTTCCCTAGTTTCGTTGTTTACCGTGTCCATTAGACTGTTATTATTCTACATTGTTCATCTAAGTGTATTGATATAGTGAAACAGACAAGCAGTTTGTCTTTTAGGGTAATTAGTCACAATTGGTGATATTGGTAGGTGAAACAACCAACCGATGCACGTCGTATACTCCTTAGTGATTCCTCTTAATGACACCCGGAACTGATCAAAGATCCATTAGGTTGCTTAATGTCGTCACCTCTCAGACTCAGTGTGGCGCCTGAAGGCTAGCCAATCGGTCTGCTGGTTTGGTGCGGCCGTAGACTGATCAGGCGAGAGGAAACAACTCGCAACTAGCGATGCGTTCATCGTGCAAGCACAACTAGCCATGTACGCCTTCTTTCCAGCTGAGGTCGTGCCCAATGAAGTCTGGGATGAGCCAACAAACACAAGCGTTTCAACACAAATCAAGCATCTTGATCTTCAAATATTTGGTCCGTGACACTCTCCCACCACCATAACCATGCACGCCATCGTGCATGCACATGTCGTCCCATACCGACGTGCAAGACTTAGACATTGGTCTTCTCCTATGCAATGCATGTTTGAAGGGTAATGCTCGCCGTCCCATACCAGCTCACAAGCTGAAGCCATGCGTTTTGAGAATGTTTCACTCTAGTAAATGAGGCACGCAGTAGTTCAGCCAAAATGAGAGTTAGCCGTTCAGTTAATTATGCCATCAGATTATGTGACGCCGACGTTTGCCAACCTAGCAAAGTCAAAACAGGTTACGGCTCTGCTACACCGTAAAACTTTTAACACGAGCATGGTAACCTTTACTTCACTGGACTAGGGCGGCACTCACGATCCCATACTCGCGTCTTACAAAGACCATTTGATCTTCTCCCACCATCATTGCATAACTCATTCTTGACATTTTTAAGCTCTTTTTAGTTGAGTGTACACGTTCCAATGTATCCGAGGTTCGACTTGATCTGATACCACTTGTCATAGAGTTAGCTCTCAGACTTCGTGTGGCGCTCAAAAGCCAGCCAATTGGTCCGCTCATGATCAGGGTCTGTTGGCTTCGTCCTGCCTTGGACTCATTAGGCGAATGGCAACCGATTGCAACCAGTGATGCGTTTGTCGTGCAAGTACAACTAGGTATGTATGCCTTCTTTCCAGCTGGTCGTGCTCAATGAAGTCCAGGACGAGCCAACAAACCCAAGCGTTTCAACACAAATCAAGCATCTCGATCTTCAAATATTTGGTCCATGACATTAAGATTTCATATCTTTAGATCCTAGTTCCATTAGAATTTCCGTAATTGATAGAAGTTCAAGATGCCACAATTTAGATTCCTAGCCTAGATAACATCTTCTCGTATCTGATTGTCACCTGAAAGGTCATAAGTAGAATTAGTTGTTTTCCGTAGTCCAATTTTATATTTAAAGTATTTTAATTTTTAAATTGAAAGAAAATTCTAAAACAAATATTTTCAGCTATTAATTGTTTAGTTTTTAGGTCTAGTTTTGTCATTCAATCGTGTCCATTGGGTTTGATATCTCGGACTTCCTTAGGTATTCTACAATCGATTGGAACACTTACCTGTTGTTAGTGGTTTGGTTTAGGAGTTTTTAGGTTTTTATTACTAGGTGTTTTAGCCCGTTTATTAGTTAAAAATCCATAGACTACTATTTGAACATCATCTTCATAATCATCACTGTATTTTCTCTTGTGATGTCGTTGTTGATCCGCCAATATCTCTTTTGTTTTCGTATCAATCTCGACTTCTTTGTCGTCTCTCAGTTCTTTGTCGTATTCTATCATCTTTAAATTCATCAATCCCTCCTGTTTCAGATGGTTTACCATCAGAATTTTCCATTATTATAAATTCTTGTTCCAATTCTAGTATTGCAATCTCTTGTCTTAGTTCTGCTATTATGCGTAACCGCTGAGTTATAAAACCAGGATCATTGTTAATTTCTCACCCATTTTCATATCCTCTTTTCATAATCTTCATCTATTTCTTCCCATGATCATGTAACTATGATATTTTTGCTTCAATTTTCCGATCATTGATATATTCCATATATGCAATATTACTCTTTTTCTATATTTTTGTTCTTTCAGGATGTACTACACTTGTACATTATAAAAAAATTGAAGAAAAGAATTGTATTCCATATATTAAATATATTATGTATTGCATATGTGTAATACATAGTGATTGCATGTTGGAAATCTTGTATTAATAAACAGAAATAATGAAATAATCAACACAGTAAATCGGGCTTGTGTTTAACACAATTCCCTTAAACAGATTCTCGGTCTGTTCCCAGGGTACTCCGGTTCAAAACAGAATAGGTGCTCTGCCGGACTCGATCACTTTCCTGAAAACGAAAACGAAATAGTATTGTTGCAGTAGGAAGAAAATGAAGTGTGATTTTCGTTTGGTGTGTCTACAAATGAAGAATGGCCATGGTATTTATAATCAAAACTCATAACCAGATAATCAATTCTGATTTATGGCCATTCAAGACTATTAAAGAATAATAATATCCTTATAATGACCATTAGTGCAGAATAGAAAACTGAATAATAATAATCATTATGATCATTAATGGTATTGACCAGACCAACCGATTTGAATTTCAAAAACGAATTCAAAAAAGCGTCTCACGCGGGCTCAGGTTTGGCACACATCGATGGATTTCTACTCCAGAAACCCAAATTTGCACCCCTCTGCGCGCACGTAGGACTTGTGGTAAAACATGTCATAAAGAATTCAAATGGGTGTAAGGGCTCTACCTTATAAACCATTAATTATTTTGTTCCCAATCCGATGTGGGACAAACATGTTACCACTTCCTTCATTCACACACTTAAACTTCCAACAATCTCCTACATGAATGGAGGTCGAAACAACATTATTCCGATTAGATTTCAGCAGTTGAATCTTGCATACAATAGGTAGGTGTTTGTAAGGCCCCGATCCCGGTAGCCCTACTTTAGCGTCGGATTTACTCATAAACACAGTTCTTACAAATCAGAGTTACTTAAAACTTTAGCGGAATATAAAACTTTAACCGTTTATTTCAAAACATTAAATATTTTCTTTAAAACCATAACATAATTTATCATTTTTTTAAAACATCGTTTCTCCCATCTTCAGATGCTAGCCGTTCAATCCATGCCACGTGCCGTCCTCATGCTAACCCTTTGGTCAAATCACCTGCTTGCATACTAAAAGTCAGCTACGCTGAGTGAGTTCTAGTTAATCAAGCAACTTATCATACAACTACTACATGCATCATATACGTATCCGAAGACACGTAGCCCACTATCTGACCTACTCACCTTACCACTTAACCTCTTATTTACCCCTACCACTTAGCCACTTTAATAACGAATGACGTTATGCCACTTTGCCACTTTAATAACGTATAACGTTATGCCACTTTGCCACTTTAATAACGAAGTCACGTATAGGCTTACCCTACCTCGTACTATCGTCATGCCACTAACACTCTTACTATACTCTTGCCACTTCTAACACACTCTACCTCTACTTGTCACACTTCATATCATTACATCATGTACATAATAACCATGTTACATCATAACATTTACACACTTATAACCACTTGACAATCACTATCCTTGGTGATACGTGCAATATTCGAAGATCGTTCACACACCGACAAGCATTATATAATAGCTACATAGTATGACGTCTATAGCATACACTTACCACTTAAGGTAATTGTATTCACACTTCACCTTGAGTATGCACACAACCCCGAAAACATAACACATAAATGGGGCTAGAAACTCACCTAAATCCACGCTCTCCGTTAATCGCTATTCCCTTCTTGAGCTGTGAACGGCTAACTGTATAATATTTACATGTATCAATTAACTACTACTGCTCATATCGTATTTCTATCTTTATATAACCCACAACGAACGGGGGTCCGGGGGCAGCGCCCCTGGAAGCGGGGTTCTAGGGGCGCCTGCCCCTAGCGGGGTGTAAGGGGCAGAGCCCCTGGCTGGGGTTAAGCTGCCAGGTCAGCTTGGAAAAATTTTATTTTCATTAACTGTCTTAACACATTTTTCATTAACATTTTAAGTTATTTTCTAAGTTGGGCTTATTTACTAATCCTAAGATAATGGGCTTAACATTTATGGATTTAGTTAATTCAGGCCCAACTGTTCACTATCTATACCCAACTGTCCATCTAGGCCCAACTGGATTCAGGCCCAAAACCCAACCGAGAACTGGCCAGCCGAGAACCCAGCTCATGACCGAGAACCCATCCTGACCGAGAACTCAGGCTTTGACCGAGATCTTGTGTTAACAGAAATCTCATGTTTGGCCGAGAACGTGGGTTGACCGAGAATCCTCATTGACCGAGTTCTCGCGTTGACCGAGAACCCATAATGGAGGCTCAGGTCACCGAGAATCCCGTGTCTGATGCATACAGCCCATATTTTCATCCTTTAAATCCATTCTAGGCTTAAATAACTGTTAACGATTTATAACTACAACTCTAACAACCTATTTCCATTTTTCATTAATCGTTTAACACCCGACAGTAGTCCTTCATGAAGATTCAACCCATTTTAGGCATAATGTTTGCACCTTTAGGCATAAAACGTCATTTAAGCTAGATCTAGGGTTTATCTATGAGCCGTATATATCCATATGTTCTTTAAGTCCGTTATAAATCCTCAAGTTTGCATTTTTATGAAACATCTAAACCCGATCTACTCTAGGGTTAAGTTTCATAGCAAACCGTTTACAAAAACGTAACCTTTATAGTAAAGAACATACCTTTTTGACGTTTCTAGGTTACGGCTAGCTTGATACGTGGTCTTGGACTTGTTATCTTGCTAGTATGATCAAAGGTCCAACGTTGCTATGCTTGGTTTAAAGTTTGGAAGGTGGCCGGCGGCTATGGGAGGTGTTTATGGCTTAAGTGTGTGTTTTGTGGTGTAAAATGGATGGAAATGGAAATGATTAGGGTTTAAGGGGGTATTTATACGCCCTTAAGCCCATGGACTTAAGGCCCATCTTTCTCTTTTTGGTCCATAACTAATCCCATCTAATTAGCCTAGTCACTCTTTTATATTTTATTATTATTATTATTATTATTATTATTATTATTATTATTATTATTATTATTATATCGTTCCACTAACTCATTTATTTCACCCGACTCAAATATCTAGTTAAATATTATTCTAGAAATTTCGGGATGTTTCAGTGTTATCCTTTGAACCTTTGCTTATGAAGCATACTTAGCCCACTGGCTCTGAGTAGACAGTGATGTCTTTGAACTTGTCTGCCATTTGTGTAGACGAAAATATACTTCACACAAGACTCTCCCTGACAAAGTCAAGTCCTCATAGTTATGTTTGTTATGGTCATGAACATGCGCCTGGTTCTGCAAGAGCTATTAAGTATTGTGCCCAACAACACCCTTCGAAGCGACCCCACTTCTCTCTCACATAGGTGATTCACCATGTATGACTACCTTGGTCGAATCATTAAAAGCCATATGCTTAGCCTCACACTTGTCACTTTTAGGAATGGACTAGGAAGGTTACCTTGCCACATGGTAAACTCCCTCTTAAAATTGTAGGGTTACCCCCCCCCCCACCCCACAGTGACCGCACTAATTCATACAATTAGGTTTTCCTATTGAACTCAACTCTTGGGATCTCCAGTCTGTTGAGTTAGGTTTCCTTCGCCTGAACTTTAATTTTTCAAGGGATTCAGTCCCATTCCCATGGATGACTTCTGAACTAACTCTCTACTTAGGCCTTTTGTTAGCGGATCCTCAATATTATCCTTTGACTTCACGTAGTCAACAGTGATAATTCCAGTAGATATTATTTGTCGTACCGTATTATGTCTACGTCTAATATGTCTATTCTTACCATTATACATTGTGCTATGAGCTCTGCCAATTGCTGATTGGCTATCACAATGTATACAGATGGCCGATGCCGGCTTAGGCCATCTTGGTATATCCTCAACAAATTGACGTAACCAATCTGCCTCTTCGCCCGCTTTATCTAGGGCGATGAATTCTTATTCCATCGTGGATCTAGCTACAACCATTTGTTTAGACGATTTCCACGATATAGCAGCACCTCCAAGTGTGAATACATACCCACTTGTTGCTCTAGAATCATTCGTGTCAGATATCCAATTTGCATCACAATGTCCTTCGACAACTGCAGGATATCTGTTATAATGTAACCCGTATTCTCTAGTGTATCTTAGGTACCGAAGCAACCGAATCACACAGTTCCAATGACTTGAACTCGGGTTGCTTGTGTATCTACTTAGCTTGCTCACAGCATATTCTAAGTCGGGTCTCGTGCAACTCATAAGATACATCAAACTTGCAATAATTCTTGAGTATTCCAAATGGTTAACGGGATCACCTCTATTCTTAGCTAGATGTTGACTTGTGTCAATGGGAGTTCTAGCTACATTAGAGTCATTTGCATTAAACTTCTCAAGAATTTTGCTCACGTAATGGGATTGACTTAAAGCAAGTCCATCTTGGGTTCGTGTGATTTTAACTCCCAAAATCACATTCGCAAAACCCATGTCCTTCATGTCAAATCTTGCTTTTAGCATGTTCTTTGTGGACGTTATGATTTTGTCATCACTTCCAGCAATGAGCATATCATCTACGTATAAACACAAAATGACATATCCATCGGATGTGTCCTTCACGTACACACATTTGTGACATTCATTGATTTTGAACCCAACATCAAGCATGACATGATCAAACTTTGGTGCCATTGTTTAGGAGCTTGTTTCAATCCATACAAGGATTTCACAAGTTTACATACTTTCTTTTCTTGCCCAACGGCTATGAAGCCTTCGGGTTGTTCCATGTAAATCTCTTCCTCTAGATTTCCATTCAAGAAAGCAGTTTTTACATCCATTTGGTGAACTTCCAAGTTTCTAATGGCGGCAATGGCAAGCACCAACCTTATCGATGTTATTCGCGTAACCGGCTAATATGTATCAAAGTAATCTAAACCTTCTCGTTGTTTATATCCTTTGATCACCAACCTTGCCTTATACTTATCGATGGTGCCATCAGGTTTCATCTTCTTCTTGAAGATCCATCGATATCCTAGTGGTTTACACCCTTGAGGAAGATCCACTAGTTCCCACGTATGATTTTGTAAGATAGAATATATATCACATTTGATGGCCTCCCTCCACTGAGGTCCTTCAGCGGAGTTCACTGCTTGTTGATACGTTTGAGGTTCCTCTTCTACCATGTAGGTAAGGAAATCAGGGCCGAAGGATTTTTCAGTCATTTTCCGTTTACTTTTTCTGATTTCAACCTCCTCTGTCTCAGATTGTTCCCGAGGTTCATCTCCAGTACTCTCGTTTTGAATACTTTCCTCAACCGGTCTAGAATAGCTCGGTTTTCCTTTATCCAAACATGGGAACTTATATTCAAACAATGATGCATCCTTTGCTTCTATTATGGTGCCATTGTTTATTCCGGGATTCTTGGAATCATGCACAAGAAATCGATATGCACCACCGGGAAGGGTATATCCTATAAACACACAATCCACGGTTTTGGGTCCTATTAGTAGGCGTTTTGGTGGAGTCACAACTACCTTGGCTAGGCACCCCCACACTCGCAAGTATTTATATGGTGGTTTAATTCTCGTCAATAACTCATATGGAGTTAGATCTTTCTTTTTATTCGGTATCATGTTTAAGACATAATTAGCCGATAAGATTGCTTCCCCCCACATGTCCGGGCTTACCCCAGAACTTATCATCATGGCATTCATCATTTCTTTCAAGGTTCGGTTCTTACGTTCCGCTATGCCATTTGATTGAGGGGAGTAAGGAGACATGACTTCATGTATGATTCCTTCTTTTTCACACAAGTCAATAAAAGGTGAAACATATTCACCTCCTCGATAACTCCTTACTCATTTAAATTTTTGATTTAGTTGATTCTCAACTTCGGCTTTAAATAAGATAAACTTATCAAGAGCCTCGTCCTTACTTTTAAGTAAGTAAACATAGCAATATCTTGTACTATCATCAATGAACGTGATGAAGTACTTGTTCCCACCGCGAGTAGGAATTGCTTTTAGATTACACACATCGGTGTGAATCACCTCGAGGGTTCGGTAAATCGTTCAATCTTTTTGAATGACGATCTCGTTTGTTTTGCTTCGACGCAAGTTTCACATTTATTATTTGAGTCGATATCGAATGTTGGTATGCTTTTAAGTTTAATCAAACGTCGAATTAAAATTAACATGACCTAGTCTACCATGCCAAACATTAAAAGACTCAAGCATATAAGCAGAACTAGTAGCATTCTCATTCATTTTGTTAAAAACGGTTACATTCAACTTGAACATACCATTAAGGGCACAGCCCTTACCAACATACACACCATTTTTGGTCAACACGACCTTATCAGACTCAATCACCATTTTGAACCCAAACTTGTTCAACTGCCACCCCGACACAAGATTCTTACGAATTTCGGGAACATACAACACATTTGACAAAGTAAGTTCCTTTCCCGAAGTCATCTTCAAAACCACATTCCCCTCACCTTTGACTTCAGCCGTAGCGGAGTTTCCCATAAACACCTTTTATCCATTAGTCACCTCTTTGAAAGTGCTAAAGAGACTTTTGTCAAAGCACACATGACGGGTAGTCCCCGTATCGACCCACCACTCTTTGTTATTTTGCCCAACCAAGTTAACTTCGGTGACCATAATCGAGAGGTCCGTGACCACCGCAACAAGGTTCTCAACCTCACGAACCATGTTAACTTGTCGAGCATTTTCTTTCTTTGGAAGCTTGCACTCATTGGCCCTATGGCCTTGCTTTCCATAATTGTAGCAAGTTCCTTGGAACTTCTTTTTCTCCCTAACTCCCCCCTTAGGACTATAAGGCCCCGTTACCGGTAGCCTTACTTTGGTGTTGGATTTACTCATAAACACAGTTCTACAAATCAGAGTTAATTAAAACTGTACGCGGAATATAATAACTTCAACCATAATATATTACATAACTTCCAAATCTCGTTTACCAAACATTCATAGCCATTTAAAAATAAAACACAGTCTTTAATTCATCATAACATTTCTGCGAGATGCCAATATCTTCGATTCCACGCCATGTGTCTTCAATCATGCGAGCTGCCTCAACCTATTTGCATGCGTGCATACTAAAAGTCAGCTACGCTGAATGAGTTCTAGTTAATCACATAACTTACTTTACGTACACATATACGTGCCCGTAGGTACGCATTACATACCTAACCTGTCCATCAATCCTTCATACACATACATATCTAACCTTACGTTATAAAGAGCATTCGCCCTACATACCTCGGATATTATTAGGGTCTGGTACCTTCTAGTTCGTCATTATGTTAAACTTCTAGTTCGTCCTAGTCCTTTAACGAATGGGGTTCATAGCGAATGAACCCATTCATTACTTTATAACGAATCAGACCTTATTCGTTTGGTCTGGTTAACGAGTTGAACCTTATGACGAATTGAACTCTTATAACGAACCAGTCCTCTTAACGAATTAGATCTTTTAGCGAACTGGACTCATAACGAATTAGTCCATAGCGAACCAGTCTATGCAACGAACTGGACCTTCCAATTCGTTATCTTTTAACTATAGCAAATCAAGGGTAATTCGCTATCTTTTCTCCTTAACGAACTGAAGCTAATTCGTTATTTTCCCTTAGACGAATCAGCTAGCGAATTACTTCTGATTCGTTAGTTCCTCCTTAGCGAACTAGGGTTAGGTCAGGGAATGTCAGAACATTCCCTGACACTCCTCTTAACCTCGTACCACTTTCCGGCGCCGCCGGAACCATTGCCAGAAAAACGCGTTTTCGCTGGATTAACGTGTTTTAACTCGTTTTTCTCCGTTTTTCATCCCGTTCGATCCAAATCTGAGCTAGGGTGACCCCTAAGCTCATCTTAGGTTCGGTTTATACCCGATTCCACCCGAATCTCGTGACTTTAACGATGTAACGGTGTCGGCTCGTTGTTTCGTAACTAAATATAACGAGTTTAAGTTAATAAAACATCATACTGGTATTACCTTGGGTCGGTGCTTGGTTTCCTTCTTGGTTTCGGCTAGAGAAAAGGAAGAACTAGAGAGAAAGCTTAGGTGTGTGTTTTGGATGGTGTATGGAATATGTGAAATGAATGATTAATGGATGATTAAAGGTTTATATATTTAGGGATCATGGGCTCAAGCCCATGGACTCTACTTCTTTCTTTTATACCCAAAGTCCATAACCCATATCCATTTAACCCAACACTAGCCCAACTCATTTCTATTTATCTAAACTGATAACGACCCACAGTAAAATAGACGAAATTTATATTATTATTATGATCAAAAGTAGGATGTTACAAGGACCAAGGTTGAAGCCTTTCCTATGATTTTTTTTCCACCATTTTTACCCTTTTAAGATTGGCCATGTTCAACAACATTGGCCTTTGTTGTTCCGGGACCGTCAATTATTTTTAGTGCAATTTTGTTATCTTCTTCAATACGAAGACGAACAACAAGATCTTCAATGGTCATCTCCTTTCTCTTATGATTGAGATAGTTCTTGAAATCGACCCAACTTGGTGGTAGCTTTTCAAAGATACAAGCATCTTGGAATGTCTCACTAAGCGACATCCCTTCCGCATGAATATCATGAAGAATAACTTGCAAATCTTGGACTTGACTCATAGCAGTTTTTGAGTCTATCATTTTAAAGTCCAAGAACTTAGCCACCACGAATTTCTTAGTACCGGCATCTTCGGTTTTGTATTTGTGGTCCAACGACTCACATAATTCTTTGGCAGTCTTGGCCTTACAATACACGTTATAAAGTGCATCAACCATGCCATTCAAGACATAGTTTCGGCACAAGAAATCCGAATGATTCCAAGCGTGAACCGCGCTCACCGATAGCGCATCTGTTGCCCCTTCATCGACTTGGGGAACAGTTTCAGTCAAGAACCTCATGAGGTTCAAAGTGGTCAAATAAAAGAACATATTTTGTTGCCACTGTTTAAAATTCACACCGGTGAACTTTTCCGGTTTCTCAGCATGATACGTGACTGCAGCGGGCAGCGGGGCGACCAAACTGGTTGTGACAGCAACAGCGGTAGTCACGATGACAGAAACAACAACGCTCATGGGTTGGGATTCCATTCTGAAAACGAAAATACAAGAATAATAATAAGTAATCTGTTTAAGTTTGTTGGAAATCTTGTATTAATAATCAACATAAATAATGAAACAATCAACACAGTAAACCGGGCTTGTGTTTAACACAATTCCCTTAAACAGATTCTCGATCTGTTCTCAGGGTACTCCGGTTCGAAACAGAATCGGTGCTCTGCCGGACTCGATCACTTGCTTGAAAACGAAAACGAAATAGTATTGTTGCAGTAGGAAGAAGATGAAGTGTGATTTTCGTTTGGTGTGTCTACAAATGAAGAATGGCCATGGTATTTATAATCAAAACTCATAACCAGATAATCAATTCTGATTTATGGCAATTCAAGACTATTAAAGAATAATAATATCCTTATAATGACCATTAGTGTAGAATAGAAAACTGAATAATAATAATCATTATGATTATTAATGGTATTGACCAGACCAACCGATTTGAATTTCAAAAACGAATTCAAAAAAGAGTCTTACGCGGGCTCAGGTTTGGCACACATCGATGGATTTCTACTCCAGAAACCCAAATTTGCACCCCTCTGCGCGCACGTAGGACTTGTGGTAAAACATGTCATAAAGAATTCAAATGGGTGTAAGGGCTCTACCTTATAAACCATTAATTATTTTGTTCCCAATCCGATGTGGGACAAACATGTTACCACTTCCTTCATTCACACACTTAAACTTCCAACATTGCGGTCCCAATGAGCATATTATGCAGTATTACACTAGAAAAAAAGTTTGTATTGCATATATATAATGCAGCATTTTTTCTTGCATTGCCAACCATTAACACTTTCGCTTTTGCGGTTCGCGACGTCTTTTTTCTCAACTTTTGGACATATATACTACATTGCGGACCGTAAGCACTTTCCTATTGCGATCATCGACTTGTTTTTCAGAAAGTACTATAATTCTCTCTTTAAGAGAAGTTTTCTCATGATTTAACCCCTATATATATTTATATAAATACATAATTGCCAAAATAATAATGTTTGTGTCATATTTAAAGTTTAGTATATTTTTATAAATAGCATGCTCGTTTAAAATTATGAGCGTAGATAAGCTTGACATGTGAACCCTTGGGTACATCACAAAAGGAATCACAAAAGGATCATCTAATTTACACCCTAATCCAAAATTTAAACCCACCATTTGATTTAACAACTTTAAAGACATAATAAAGGTGAAAATTAAGTCCGACATAAGTGTGTAAAAGAAAGATACGGTTAAAGTATTAGACAATAGTTGTAAGCCACTGAAAAAGATGAGGACCTATTTGTGAATATAGTAGAGCGTGAGGGTCACGTGGTGCATCAGACGCGTCATTGAAGCCATGTGATGGTTCAGAACAAAGGTGATGTCGGTGACCGACTTACAGGTTTGTGACCGCGACAATCGGAACGCAGTCTCCGGTGATGTTTCATCGGCATTATTATTATTATTCTTAACTATATCAACCGCAAACAAGACCTTCCTTTTTCTTCACTATCATATTCTTTTCTCATTTGACTTAATATAATAATATAACAATAATTAAATTATTTAAAGGCTTAGAACGTTTTTTCTTTTGTTTTTTATATGTCACAATATAATTCAATTGGTGGGTCGAATTCGTTTTCAATCCAGAGAGAATGATTATTTAGGTGTTTGTCAGTGACGGATCCAGTAAATTTTTTTACATGGATCGAAAAACTTTTTAATCAGTATTCAGTTGACCATAGCTACATTGATCCGGTTCAGCCGGTCGTGTCAAGCAATTGGTATATAATTTCTTTTGTCCTGTTGGACCCCTCCGGGCTAGAATCGGGTCGGCTCGAGTAATATAGAAAAAATATGATCAAATAAAAAAAATGCATGAAACTTCATTAAAAATGCATAAATAAAACGTCATGTCTAAAATTGTTCTTTATGAGTTTTCATCTTTTGAAACTTAACAAAAACATCATATAGTAAGCGTGTCTTTGTCAATAAAACAAATACAACTATCGTTTAAATTTTCATCACCTATTTGATTACTCAAATCAGACTTCACATAAAAGTGTTTTCTCAAGAACGAATTGATAACGGAAACACAAACGAGCACACAATATTTAGGGTAAACTCACGTATTATTATAATCAAGAAACTAGCACAAAACTCAATTACAATAATCTCTCTCACTCATACAATAACCCTAACATGGCTATGTATTTATAGGGAAACCATAACTTGACCAACAAGTAGTTACCAAAGATAAAGCCCAATTGAAACCCCATAAACCCATTACATCATTAATGAATTCAGTAGGCCCAATAGGTTCAACCGGTCACCTAAACGTGACGGGTCTAGTAATATGGAAATTACCAACATTTTCATCGTTTGCAGTTGCAACAGGTAATACGAGAGCTAGCCTCAATAAACGATAAACCAACACAAATGAAGTTGGTGAGCAAACTAACGTATGTAGAAAGTCGAAACATTTTCTTTGAAGATTAAAGCTATTATAATCCGTTGAACTCACCTAATAAATTACTTGCGCCATTGTAATCTTTTTAAATAAGTTAAATGTATATTAAGTTGAGAGTTTGGGACTTGGACTTAAAACTTAGGAATAGAATGATTGGACATTTGGCTTAAATTTATTTATATACATTTATTATATAATTATAAATGTAAATTTGTAAATTTAATTTTTATTATGGCCGTTCTTGAAATTTCATGGGGGCGTTCTCGAATTTTCACAGGGTCTTTTTGTTGTTTTCGAAATTCTACAAGGGTCGGTCAGGATTTTAGCACATATATATCACTAAAAAAAATTTCTCACAGGGGTCGGCCGACCCCTCACCTCAAAGGGTAGATATGCCCCTGGTCCTTGTGTATTTGGTATAATATTTAAATTCTTAACAAATTTAGTCATCGAAGTTTCTATTTTTAACAATATCAATCTAAGTGACAAACGGCATCTAAATTCTCCGTTAAAAGACCCCCTCACATGCGCTTCACATGAGGGGTATTTTCGTCCACCCATGGTTCGAAATATCCCTTTTTGAAAGTACCCCTATGTCTTCCTCATCGGTATTTTGAAATATGGTGGAAAAAAAATACCCTCATTAGGGAGAAGTTGGGTGTTGTTTGTCAGTTAGACTGAAATCGTTAAAAATATAAACTTTAACAACCAAAATTGTTTAGAGTTTAAAGATTGGGTCCAAATAGTTAAAATGAATAAACCATAATAACCAAAATGATCGTCTCTCGTCAAAAGAGATTTATGACAACTAGAATCAATCTCCTAATAGCTAATATATTATTTTCATGGTATTTATTGTTAACGTTCATTCTACTTTCAAAATTTAATGCTGTCACTTTTTCTAAGATGACATTTCAGTTAAGGTTTTGGGACATGTTGATATAAATCATCTAGAGAAGGAAGCTTATTATCGGATCGTTAAAATTTAAATTCATATTTATTTATGGGTTATTCATGAAAATTGACCTAGAAGAAAATTTTAACGGTATCCCAAAAAGAAATGAACATAGGTTTATCATAATACTTGCTAAGGAATTCAATACATAAAACGAAGAAGAAAATAATAAACGTTTTTTCATTATTTTTGTACTTCGTCAAGAAAGTTAAGAATGCATTTTTGCTATCCAATCATCTTGGTAATACAAATTATGTGTTTCTAAAATGATCCTAAGTGAAATCCTATCCTAAAACCTTAACATTATCCTGAATTTACAAACTTATCTCAAATTTGGGTTTTATCTTATTATTGGTTCAAATTTAAAGTGGGTTTATCTCTAAGTTCGTGATAAACACGACCTAGATCCATTCTCCTATATATTTAAGAGCATTAGGTCGTTCATAACTTGTATCTCAACTCATAAATCTGCACCTTATGTAAGAATAAATATAATATATTTATTTATTTATATGGCCATCATTATCATTTATGTAATATTAGATTAAAATCATTATACCTTATTATATAATAGTATAGTAATTGTTGATGGGTCATATTACCTTTAATTAAATAATAAAGGGTTTCTCATTGGATGTATATAAAGAGATATAAATATTAACATCATAATCTAATCTCACACACATGCAGTTTTGTGTGCATCCTCTGACCTAAACCGAGTTCCTATCATGAACCCTAACACCATCCTTAACTATACATCCTAAAGGGGAAATCGATCAAGCTGACAACTATGTCGTCTAACAAATTCTCCGATGCGGTTACTACTCTACATGCTATAAGCCTATAACATGTACGCATATGTTTAATGGGTTTTAGCATTTATCATGTTTTCTATTACTTACATGAAGAACTAATCAACATGTGACATCAGAGTGATGTTGATTAATCAGTTCATGTTTTTCCTAAATCTAGAATTAAATCAAAACACATGAACTAAAACTTGACAAAACCTAATTTTTCTGGTTTCTTTTTTCATGTTCTATTACGAAAACAATATATGAAACTGTTTAAAATCACTAAAATTCATATTTAATAAACCCTAATATTTTCGAAATCTGTTAAAATCATGTTTAAAGATTTCAATTCCAGTTTTTGTATATGTTTAATAATTAAAATTTTCAACGATGTTCTCCATATGCATCATAATTTTTGAAAATTATAACATATTTTGGTTCAAATATGGATTAAAATCTATTAAAGTTAATTTAGGGATATAATTTTTCAAATCTTGAATAAATTAAATTTTTTTGGTATTTTCTTAAATGATTTGAATCGCATTAAAATAGGAAATATATATAATTGTTAATCCTTAAAAGATTTGAACCAAATCTTATTATTATCCCTTTTGTTTTTGAAATTAGTTTAGGATCAACTTGTTTTCGGAATAATTGTATGGGTTTTATTAATTTTTTGTGTTTTCAGTTTAATCAGGATAATATTAATTTTTGGATTTTAGAGTTCTCGGATTTTAAACTTTATGGCCTTATATGGGTTTTATTGGAATAGTTTCCCAATCTTTTTCCCGCAAACACGCTAATATTCTGAAAACTCATTACTTTACCTGAAAGCCCATAATACTCGAAAAACTATTAACCAAGAACCCATATCATTCGAAAACTATAATTTACCCGAAAACGTTATTTCTCGAAATCTTTAATTTTACTCGGAAAGTTTTTGCTATTAACTCATTAAAACTGTTTTGTAAATACTTAAATATTATAAAATTTTACAGAACATAAGGCTTAAGTTGAATGAACTTTTAATGTATCACTTCTGCCCAACAGTGATGAGTTACATTAGCCATATGTGTAACTGAAAGCTTTTTTTTTTTTTGCCTAACATAATATAAATGTCTCACTTCTACCCAAAGGTGATGTGTTACATTTTTATCCAGTAAAACTAGCATGTGCATAATTAAAATAATTGTCTCACTTCTGCCTAGAGGTGATGTGTTACAATTGTTTTGCACACATACTTAAATAAAATTTAATTCTGCACAAAGGTGATTTATTTTTTTGTTTAAGTAGAATTTTAATTATAGTCTATTAGTTTCATGTTAATAATACACATTTTACATCTTTAATAAAATATAATAACCCTCATATTAATGATCCTTCATTAATTAAATGATCATAAACTTTAATCTATCTTATTTTAATATCCCATAGCATTACTCACCATAATTTTCTTCTATAAATAACTATCTCATCCAAATCATCCACTATAATATTAAAACATAATATAAGTTTTACATCATAAAGAGTTTCAATAATATTTAGCTCTTCTCAGTTTTAATTATCCATTAAAACATGATATGACTATCACACTGCTCTTTCTAATAACAATCATTCCATTGAAAACTAGAGCATAACAAATGGAATGAGTCAATCATAATGTCCCTTACGATAATGATAATCAAGAACTTATACAAATAAGTGTTATCATTAGAGTTATTCTAGATTTAGTTTTTCCTAAGACTAATCAAAATAACTCTGAAGATTCATGCACTCCTTACAAGTTTTAACTATAAGGTTAAATGATATTACTGAATACATCATAATGTACAATCATGACCCATAAAATTAAGAGTTCACACATGAAATTAAGTACAATATTCTAGTACATTGCATACTAAAATTTTCAATAGTACAATTTGGTTCCTTAAGAATCAACTATAACACTCAGAAGTACCAAAGAAAATGAGTGTGTTAATCAACAACATATATACAAGAAAAGAAATGTCTAGTACTGAAAAATAAGATGTTATTCAACTCGCTACCACTAAAACCTAAAAGAGGATAATCTTAAGGTTCATAAAAAAAGTACAAGTATTAGTTTAAACTTTAAGTTTTACAAGGAGAAGTTTCATTTCAAAAATATGCCATTAGATTAGGCATAAGTAACTAGACTATTGATAATTCAAAAGAACAACTGGATAAAATTGATAGTAGTATATTAATGATATTTAAGTATGCTAATCCTAATATTCCCAATAACGCTTGATTGGTTGAGTCTAGTTCTATATGTTTTACCTGAAATCAACAAACTACTAACATAAGTGTTAGTGGTAAATTTAAATGTTAAGGTTATTAGAACCATGAAAAATTGTCTTCTAATTACGTTTTATGATACATTAAATATTCTAGAGATTAATCAGAATTTAGTGTCAATACTTAAGCTACATTATGACAGTTGTGAGGTTTGCATAGCCAACATAAAGTCACTCTTACCAAAAATCTCATATTATTTGTTATCAATATCTGAATTGAAACATTTATAAAGTAGAACTAGATGATACTATATATTTTCACAAATTTTGTTCTCATGCAAATAAAAATTTAACAAAAGACAAATGAGACCTATGAAATTCATCCATTAAAACCAAATTTCATGATAAATCATGACATGGTTGATGAGGGTGACTTTTCATATAATCTCATTTTTAGTGATTTTAAATCATGTGTTAGATGCCCTAAACATTGTTTGGCTTAAGTAATAAGTATGGGTCCACTAGAAGTTATATTTCACTTACATTAGTGGAACTTATTCAAACGGAATATTCAGACATAATTATTTTATTATTTAAAAGGCTATTTACTTGTCTCTAAGCGGTCTTCTATGGTCCATGGTCTTAAGAGATCCATTCATATATACTTAATACGATTTCTTCTAAATATGTCCCAAAGTTTATTATGACATCTGGATGTTAATGAAATCAAATCAGTCTAACATATATATGGCAGATTCCCACATCACGAACATCATTGAAACTTCTCTTGTATTTTTCTTATAGATATTAAAAATCAGTGGGAGCCTTAAGTGTCTCAATCATAACTTACAAGATTTGCAAGAAGTGGGGGGAGTGAAAACTTGATATTATCTTAATTACATCTTCTGTATAAGACAATGCTCCATCACAACACTATTCCATTAAAAATTATCTATTTAGAATTTACTATTACTCTTACAAAAGTTTCATTGTTTCTTAAATGTGGGCATACTCCGATTTCTTACTGAAATAATCCTCAAAAGAGAAACTACGATGACTTACATTATTAACTTGTTTTTCTATTAGAATCTATTGGTCTTTAAATATTGACCCTAAGCATGCAAATATTCCTAAAGGCTTATAAGGTCAGTGGGATCTAAAAAAATCCTTATAATGATTTGCCAAAAGTACAAGACACGGGGGGGGGGGGGGGAGTCATTAAATTTTACTCCTAATTTTAATTCCGATTACACCTCTTGTACACCATACTGCACTAACTCTTACACACTTAGAATCCTGAAAATGATTGCAACCTAACAAAGAGCTAATCCATAAAACTGAAACTTCTAATAAACCCAATAATTAACGCATGAGGTCATCTAGGTTTTAAACCCTACTAACTTTGATGATTATGTAACCTCCCTAACTAAAGTTGAAATGGATGTTGTAAAGTTTACTAATCCTACCTCTTCTAATTAATTCATTAATAGCAATCTATCTTCAGAATGGAATAACACTATTATTATCAAATTAAACCAAACTCCATAAGTCAGAATAACGTTTCAGATTTTGTTGAAACACTTAAGTGTGTTCATAACTAAATAAATTCTAATAAAAAAAGGTTAATACACTGAGAAGCACGATTGATTGTTAAAGGTTATATTCAAGGAGAAACAAATTATCAAAGAATCTTCTTACCTATATTACAAAAGATTTCTTTAAGGATCATTACTGTTCTAGTTGCGTATAATAGTTAAGAGCTACATTAGATGAACATTAGACTTTCCCTAACAACCAGCTTACATATTTATATGTTCATAAACAACCAAAAAGTTATAAACTGAAGGTTAAAGAACATTTAATCTGTAAATCAATAAAATCCATATATGGGTTAATGCAAACATAAAAAATGTGATGAAATCTTTATACAAATATTTTCATCAAAAACCAAGTTGATTAATGTGCCTACCTCAAGATGAGTGAGAGAACTAAAAACAAACTGTCCTTATATAGATGACATTCTTTTGACAAGTATATGTTACATAAGTCAAAACATTGATCGTACATACTTTAATATGATAGATCACATAGATATCCTTTACGCAATAGATATTATAACATTCTGAGATAGACCCAAAGGGACGCTACTTTTGTTCTATAAGTTTTACTTTAAATGGGTACTTACACATGTAACATACAATATTGCTCTATTTTAGAGGATAATAGGATCATTGAGATTATTACCTTATGCTTCATTAAGTAGAAGCCTTATGTAGGTTCAAGTCTATACTCGTTCAGATATCACTCAAAATTGCAACACACTAGACATGTCTAGATTAATGTGAAGCATTTAAAAGAGTATTTATATATCTTTAAAAGAAACTAAAGACTATAATTTAAAAGAAGAAGTGAGAATTCAAATAAGTAGATTACTCTAAACTTTGTCATATTCAGGGATGAAAATGTAATTTTTGGGATATATATTCTTATGTCAGTAGATAAATTTATCTCATGGAGGAGTCATAATGAATTGATAATAATAACCTAAGTTATAATGACATAATATGTTGATTAATCACAACCCAATTAGCAATAAATGTTGCTGAAAATTTATTAGTGAACTCATAAGTTTTTTAACTCCATATAAATTATATATTGAAGACTTACTGTGATAAAGTCAGCTACCATATTTTCTCAAACATTAATTGTTCGAGAGATGTTGTATTAAAATTCGATATGAAATTAATTATTCGTTTATGAACGAATTGAGGAAACTAAATTTTAGTATCGAATGCATTAATGATATGCTTAAGGATCCTATAACTAAAGGTTTATTACCCGTAAGTATTATGAAAGCGCTTATAATCACGAGGGGTTTATTGATGACCATGTGAACTGCATATCATACTATGAATGATTAACAATTAATATTTCCTCACTAGTTTTGATTTTGTATATCTCTTAATATGTTCTGCATGCATAATGACATATAGATAAATTATTATACAAATCAAATGTTGTTAAGGGATTACTTGAAAATTTTGATCATAACTGCCTAGGTTTTAAATAAGAACCGCAGTATGATTAATGGGGTTCTTGAGCTACTGTTCATTCAATGACTGTATTTCTCTGCTCCGGTTTGAGTTTAAGCTAAAATGAGTATTAACTTCTGATCAGACTAATCTAATACTCGTAATAAATGATTATTTGGCCTAGTGGGAGAATGTAAGAATAAATAATATCTATATATATATATTATGGCCATCATTATCATCTATATAATATTAGATCAAAATACTAATTATACCTTATTATATACTAGGTTGGTAATTGTTGACGGGTCATATTACCTTTAACTAACTAATAAAGGGTTCCCCCTGGGTGTATATAAATAAAGATAAATATTAACATCATAATCTAATCTCACACACATACAATTTTGTGTGCCTCCTCTATCATAAACCGGGTACCTCTCAAGAACACTAACACCATCCTTAACTATACAACTTAAAGGGGAACTTGATCAAGCTGGAAACTATGTCGTCTACATATTTCTCCAATGCGGTTACTACTCTACATGCTATAAAGGGTACGCATATGTTTAATGGGTTTATCATATTATCATGTTTTCCATTATCACCATGAGGAATTGATCAACACCTTAATCCCGAATTCAAGATCAATCTATGTTTTCTTCAAGAGTTGACCACACAAAGTATAACGAGTCCTTTAATCCACAATCAACTAGTTCTTATTAGATTCTCAAGTAAGTTTGTCAAAATTGTCTGTTGCAAATCATCTAAGGAACAAAACCCTTTCATTAACTTTGATTATTGACGGGGTTTCGTCGGTTAATTTTTGCCCGACCTGTTTAGGTTCATTAAGGGTTAAAAACCGTATTTTCTCAATTAATACATCTTCTGGTCAATATCATATTTCATTCTAGAAGAGTTTTATGTTTATTTTCATGTTTTAATTTTGACGGACCAGAACCCGAACTTAGGTTCGTTGTTCGCATTCTGACCCACATCAGGCCGCTTAAAACTTGTTTATTTCATAAATCGAGTTCTACTTATCCGTTTCTTGTGATTCCAATGGCGTTATACTCAGTTTTTCCTCTAGATTGTTATCTCAAATTTGCAGGTCTTTTTATTTCAGATCAGTAGGCAAACTAATTTCTTCGTTTATTATTTTATTTGGTAATTGTGATTATTTGCTAACTGTTATATATCATCAATGTTATGATTATTTATATTCACATACGAATTGTTTGTTTTACAATGTAATAAGACATCTAAACTTGTGTATTGCTCACTCAACTTTATGTTGATCAAACTCTATTTTTACGCATGTTACAGGTTTGCTAGTTGAAGATTTAGAAGTTCGAGAAGACATTTAGTTGGATTTAGGTTGTTGAAGAAATAAACAATTTATTTGGATAATCTTTGTGTTGTATTTTGATTATATGAATATAAATAATTAGTTATTATCACATTAATATTAATAGTGTCTTGCTAGCTACTGTGCGATCAGTTGCGCCCCGACATATTCTACCGGAGCCGAATGCCATAAGATAGGTTGTTAGACGTAATGACCTAGTAGCGTGCTTAGAGTCTCATACGTGCTTATGTGTTTACCCTAATGGTTCATATTTAATTTCTTATAGCTTGCTTATTAATTATTTATTATTATATAATTGATGTAGACACACACACACACACATCACTGCGAGGCTATGTCTCATTCTCCAAATTGTTTTTCAAAATCCTTGTTATTATTTATGTATTTTTTTAGGAAATTCCTTATGAATTCCCTCGTTTTTTCCATTCTTCCTTGAGGATGATTCGTGTGACGGGTATGTAGTAACTGGAAGGGGGACACACTTGTTTTCTGAATCCTTGTCACCAAGGCTTGCGAGCCTAAGGAAAAGCAATGCGTATATATCTCAATCAACCGCGAGACCCTGTTGCTTTTCTGGAGGGTTCGGTTAGGGTCGTGAAACCTATTAGGCCAAAGCATATCACACCAAACGTCATACGAATATGCTAACCTCATTGGATCAACGTGGCTGTGTGATCACATTCCTCGTTTATAACCGAATTCACGGTGATATGTGGCTAAACTCGGGTTTTCATTATTCTTTTGTTGAATGAACGAGTGAAGTAAAAAAGAGGTGGTTCATAAAAAACTTCAATTGTACACTTCAACCCCTCATCAAATTTTTTGATTGTTTTGTTGGAGATCCATGGTGGTTCATAACAAACCAACACCCAAATCTTGATTTTATTTTGAATTTCGATTGTTTTATTGGATAAACATGGTGGTTCATGAAATGTCAATAATTTATTCCAATTACTTTAAATTTTATTTGTTGATTGAAACATGAAATTCATGGTGGTTCATGGATGTTTTAGTTATCCGATAAAGTTTTTAAACTTTAATTTTTTTGTTTATTTTTATCATATTTAAGAATGTTTAAATTATCCAATCTCAACCTCAATTACAATCACAACCTCATAAGTAGTGATCAAACTTGAATTATTTTAATGTTTTATTCAATTTTCATAACACCCTCATGAATTTTCTCATCTCATAAAAATTCATATTTTTCATCAAAGAATGTCTTCCGGTCGATACGTTCGCATTGCTAGAAACAAAAAGAACCCCAGGAAGAAGATGGCCTCCCACTTCGCCAAGGAGATGGCTACAATGCTTCCCGAGCTCATGATCCAAATGCAAACCATTAATGTTGCCACGTTAACCGCAAATCCCCTTGCTTGTTCCTATAAGCAATTCACCTATGTTAATCATCCCAAGTTTGTTGGAGATAAGGATGCTACTATCTTCCTCCAATGGTGTGAGCGCATGGAGAGCGTTTTCCTCCATTGCTAATGTCCCGAGGACAAGAAAACTACCTATGATTCAAGCGTCTTCGAGAAGAGAGCCCTTACCTGGTGGAACAACTAGAAATACTCCCGAGGATCTGAAGTTGCCATGGATATGTCGTGGGACGATCTCAAGGAAATCATGCTTGCAGAGTTCTGCCCGAAACACGAGATACAAAGGTTGGAAGCTGAATTTTGGTTGATCAAGCAAGATAGTGGCGATAGTGATACCTACAATAACCGTTTCGATGAGCTTAGTCTGTTGGTTCCCCACTTGGTTACTCCCCTCTCTCGTGCCATAGACAAATACATTGCTGGTTTACCCATGCAAATTCAAGACTCCGTCTTAAGTAGCAATACACAAAACCTACATGCTGCCATCACTCTTGCTGATACTCTTAATGAGAACCATGTTAAGGTCGGAACCTTGACAAGGAAACACTCAAAGAAACCAACCGAGAAAACCATTGAGATGGCTAAGGCCGAACCTCCAAAGGAGGTCATCGCTGAATCATCATCAAACCCTACCCATACCAAAAACTATCAAGCCTCCAAACGTAGGAACTATGCCCTAACCAACTCGACTCCTAAACAAGCCCGTGATCCTCAAACCCAAACCAACAAGAAGACTTACACCAGACTGCATCCTTTATGTAGCACGTGCAAGTATCATCATCCAACTACTTCGCCATGTCGTCAATGTTCCAATTGTGGTCGTTATGGTCATGTCACCTACACATGTCGTGAATTTTCGTAAACCCAACCCAATTCACCTATGGCTCCAACCGATACTGCACCTTTTTCTCAATCCCAATCCATGTCGTATACTAAACCCTTTACCGGATCATTCCCGACATATCGAGCTTGCTACGATTGTGGTGATCCGAGTCATCTTCGTAATGCATGACCAGACTTGTATATGCGAATTACGCTCAAGTCTACCCAAAGCAAGTTAACTCAAGTGAAACTTATCAAATCAAAATTATCAAGCCCAAGAACCGCAAACCCAAGTTCATCAAGCCCATTTCAATCGAATTCCATTCATGCAACCCATCCAAACCCAGCCTATTTAAACCATTCCAATCCAACCAAACCCAACTACTCAAAATCCGTAAAGATCAAATTCTTCAAGGTGTTCAAGGTCAGATGTTCTAAGTCAACCGCGAAAAAGGATTTTAGCTACTCGAAGATTCTCATCACTCGCTACATTCTATTGTGTTTATTTTTTTGGTTTAATTATTTTAACGATTTTTTCATAATTGTGGTATCGTAATGAGTTTTTCTTAATTGTGGTATTGTATTAGAATTTTTATGTTTAACTAAACTCCATCTCAAGACTATTTATATCAACTTAATTTATTTCAAGTTATATCAAGGTCTAATTATTATTCATCTATAATCTACCCTCATCTATATTTAATTCAACTATTCCAACTAAATGGCCTATGACCGGTTACCTTAAGAATTCGTTGCTAATTAAAACCAGGGGCTATGAGTATCTCTATGATCATAGCTAACTAATAGAAGCCGTATTGTATAATTTTTAACATTTTGTTCATCTATCTAAACTCAATTCATCTTAATTTTTCTTATAATCTTGTTCACTAAACCCAAAGGAATTCATCGTCACGATATTTGTAATCTTTAAACATTTTCGCGGGTTTATTCTCATTGTTTGTCGATTTTTATATATAACAAAGACTTTCTTTGTTTTAAACACGAAGGTTCACTTAATACATTTTTGATGATGTTTTGTATATTTATAACGATATTCTTGATTTATATTAATTTCATAAAAGTTCGTTGGTTAATTTATTTTCCCTCAAAGATATATATTACTGACAACCTATGTTTTTATAACCCACATAATGGGACGGATTATGTGGACCATCCGACGATAAAGGTAACTATGGTTCGAAGCGTAATTATCTAAGTCCTCGTATGGAAATCATAGTATGTACGATTGCGTGTCATAACTTAGAACCGAACGTGGTTTTGGTAACGGTACAAATGTAAAGATGGTTAGGACATGGTGGATACGCCGCTGGTGCATCCTATATATATGTGGCCTTATTGTATTTTCATTTGGACTGTTTCTCCGGGTCACGCAAAGTTTTATTATATTAATTTAAAAAATTTTATTATGAAGATTTGTTAGAATATTCTTTTATTTTATTAAATAGATTATTTTTTTTCCATAGTTTTTCCTTAATTTTGGGACAAAATTTCCAAAAGTAGGGAATATCGTAGCATTCGTCAGTTTTGATTTATTTGTTTACCCGACCCGGGCTCGTATTCAGATTCTTATTATTTATGAAATCAAGTTTTTATTAGTAAGTTATGTTATTTAGCTTATTTTATATTGTTTTGATCTTTAAATATGCTAAAACTTCTTAAAAAACATGTATTTCGGCTTAAAAACGCAATTTTGGTAAGTACAGGGACTAGTTTCAACAAGATATGAAAGTTGGCAGCTCACATTGCCGCGTAACGCGACCTGCATGTCTGCATCATCTACGTTTTTGCTGCAGCAACTGCGTTTATGAGCTGCAACAGATCAACAGTTGGTTCGTGTCTGCTGGTTCAGCTCATTTAGGCTCGGTTTAGCTAGATTGTCATTCGATTCCTATCCAATCATCTTGGTAATTCAAATTCTGTGTTTCTAGAATGATCCTAAGTGATCCTATCCTAAAACACTGAACATTATACCAAATTTACAATGTTATCTCAGATTTGTATTTTATCTTATCATTGGTTCAAGTTTAAAGTGGGTTAATCACTAAATTCGTGATAAACACGACCTAGATCCGTTCTCCTATATATTCAAGAGCATTATGTCGTTCATAACTTTATGTGATTAGTTCTTATTAGATTCTCAAGTAAGTTTGTGAATATTTTCTGTTGCAAATCATCTAAGGAACAAAACCCTTTTGTTAACTTTGATTATTGACGGGGTTTTGTTGGTCAATTTCTGCCCGACCCATTTAAGGTTCATTAAGGGTTAAAAACCGTATTTTCTCAATTAATACATCTTCTGGTCAAAATAAGATTTCGGTCTAGAAGAGTTTTATGTTTATTTTCACGTTTTACTTTTGATGGACCAGAACCTGAACACAGGTAAATTGTTCGCATTCCGACCCACATCAGGTCGCTTAAAATTTGTTTATTTCATAACTCAAGTTCTACTTATCCGTTTGCTGTGATTCCAGTGGTGTTATACTCGTTTTTGACTCTAGATTGTTATCTCAAATTTGCAGGTCTTTTTATATCAGATTAGTCGGCACGTTAATTTCCTCGTTTATTATTATTTTATTATTATCTCGCCTAAATAATAAGGCGAGTAATTCACACCCTCTTTTTCATCTTTTGATTTTTGGGGGCAACATGCGTACCATATATATCAAAGTTTATTTATTTACATTTATACCTCATCAACCGTAATTCGAATTTATGTGCTTATGAATTTATTGCTCATCGATGACATGCTGTATGATTATGTGTTTATTTTTATTGTTTGGCGGTTGGGCCATCTCATCCTCATAGAGTATGCATACTTACCCTGGTAAGCTGGCTTTGTGCTAGACCGAAATGGTCCACATCTATTTTATTTGGTAATTGTTATATATCATCATTGTTGTGATTATTTATATTAACATACGAATTGTTTGTTTTACAATATAATAAGACATCTAAACTTGTGTATTTCTCACTCAACTTTATGTTGATCAAACTCTATTTTTACGCATGTTACAAGTTTGCAAGTTGGAGATTTAGAAGTTCGAGAAGACATTTAGTTGGATTTAGGTTGTTGAAGAAATAAACAATTTATTTCGATAATCTTTGTGTTGTATTTTGACTATATGAATATAAATAATTAGTTATTGTCAGGTTAATATTGATAGTGTATTGCGAGCTACTGTGCGATCAGTTGTGCCACGACATATTCCGCCATAGGTTAGGGTGTGACACCAAGCACCTCTTGAGGCCTTCCAAAATCCACACATGAATTTCTTAGACCAATGACGAACCATTTATTGCTATTCAAACCGCTCTTGGTATAGGCCACATGTACTACTTGTTGAGTCGGTTTTTACACACCTCAGCTTTATAAGTATATTCTTAATCCCTATTTTTTATTAAGAAATTTTATGGTTCTTTTACCTTTGATGTATTTTAAATTTTAAACTTTTACCATTATTATTATTATTATTATAATTATTATTATTATTATTATTATTATTATTATTATTATTATTATTATTATTATTATTATTATTATTATTATTATTATAATCATTGATACTAGTAATAGTGGTAGTGGTGGTCGTGGTCACAGTAGGAGTAGCGGTAGCGGTAGGAGTAATAGTATCAGTAGAAGCAGTAGTTGCGGTAGAAGCAGCAGAAGCGGTAGAAGAAGTAGTAGTGGTAGTAGTAGTAGTAGTAGCGGTAGTAGGCGTAGTAGCGATGCGGTAGTAGTAGTAGTATCGGTGCGGTAGTGGTAGCATCTGGAAGGTCCCAAAGTCCTGTTAGTAGCCGAGTCAAATGACGAACCTACTAACTACAAGTCTACTGTCTTAGATCCGGAATCAGATAAATGACAAGAAGCCATGAACGCCGAGATGCAATCTATGCATGATAATCATGTCTGGAAGCTGGTCGGGCAGTAGGGAGCAAATGGATTTTTAAAAGAAAATCGACATGCATGGAAATGTACAGACCAATAAAGCACAGCTAGTCGTGAAAGGTTTTACTCAAACTCAGGCTATTGACTATGATGAAACGTTCTCGCCCGTTGCCATGACTAAGTCAATAAGAACATTACTTGCCATAGCTGCGTATCATGATTACGAGATATGACAGATGGATGTAAAAACTGCTTTTTCTTAATGGACACCTTTCTGAAGATGTCTATATGGTTCAGCCTGAAGGTTTTGTTGACCTAACTATCTTAACAGGGTGTGCAAACTGAATAAGTCCATTTATAGACTCAAACAATCATCTCCCAGCTGGAATCTTCATTTTGATGAGAAAATCAAAGAGTTTGGTTTTATCAAACATGAAGATGAGCCTTGCGTTTACAGAAAGGCTAGTGAGAGTACTATATCATTCTTCATCCTGTATGTGGATAACATACAGATCATTGGAAACAACATTCATATGCTTAAGGAAGATAAGCACTGGTTGGGATCTTGTTTCCCAATGAAATATCTTGGTGAAGCTGCTTACATTTTGGGAATCAAGATCTACCGAGATAGGTCTTAACGACTTCTAGGGATAAGTCAAACTGCATACATATACAAAATAATGACACGCTTCTTAATGTATAACTCAAAGAAAGGAGGTGTTCCCATTACTAAAGGAACCATGTTGAACAAATCGGAATCTCCGATAATAGACATTGAAACTAAGCACATGCAAGCAACTCCATATGCTTCAGCGATTGATTCTATCATATACGTTATGTTATGCACTAGACATGACGTCTCGTATGCTTTAAAGAACATTCTGGGGTACCTGAAAAGGACCAATGATATGTTCTTAGTGTTTGAAGGAGTGGAAGAAGAGCTCATTGTAAGGTGTTACACTGATGCTATCTTCCAGACTGACCGACATGATTCTCGCTCACAATCAGGATTTGTATTCACTCTCAATGGAGAAGCTGTTTACCGGAAAAGCTCCAAGCAGAGCGTGGTGGCGGATTCTACCACCGAATTTGAATACATAGTTGCATCAGATGCTGCTAAGGAGGTTTCTTGGATGAAGAAGTTCATCACTGACCTCGATGTGGTTCCGGGCATTCAAAAACCAATCGAGGTGTTCTGTGATAACATTGGTGCTATTTCTCAGGCCAAAGAACCCATATCTCATCACAGAGCCAAGCACATTCTAAGGAAGTTCCACCTTATACGTGAAATACTGGAACGAGGAGATATCATAATAATCAAAGTAGACACGGATCAAAACCTAGCAGACCCGTTTACTAAGCCGATGACTCAGGACAAGCATGACCAACACAGGGATGCTATTGGTCATAGATTTAATGGTTAAATGCAAACGTTGGATATTACAACTGTGTTCAATTTTAATACGTTTAATCCATGAATCTTGTATTAAAAATTATCTATAGTCAGTTAGACTCGTGGGAACGACTCTGAATTAAGACAATTCTGACTTTGACCTCAAGGAGTTGACTTACAAACTAATAGACATTATTAAGAATGACGTTGGATGTAACTCGCATCAAATCATCTTCATGGATCTTAATGATAAGATGTTTTGATATTGGTATACTCATTTAGTATCCTTAGACCTGAGATACATATTAGAACTTTCGTTTACCAAATGCTATATTTTGAACAGTGTCAACCGCTACCGCGTAACTACGAGTCATAACGGCATTGGTTGTGAGTAGTTTTGAAGTTCAGTGGGAGTTGTATGTAGTTAAGATGGGATTATGTACTCTAACATAATATGTAACAGTTAGACATCGTGGCACCCTCGTTGATTCAAACTGGTGAAGTGTGAGGTCTCATCCAAACTTACAGTGTGTTTGATTGGACCACTTTAATTCTAGAACAAGAACAATAATAGTTAAACGCTATGTGAAATTTAGTTTGATTCATGTTTCATTGTTCAATTGATGTCTTATATGGAAAGGATAGTTGAAAACAATTACCATAAACTCATTGTCTTGCAATAGTGTACTCCAAGATGTTTTGATTAATGATTTTAAGGTGTCACAACTTGTTGGGGCAGCCATGTATAGCTAGAGCACCGCTAGCTGTCTGCGTTAGGGATATTAATCGAAAGCCATCCAAGTGGGATACTGTTGGAATTATGGACCGGTTCGGTTAATTTAACGTGGCCGATCGAGTTACGACCCGTAAGAGTTACACCTTGGGAAACAAACTAAAATTTGCTTAAATTGTTTAATCGGTAAATATCAAATATAGTTATAAATAATAATATAGATTATTTACTAGTAAATAAACTGGTTCGGGTTTTCAATGAGAGTTGGAACGAGTTGGACTTGAGCCCGTTTAAAATTTGTTATTTATATTTTAAGATTATGATAATAATCTAAAACTTAATAATATAATTCATCTTTTGAATTTTGAATCAAAACAATCGTGTAGAACAAAAAAGAAACAGAGAACTCACGAGTGTCGTAAGTCAATTCCAGCCACACATTCAAAGGAATCCGAAATCCATTTGTTTGTTGCCGTGTACCCACTGTTGACGTCGCTGCTACGCGCCGCCATCACCGTCTACACACTATCACAACCCGTTTGTTTCGGTTCGTCAACTAGCACCGTTCGTTGAACCTTGTCTCAACCGGTTATTCATTAACCGAGGTATTATTTATCTCAGTGGTAGTTATTAATATATTGTATATTATGACCATGCTCGTATGGTTTTGTAACCAGATCCTGTCGCGTTCATTAAAGTGTTGATTACTCGTTCTTTTTCCGTTGTGCACATATATTGATTAATCGGATTAATTAATTATTTGGCATATTATTGAACCGGGTTCAATAATACTACTATTTTTGACTGATCACTACTGGAACCCAACAGTGGTATTAGAGCCTTGGTTACAACATACGAGTCGGATCCGGTATTTTGACTGGTTCTACATCACAAACTTCAAGGTTGTTGAAGTTTTTGATCTAGGTAAAAGTTTAGGGCAACATTGGTTTGGTCAAAATTTTGTTTATTTTATTTGACCGAAAGGATTGCCCGATTTTTATTCTTTGTTGAATATATGAATTTGGCCCGACCTTGTGTGTTTAGTTGATTATTTATGATTTTTGGTGTATATGGATGGTTCAAAAGTTGTATTTACTTTTGGTTTTTAATTTATGGGTTTTGGGCATTTTGATTGTTCAAAACTGTAATAGGTAGTGTTTAGTTTTTCATTATACGTACTAGTTGAATGTTGTACTGAGGAAGACCCGAAGTAAAAACTGAGGATGAGGACATGGAGTTCTTTAAGTCAGTGGAATATACTAAAGATGACAGGATGCACCAAGAGCCATCCTTGTGGTCATTTTGTGTTGTGACCTCTTAACCTGATTGATCTTGCTAATAGGCTCTAGCAAGATCAATCACTAATCTTGGTCATGTAAGATTTACATATTATTATTTGCTATTGTGGTTGCTTGCTTTTTATAATTAGTTATAAAACCACTAACCTAATACCGAATATTTTAAAATAAACTTTTTAACCAATTATATTTTTGCAAAATTAAACTAAATTTGATTTTCCAAAAACAAATAACTTAATGGTTTAACTTTAACTTAAAAGTGGTTTTTCATATTGCGACAAACTTAATTTAATAGGTTATCTAAACTAAGTGTCCTGAGAGATGAAATGGTTCATCAAGTTGTCCCGATTAATACAGTAAAAGTGGACTTTACTCTATTTGGTAAATTTTAAAACTAATCCCAATTTTAAAATCAATAGTCAATGTCATCCTACTATAAGCCACACTTGAGACATACTTCAAAACATCAAGTTTTTGGAGCTACAACGCTGCACTTGATTTCTAGCCTATCCCTTTAAGGTGAAAGGGTTTTGTTGACACATTGTAGGTTCCCTGGACGGATCACACGAGATATCCCGATATACACAGGTGCGGAATCCCTGTGTAGATCGTTACGGACGTAGAACACAAGCTCACAAACACACGAACACTATACGAACAAAACCACGTTATATTAATAACTCGAACCGTGATACTTACAGACTCTCGACCTCACGTCACTTGACTCACTGAATTACACGTAAACTGAACTACTCGATCAACTACTAAACAATAAACCGTATACTATATAAATACACGACAACTTCGCCTCTGGCGAAGTTGTCTATAACTTCGCTCATTCAACAAGTTCGCCTAGGCGAACTTGTCAACAACTTCGCTTGGTTAACAAGTTCGCCTAAGCGAACTTGTCAACAACTTCGCTTTAACAAACAAATACACAAACAATATTACAGACTCGATTACAGACATTAGACATATGAACTACTGACATATATGCACCAACAGACTCCCCCTTGGCAGTAGCTTCATATCTTGATCTTTCAGCTCTTGTCTCGTAATCCTGTATCTTCAAGCGTGCACTCCTTCTCTAACACATACCGTGACTACTCGCTGATATTTCCTTGCTTCATCCTTCCAAGCAGGAATATAGAATATCTTCTTTTCATTCAACACTTGCAAATCAGCTTTCGATAAGTTAACAAGATGCATCGGATCATACACCCTCAGCACTTCTTGTTCATCTTCGTCTTCCATCACGGCTTCAGCAGTCTGGCAATCAACGTACCACCATTTTAGATTCTTCAACACATCTTGAGGCATATTCTTCATTGGAACCTCCTTGATGCATCGGATCGGTTTGTACTTCATCACCATCCATGGCTTGCCATCTGCTCTCAATCCCCTTTCTGTATCCTCCACGAGCTTTCCCTTCTGTGGCTTTAATAGTTCAAACTTCTTTTCTTTTATGCTTTCTTTCCACACAATCTTCTCAATCACTCTCGTCATATTGTTGTCACTTCTATTTATCAGGCCCAACCTGGCCAAATCCTTCACCTCACATTCCGGCAACGTATTGAGAGATCTCAACATTCTTTTGAAGTATTGAATACCATCATAACGCTTCACCACAAACAACTTCATCTGTTCATCATAAATCCAACAGATAATTCCCTTCTTCGACTCAGCATAGCCTTTGATGTTATAAGTCTTCTTGAACATGGCTGGAACAGCAGGCTTCTTGGTCTTAATAAACCAATGAGCACAGCCTTCCTTCCACCTAGGCTGCTCCTCCCACTCAGTCTCATCCATCTCAGTATCCATGTCGGCTTTCTCAACATCAGGGATCTCGTGTTCAACGTCTTCTTCTACTATCTCCCCCTCTTCTATTCCATCTTCAATCACAATCTGCTCACCGATCTTCTCAATCATATCACTCGGCAGCACATCTTCATCAAACAACACATCATCGCTGAACATGTCATCGTCAAGTTCCTTCAGCGCATCAATCACGTCATCCTCAACTAACACCACATCATCACCACCAGCCGCGTCGGTAGACTCCCCCTCAGCTGTGGAAGTACCAAGAGCTTGAGAAGTTCTTGGCAGCTCACCACCTGCATCTTTCGATGCATTGGGATCATCGTCTCGGTCATTTCTCTTTTTAGTCCTGAGCTCGTCGCCCTTACAGCTCATCTCCCCCTGAGATGCCAAGAACTCCTTCAAGGCATCTATAACTTTCCCATGCTCAACCAGGAGGGATGCCTGTAGTTGATTTGCTTCCACTAGGCTTTGAATAGTCTTAGATTGTTCTGCCACAATCCGCTCTAGTGAAGCTATTCTCTCTGAGTCTGAAGTAGGCGAAGGCGAGACACCAGAAGCAGGCGTAACCGCAGGTGGTACCATGCCTGATAACCCTGCAGCAGTGATGACCGTTGACTCCACAAATCGTGCAGCTACCACCGACTGAGTAAGCGTTGTAGGTGGTAGAGACACGATCTCCGGAGTCGACGTCTGGATGGTAGTGGTGGATGGAATGCCAGCCGTTGATGTAGCTACCACGGGAACATCCGCAGCGCTTGTACTTGTCACCTGTACAGAGGAAGGAACAATAGACATACCAGGCATTGCGGCCGGAGCAAAACGTACAGTCCTTGAAGTCTCTCCAGCTCCCATGCCAGCACCTGTCCTCTCCCGTCTTGATCTTCTTATCAGCTTATGTATATCTTCTTACTCCTCTGACTCATCATCATCCTCCGTTCTCTTTCTCTTCCCAAAAGTTCTCTCTCGAGACACCATCAACCGTCTCCCCTCATCCATGATTCCATCCAAATCTGAGTCAGCTATCGAAGTTGCTGCTCTAGTAACACTTACACCCGAACCCTGTGCAGCCGAGACCTGCACCTCTTCAACTTGATCCATATCAAAATAACCTTGACCTCCAAAGACAGCGTCAAGATCTATATCCTCTGCAGCAGACACAACAGGCACAGCAGGAGCAGGAACAGCTTGAGTTGCTCTTGCCTGTCGCGGTTGAGGATCTCTGAACTCGTCCCCACCAGCAGGAACATACTCTGGGTTAATTAAAAACCCAAACAGTGGAGTATGCCTGGGACGACGTTCAGGGTTGCTCCTCGCACTCGAAGTGCGGCATTGAGCAAATATACGTTTGCTCACCGATTCCACGTATCTTATCGGGCGTCTCTGAGGTAGACTCGGAGCCACATGGTTCAATATCATTTGGATAAAACGTGGGTACATAATGAACCGCTCCCGAGACATCGCCCTTCTTTGTCTATCAATCTCGTAGAAGACCATTTGACTGAAGCTATAACGTTTGTTATAGGTCAGTGCAGTCATTGCAAACTGCATGGTCGCACCCATACCGTCAGTGCCCGCCTTCCTCCCAGATATGCAAACTATCATAACGTACATGAGGAAGCGCCACTGATCTAGAAGGAAACCCTTCCTCCTCTGGGTATCACCTAATGGACCAGAGTAGCCCATTAGGAGAAACGCTCCATCACGAAAGGGAGCGACAAACTCAGTTGGATCGTCTCGAGTCTCCTCTCCAAACCGTAGCGCCACCCGGATCTGTTCAGAATTGAACTGAACTTCTTGATTGTTCACAGTCGCTCTCATGACCGGGGGCTCAACACGACAGTCGTATTCGACCGTCTGCCAGAAGTCTTCAATATTCGGTAGAGATATCGGCAGAGTGTTTGTGATCGCATGAAAAATCCTCGAGCGCAGGAGGAAAGTTATGATCTCGCGGTAATCGTCCACACCGCTCGCCTCCGGGTCAAGTGTAATATACATATTGTGACCCGGGAAGAATTGACGTTGGTTATCACCATCGTCTCCTCCTGCACCTCCAGCACCAGCTACCGCAGCCATATCTGCAACAAACTAACCAAGTTAGAACGACACAAAGACATAGCACAAGTTCGCTTTGTTACCATGAGCGAAGTTGTGATAAACTCTGTATAGGCGAAGTTAAAGTTGAGGCGAAGTTGGGAACAACTTCGCTTCAGCTTTAAGTTCGTCTAATTAATATTAAGTAAAAATGATCTAGGCGAAGTTAATGTTAACTTCGCCTCATCACAACATCGCCTCAGGCGAATTTAAGTTACAGGCGAAGTTACGGATAACTTCGCCTCAGGCGAACTTAAGCTTCAGGCGAAGTTACGGATAACTTCGCCTCAGGCGAACTTAAGTTTCAGGCGAAGTTACGGATAACTTCGCCTAAACCCTAACTTCGCCTGAATCTGAATCGGCGACAGTAAGTTTAATGGAACAACGTGCAGTTGATGTTTTCGGCTAGTTTAGACGATTAAATACTGTTAAACACAAGTTTTAAGGACATGTTGACGATCAGTATGTTTATTAACACGTTAAAACACAAGTTATGAAACTCGGTTTCAAAACCGATGGTCCGAGGGTTCGAAACCAGTCGAAACAACATATAGACGCTTGAATGAACATTGAGTATGTGATATAATGGTATTTCGAACCTTGAATCGGTGTGAAAATCGGGAATAAATAACACGTAATCGGTTGAAATAACAAGTTCGCCGGAAACGTATGTTCGCTGTGGATATAAGTTCGCTGAATTTTTGAAAAGTGATGAACAGTATGTCGATTGAACATCCTTATATAGGGTCTGGGTTATACAGGCGAAGTTACGGATAACTTCGCCTAGGCGAAGTTATCCACAACTTCGCCTGTTCAACAACATCGCCTAAAATTTCAAAATTTAACCCTTAAAATGTTAACAGTTATCAATTAAGTTATAAATTTTCCTTTAAGAAATAAATAACATGATCAATTCTAAGTAACCAGTTAAAAAATCATAAAACTATCTAAGTACAAAAACTTAAAAATTTAAGGTATAAGGGATCAAATTTCAGTCTAGTTAGGGACTACCACGTTTTAGAAAAGATCCGAACAGGAATCACACTAATTGCGTGACTGTCACATAGATCCGTGTTTAGCTGTATTATGACATATAGAGACAGGTTGTAAGCAGGTAAAACTTAAAGTGGTTTTCATCGTTTCTGTGATACGAGTTAGGTTCGATTAAGCCTCAAAATTTAAGTGGGCAACAACTCAGAAATATTGATGCCTCCTATCTATTCTCAAAGCGTATTTGGCTTTCCCCAAGTCACCCCGAATTGACTTCGACCCATAGTGTCTGATTAAACATGTAAGTACTCTTCTTCTGGTTCCCGATCTTCTTCTTACTCTAAGATTGAGAAGTCTTGATATTTTGTTATCTCTAAAATGTTTCAATAACTCCAAATTTTATTTTATTATTTTTTTTTTAACAAACATAGACTTCAGAGTAGAAATTAACTGCAAGTCCCGAATCTGGATCACTGCAGTATCTTGAGACGCTATCTTCACGGGAATCAGAACACACATGGGCTCGTGTATGACTGGGTAATCGCTTTTCTGCCTATCATTCGGAAAGATATCTATGAAGACATGCAAAACTCTTAAGGAGTTTCCACGTAAAATCAAGTAAATTTAGTTTGTATCACATCTACTTTTACGCACCATAAAAAGTTACCATGACATACAATGACTGTCCTAAAGCCTTTTAAGCCTAATAACTTCACTAGTTAAGCACACATAATTAGTATATCTATCATTTTCCAAGGTTGGATCAATTTTCTGTTAAACATAGCTAACGAACTTCTTACGAAGTAACAGACTTGAAAAATAATTTCATTTCCCTGTTTCTTTCAAAAATTTAACATAAATCGCCCCGACCAAAACAAAGTCTTCAGGTAAACGGCTATCCCGAAGATCCAATGGATCAGCTGGACCGACCACATACTAGTATGTGTCCTTCTAACTCAGTATGATCGACTAATTTTAAGCAAAAGAATGAAAAACTCATCATAAACCGCCCCGGTCACTATCAGTAATCTGGTTAATGGCTATCCTCAAAATCTACAAGTAGAAAATGAGGACCAAAACATATCCGAAGACATGTCCTTCAAACTAATGTAACCGACATATTTTTAAGCGATTAGTGACGTTTTTTTTTTTTTTTTTTTTTTTTTTACGAACACAAGAAAAGCATGGTTACTCGGGATTGATCATCCCATTCAGTTCAATAAGGTTTTGAAATCTGGATTTGTCAAACGCTTTAGTGTATAAATCAGCGAAATTATCAAGCGTATCCACCTTTTCAAGAATTATCAGTCTCTTCTCTGCACAATCCCGTATGAAATGATGACGTATGTCAATGTGTTTAGTTTTACTATGTTTCACGGGATTGTTAGTTACTGAGATAGCAGCTGTGTTATCAATGCAAATAGGAGTAAGTAAGAAATTCAGACCATAGTCGCGCAACTGTTGTTGAAGCCAAAGAACCTGAGAGCAGCAGTTGGATGCTGCCATGTATTCTGCCTCACAGGTTGAAATTGCGACTGAAGTCTGCTTCTTGCATTGCCACGACACCAATCTGCCACCAAGAAACTGACATCCTCCTGTTGTTGACTTCCGACTCTGATTGCACCCTCCATAATCAGAATCTGTGTAAGCGACCAGCTCCAAGTCTCCTCCTCTCGGGTACCACAACCCCAGCTTCGGCTTGCCCTTGAGATACCGTAGTATCCTCTTTGCACCTTTCAAATGAGATTCTTTTGGATTTGCCTGAAAACGTGCACAAAGACAAACAGCAAACATTATATCAGGCCTAGATGCAGTTAAGTACATTAAAGAACCTATTATTGCCCGATATTGAGTTGGGTCCACATCTGCATCACCGTCTACTTCAGCACCCAATTTGTGATTGACGCAGATTGGAGTATCATATGGAGAACTGTCCTCCATCTTGAAGCGCTTGAGCACATCATGAACATACTTCGTTTGATGAATGAACATCCCGTCCTTCCTCTGATCAACCTGCAATCCTAGAAAGAAAGTTAGTTCACCCATAGCACTCATTTCAAACCTTTTCTTCATGACGGCTTCAAACTCCTGACACATGAAAACTTTTGATGCAGCAAATATAATGTCATCCACGTAGACTTGTACCAGCAGGAAGTCGCTTCCATCTCTTTTGAAGAACAACGTGCTATCAATTTTCCCTCTTTCAAAACCATTCTCGAGCAAGTAATCCGATAAAGTTGCATACCAGGCACGAGGTGCCTGATGTAATCCATACAACGCCTTGCTCAACCTGTACACGTGATCTGGATAGTCTGGATCAGGAAAACCCGGAGGTTGCTCAACATACACAACCTCATCTACTTTCCCATTCAAAAATGCATTCTTCACATCTAGATGAAACACCTTCATCTTTTCATAAGCAGCAAATGCCAAAAACAATCTTAAGGCTTCCAACCTAGCGACAGGAGCGAACACTTCGTTATAATCAATCCCCTCTTGTTGATTAAAACCTTTAACGACCAGCCTCTCCTTGTTTCTTATAATAATCCCCTTATCATCTCTCTTGCACTTGAACACCCATTTTGTGCCTATCGCATGCACATTCTTTGGTTTTTCAACCAAAGTCCAAACTTCCATCTTCTCGAATTGAGCCAACTCTTCTTGCATGGCTTCGACCCACGAGCTGTCCTTCAAAGCCATTTGATAATTTTTTGGTTCAATCTGGCTTATAAAGCAGGTATACAGGCATTTATTGATTATTCCTGTCTCCTTAATGCTTGTATAAACACAGGTATGTTCATTCAAGCTACTTCTCGTTTGTACACCTGAGGACACATCACCAATCACATTATCCAAAGGGTGATCTTTATGAATTCTCGTGGTCGGAACAGAACCGACATGCAAATTATCTTCCAAATTAGAAGAGATATCATCAATGGTTGTTTCATGCTGAGAGTGAAAAGGATTGATAAATTCTTCTTCAGTTGAGGCAGCAGGGGTACCGATAGTGTTTGATGAGGAAGGTTGACATTTATCAATCAGCTGTCTTTGCAATAGATTTTCTTCCTCATCGAGTATCATCTTCGTCGCAGCTCTTTCTTCTTCTTCAGAAATCTCCAAATCCGGTACGTTAAACGACTTAAAAAGCTTAACATAGTCGAAAAGCTCAGCAGGTCCATTGCTAGGTTTTGGCGGTTGGTAACTTGTGATGTCGGTGTTACACACCACCTCCACCTTGCAAGTCGAAGTATTGAAGACACGCCTGTTGGGTGTACCAACAACATAACCGACTAAGATTCCTTCATCGGCTACTTCGCCAAATTTAGAGTTTGTCTTCAAGATCGAACAAGGGGACCCGAATGGTTCAAGACCACTCAAGTTGGGCTTCCTTCCATGCATAAGCTCGTAACAAGTTTTACCAAGTCTCTTAACGGTTAACACTCTATTCAGAACATAGCAGGCTGTAGCAACTGCTTCAGCCCAGAACATCACAGGAAGCTTCGAATCTGCCAGCATAGTTCTGGCTCCTTCAATTAAAGTTCGGTTCTTCCTTTCAGCCACTCCATTCTGTTGCGGAGTATACGGAGCGCTGTATTGATGTTCAATCCCTTTCTGAAGACAGAAGATCTCCATTTCAAAATTCTTGAACTCCGTCCCATTGTCACTTCTGATGAACTTAACTGTTTTACTCATGACGTTCTCAACTTTTGTAATCAAATTCTTCACCATTTGAGCCGTCTCATCTTTCGATTTCAGAAAATATACCCACGAATATCGCGAGTAGTCATCAGTGATCACCAAGCAGTATGAAGTACCTCCTAGACTTTTTACATTCACGGGACCGAAGAGATCCATGTGAAGCAGTTCTAGAGTACTGGCAATTGAGTTGACCTTCTTGGTGAGATGGGATTTCTTGTGTTGCTTTCCCTTCTTGCAGGCAATACATTTGTCTTCAAAGTTAAAACTTTTCAAGGGAACCCCCATCACAAGCCCATTCCTGACAATGTGGTTCATCTTCCGAAGATGAATGTGCCCCATCCTCCTGTGCCATAGTTCAGATTCCGATTCGCTTGCTTTCTTCATTAAACATGATTCTCCCGTGGCCATTTCAGTAGATCTCATATCCATCACATAAGTATGTGTATCACATGGAGCTTTCATCACTATCCACTCGTCTGGTATCTGAAAACCAGGCTTCAACACGATCGCCTCATTCTTCGTGAAATGAACAGTGTACTCCTTATCACAAATCTGCGACACACTCAGCAGATTGTGCTTCAACTCTTCTACAAAGTTCACATTCTCAAGAGTTATTTTCCCATTGGACTCCGTTCCTTTTCCAGTAATTCTTCCTCCACTTTCACCAGCAAAGCTAAATCTCGCTCCTTGAACAGGTTTTAAGTCGTGCAACAAATATTTGTTACCGGTCATGTGCCGGGAACAGCCGCTATCTACAATCCAAAGACTGTGGGCAGCCCTGTTCAACTGTTCCTGCACAATAAAGCAAATGATTAGAATCTAGGGACCCAAGACCAATTGGTCTTGGATCTATACATCCCGTACTTCTGCTTTCCAAAGTTAGCATTTGGATAATTCCTGTCAGTCCTATTAGGAAATCTCCTTGGAAATTGAGTGTGAGGCCTTCCAAACCTATGTACATTGAAAGTATTATATCTTGTGGTTTGGTTATTAGCATTGTTAAACTGAGGTCTGTTTCTGTGAAAACCTGAATTAGTTACATTTCGAAACTTTAAAGGGTTTTCATTTTTAGCAGTATTAAAATTTCCATTTGGCTTACGCTCAGTTTTAATAGGCCTCTCACCTCTGAATTTCGGCGTCAGAGGGCAATCTGCAACAAGATGTCCTAACTTATTACACCTAAAACAACACCTATGCTTCAATTTCTTTTCAAAGGTTGTTTTGGATGTAGAGGCTGTGTCACCGGCCGTTCGCCTTACATAAGGTGGGACGTACGGGTTGAGTGGAGTACTCTTTTTATAAGTTTTATCTTTTTCTCCACCAGTGGGTAACACTACCTTCTCATTTGTCTTACCCGATTCGGACAACTTATCCAAATCTGATGAGACTGGACTCGTAACAGAAATTTTCTCACATGAAACAGGCGAACTCGTTTCGCCACTACTAACACTTGGTTCTGAACTCGTAACCTTGATTGGAACTGTCTGAGGAACTTCAAAATCAATAGATTTCTGAACACTAGGGTTAAAAGTGTAATTGTGGTTATAAGGTGGTGGGACCTCGTGATAACCAATTCCTCCCCTCTTTGTAGAGGTACTTTGATCACTAACAAGGTGATCAAGAATAGCTGAGGAATTTCGGAACTGCTCAAGTTTTCGGTTCAGTTCCACCACTTTCACCTGGTGGTCAGCAATCTGCTTTTCTCGTTCAGCAATCAGTTTAGTCTTTTCTTCTAAAACCTCATAACTTAGATCAATTACTTCAATTTTTTCAGCAAGTTTTGTTTTTAAACTTTTAACATCCTTTTCACACGCTTTTATTTTAACTTTGTAACTGTTTTCTCTTGCTTTCATAAAGTGATGATCTTCTTTAAGAGTTTTAAATTCGGCATCTAAACGAACATACTGATCAGTTATGGTAGCAAGTTGCTCAGACAAATTATCACATTTAGTACAAAATGATTTAGAACTTACCTCGGAGATTTGATCATTGTTGTTTGCCATGAAAGCTTTTTCCTTACCAGTAGCTTTCTCTTCTCCGTTAATCTTCTCACATTCTTCATTCTCAACCTTAGCCATATTTGCCTGTTCACTAGTTTCATTCAAATGCAGGTTCCAGTTGTATTCACCTGCTTCTCTGGACATCATGGCATTGACTTCTTTACTACTCACAGTGTGCTGTGCAGACCGGCCCTGACCACGTTCAACTCGCTCGTTTCTGCATTCTTTGGCAAAGTGCCCGTTTTGTTGACAGTTATAGCACCTCACCTTAGACTAGTCGAACCCTGGCCTGCCACCAACAAACTTTCTCCCCGTCTTTCTCATAAACTTCTTCACTCTCCTCACTATCATGGCCATCTGCCATTGTAAATCCATTTCCTCCAGATCATCAGCATCGATCTGGTCATAGTCTTCATCCAGCATCGCTGGATCAACCACCTTTCCTTGAATATAGTTTTCATATGAAGCAATAAATGAAGCATAGAGGCCAAACTGCTCTTCAGCAGATTTGACGCTCATTGGAATCTTAGAGTAATTATTGCTTGAGGAACTTGAAGATCCACTACTCTTGCTTGCTGTCTGTTGAGTACCACTTGATCCACCCGCAACAAAGCAAACATCCCCATTTGAGTTTACTGACACATGCCCCTCCTGTGAAGAATTGGCACCCGACTCACCCTTCGAGTAGTAGGCGGCAGAATCAGTCTTTGAACTTGTATTGGAGTTTACTTTAGCACCGTACATGCCTGGATCTTGAACCTGATCCATAGATGTTTCTTTTCTTACCATATTAAGCTCAAAAGTTCTGAGCTTGTTGACAGCGGTTTCCAGATCATAAGTAGGGAAGTCCTTGTCTTCCCTCATTAGTACAGTATACATTTCCCATTTTGGTGGGAGAGCATCGAGAAGTTTTTCTACAATCTCTTCTTCTCGGTATGAAATGGAGTAGTTACTCAATTCTGTCATTAGATGATAATATCGAGTGATGATGTCATCCAGAGATTCGTTCTTTAAGTACTTAAAGACTGAAAATTGAGTCTTGAGCAACTTTATCTTTGAAGCCCGAATACCTACATTTCCTTCAAATCTGCTCTCAAGAGCTTCCCAAAGCTCTCTAGCTGATGTATACTTTCTGAATGTATGGAGGATCTCCTGTGGAAGAGCCATTGTGATTGCAGCATGAGCCTTGCTCTCGGCTTCATACATCTTTTTCTCCTCCTCTTCCATTTTACTGTATTTCTTGATTTGGTCTCGACCCTCATACTCCATGATTGGTGGAATATATCCATCTTGGATGCATACCCACATTTTCACATCCTGGTACTTAACATATTGTATGAACCGATCCTTCCACGTGACAAAATCGGTTCCCTTCAGCAACCTTGGGGCCTTTGTAGCTGACCCCGCTTCAACTTCCATCTTGACAAGCTCCGAAATGTTGATCGACGACATCCTTCTTGAAGACTAAGAAACCCGAAAAATTCTGAGTAGGCGAAGTTAAACAAAAATTCCTCTGAACAGTACTGTAGGCGAAGTTAAGGATAACTTCGCTTAAGTAATAACTTCGCTGGATTCTTCTTAAATTCTCGTGACTGGGCGAAGTTGAGAATAACTTCGCTTAGGGTAAGCGAACTTAGAGAGTCGGCGAACTTGATTAGAACTTCGCTGAGTTAGGCGAAGTTGAGGAGGTAGGCGAAGTTGTGAATAACTTCGCTTCTCCTTATATCTTCGCTGAAACCCTACGTATCCTGACGGCAACTTCGCCTGATGAACAGCAACTTCGCCTGACGAACTTAAACTTTCTGCAGATCTGAAACTCGGATTTTAACGACGTTTCTGACGGTTTAAAGGCTTGAACACACTGGTAGGAGGCTAGAATGAGTAAAAACACCAAAAACTCGTCCCGTGAATACCCGAAATGGAACGAATTCTACACCCGCGTGAATATCCCGAACCACACAATCGAGCAAAAGCTCTGATACCAATTGTAGGTTCCCTGGACGGATCACACGAGATATCCCGATATAAACAGGTGCGGAATCCCTGTGTAGATCGTTACGGACGTAGAACACAAGCTCACAAACACACGAACACTATACGAACAAAACCACGTTATATTAATAACTCGAACCGTGATACTTACAGACTCTCGACCTCACGTCACTTGACTCACTGAATTACACGTAAACTGAACTACTCGATCAACTACTAAACAGTAAACCGTATACTATATAAATACACGACAACTTCGCCTCAGGCGAAGTTGTCTATAACTTCGCTCGTTCAACAAGTTCGCCTAGGCGAACTTGTCAACAACTTCGCTTGGTTAACAAGTTCGCCTAAGCGAACTTGTCAACAACTTCGCTTTAACAAACAAATACACAAACAATATTACAGACTCGATTACAGACATTAGACATATGAACTACTGACATATATGCACCAACACACATATGGTCCTTTCACAAGTGACTATACTAGGGAGACTATTACTTTACTCTTTTGTTACGTTCCACAGCTGTCTGAAGACTAAAGTGGGCATATATGAGGCTAAACGTATCTACTTAGGAAAATGTTGTCTTAATAGGCGTCATAACCAAGAGTTGTGCTTTATTCACAATTGGAAATTGTTGTCAGTCTGTCTAACCACTTATTAATGTTGTGTGTTAAAACTGCCATTAGTAACTGGAAGCCAGATTCTCAATTTCCTACTTATTAATGTTATTGGGTCATGATAATAGGATTATAACATCGAAATTACTAATTAAATTACTTTTTCTTATTTAACAGATGTCAACTGATAATAACTCCTCATTCACCCTCAAGACTATTCTTGAGAAAGAAAAAATAAATGACACCAACTTTATTGAATGGCATCGCAATTTGAAACTTGTTCTCATAATGGTAAAGAATCACTATGTTCTCGATGCACCAGTTCCAACTGAGCCTGAAAACAATAATGTTGCTGCAAGAAAGGTTCTTGAAAAGCATAAGAATGACTCAAAAGAAGTCGCCTGCATTATGCTAGCAACCATGTCCTTCGAGCTTGCTAAGGGCTTGGAAAATCTTGTTGCCTCTGAGATGCTTGAGTAACTCAAGGGCATGTTCCAGAAACAAGCCTGTCAAGAACGCTTTGACACCATGCAACTAATTAGCTGTAGAATGAAACAAAGATCCTCTATTAGTGCGCATGTCGTCAAAATGAAAGGGTATATCGACCAGTTGAAGAAACTTGATTATCTCTTGTCGGATGATATGGCAGCGGATTTCATCTTGAAGTCTCTTCCCAGCTCTTACAAACAGTTCATAATGAATTTTAATATGAATTCCTGAGTAAAGTCAATGCCAAAGCTTCACGGTATGCTCAAAATGGCTGAGATGAATATTCCAACTAAAACTAATCAAGTTCTGATGGTTCGATCTACTGGTGTCAAGAAGCCTAATCCCAAGAATCGGGGTTATAACGGTAAAGGCAAGAAGAAGGTTATTGTTGCTACCAAGCATGCCACCAACACAAACAAGGGAGTATCAAAGGTACCACCGCCTCCTCCTGAGGAGCGCCAGTGTAACAAGTGAAACAAAATGGGACACTGGAAATGTAACTGTCCCAACTATCTTGCTGAGCTGAAGAAACAGAAGACCAATGGTGAACGCTCCTCTAAAGGTATTTCCATTTACGTTATTGAACTTTTCACTGTTTTTAGCAACACATGGGTATTTGATACCGGATGTGGTTATCACATCGTTAATGTCTTGCACGATCCTGAAAACTGGAAGAAGCTTAAACAAGGCAGCATGGAACTCATCGTTGGTGATGGGAAGAGAGTCCTGGTTCTTGCAACTGGCACATATCGTTTTGCTTGTCCGTATGGCCTTATAGTTACTTTGAATAACTGTTTGTTTTGCACCTGTTTGACTAGAAACATATTTCAGTTTCTTTACTTTTTGAACAAGGATTTAAGTACGTTTTTAATGGTATTGCTATTTCTGCTTACTTGAATTATGTCTTTTTTAAAGCTAAACCTCGAAATAGTATTTATGAGATTTATTTTCAAATTAACAATAATGTATATAATCTTTCTAAATGTATCAGATCTGGCATCAATGATACGTTTCAATGGCAGTGCCGACTTGGTCACATAATCAAGACACGAGTTAAAAGACTCCAATCCTAAGGGATTCATGAATCCACAAGACCAGACTTCTTTGACGACTGTGAGTCTTGTTTAGCTAGCAAACTCGCCAAGGACACCTTCACTCATAAAAGTGAATGAGCAAAGGATCTGTTAGAACTTGATGTGCTAAAAGTAGTCAAATAATTATTAACTAAATTACGCTAAACTAGACACTAAGTAATACTCTAAAATCTTTAAAATTCGACTAACTAGTAATCGGAAAGTGAACCGATCGACTCTATTATAGCAAAGTAAGTCCGGAGATCGAACCCACGAGACTCTTTTAATTACGTAAATTAACTAATTAGACTCGACAAACTGACACGACTATTTATTTTAGATTTGTTAAAGGGGGGTTTTAAATTAATTAATAAAAAGACAAGTAATAAAACACAATACAATTAAGTTCAACTGATTCAGATGGTGATGAGAAACCACATAGGCTGGAATCCTTAAAGTTTCAGTTATCAAATAGTTGGAAAATAATTTTTATGAAATTGGGATCATAAAATAGACACTTAAAAGAAAACCCGAACATGACCCCTAACCCTTCTCAAGAAGACACCTATAGGTTTCTAGTAAATTTTAAGACACGCCGTTTTATATATTAAACTCCCTTACGTTTATTTAAATAACTATGAACGAGTACCTTCATAACGACATCCTGCCTTACAGCACGAAAATTAAAAGGTAATTAATAAACTCAATTTTCTTTCTAGACAATGTCAACCAATCAAAGCTAGATGAACGCCTTACGAAGAACTAAATCTAGCAATCTTAATCAACAAAGATCTAACAGATAACCTATCACCTTACATCATTTTAGGTTAGCAGCACACTTTTATTTGTTTGATTAATAATATTATTCCTCTGATCTAATCTAATTCAATCACAAACTAGTCAAAAACACACAGTAGATGACTTAACAAAATCCTATCATATGAAACAATCACCAAGGAGAACGTGAAATAATAAAACTAGATCAAGCAAAACCAAGTATACATACACATCAACCAAATAAACAAAACAATTTACTGGTTCATAAAACTATAACGAAAAGTAATAATCCAACTAAAATCAAACATCAACTCAGGTTCATCGATAGACTAGGCTAGATATAAAGTTTAGCCTAGCATCTTAAAATCAATCAAAACAATACCAAAGGAAAGCATGGTGAAAATAATGAAAACGGAAGATTTAAGGTGATAAAACCCGTAGTCTTCAATCTCGAACGTTATGCTCTTCACCAGATGCTTTCTTGACTTCAAAACCGCCAAATATCTGGAATATATACTACGAGAAACTCCAAATTCGTCTGGTGGTTGTAGGGTATTTTTCAGGTTAAGGTTAAAGGGTGTTTATATAGTGAAACATGGCCCACAACCTGACCAATTAGTGAAATTATCTTGAAATTGACCCTCTAGGCACCGCGCGGCCAGGCATGGCCCTCTTGGCCGCGCGGAGCGGCATACTCCAAAGGGGGGCCAACCAGCTTCGGCCGGTCCGATCGGTTCTCCTTCAGGTTCCTTTCCTGATGCGTTTCGGCTTTTTCGTCTAGGCATATTTTGACACGCTTTTTCCCCGTTTCAATCATGTTCAACTTTCAGAACCTACAAAACACAAATATGTTAGTAGTATACAAATCTTAACTAAAAACAAACAAAAAACTAATACCATATTATATAAAATATACAAGGGAAATATAAATAAATATCAATATATTAGTACGTATACATACTGATGTGTGCGGCCATTTCAGTACCATGTCTAGAAATCATGAAAGATACTTCGTTTCTTTATTGACGATTACAGTCGGTATGCTTATGTGTATATTATGAAACACAAGCATGAAACTTTTGAAAAGTTCAAAGAGTTTCAAAACGAAGTGGAAAACCAACTCGGAAGAACTATTAACATGCTCCGATCAGATTTAGGCGGAGAATATCTTAGCTCAGAGTTCATCAATCATTTAAAAGAGTGTGGAATTGTTTCACAGCTCACTCCACCCGGCACACCCCAACATAATGGCGTGAGCGAGAGGAGAATCAAACCTTGTTAAACATGGTCCGATCGATGATGTGTCGAACTAACTTGCCTCACTACTTTTGGAGCCTTGCCCTTATGACCGCCGCCTGCATTGTTAATCTGGATCCAACTATAAAGGTAAGAAAACCCCATATGGTATATGCTTAAACCCAGTTTGTCTTTCCATAGAGTATGGCGATGTGATGCATATGTCACTAGTGATTCGGATGAAAAATTCGATCCCTGCGGCTTAAAAGTTGTTTTCTTCGGGTACTATAACCAAAGTGGATATTATTTCTTCCAGCATGATACAAATTTGTTTTCTATCAAAAGGAAGGGCCACTTCATCGAGAAAGAAATTCTCGATTGAGGAACTAAATATAATATTGTCGATCTTGAAGAAATTTAAGAACCACAAACAACCGCTAAGGAAGTTGGAGTGTCTGATCAACACGATGTTGTTATTGATACATCAGACATACACACGAGCGTTCGCAGAAGTAGTAGGACTCGCAGACCAAATTCTAAATACCTATGGCATCTAGATGGTCTCGAAGTCCTATTAGTAGCCGAGTCAAATGGCGAACCTACTAACTTCAAATCTGTTGTCTTAGATCCGGAATATGAGAAATGGCAAGAAGCCATGAACACTGAGATGCAATCTATGCATGGCAATCATTCCTAGAACTTGTTCGGGCAATAGGGAGCAGCTGGAATTTCAAAAGAAAAACCGACGTGCATGGAAATGTACAAACCTATAAAGCACAGCTAGTCGCGAAAGTTTTACTCAAACTCAAGGTATTGACTATGATGAAACATTCTCACCCGTTGCTATGACTAAGTCAATAAGGACATTGTTGGGCCTAGATTATATTGGTTTGTACTTAGTCTATGTGTGTGTTTGGGCCATGTATGTAAACCAAGATCCCTTGGGATCTCGGTGGGCTTTTGGTTATTATTGGGTTCATGTTTTGGTTCCCTATATAAAGGACGTATTGTATAGGGTTTAGGGTTGTTCATTTGAGTTATTTGTTTTGGCCGTCTAAGTGCTTTACTAAACGTGTTTGTAATCATCGTGCTTAAGCACCCGACATATAATAATACGTGTGTTTTGAAGCAACTATTGTGTTACTTGTTTGTATTCCTTTGTGTTCTTGAATCACCTAGTATTGGAATTCCGCACCAATACCTAGATTGTTGATATCATAATTGTAGTGATCCAGATTCGGGACATACAATTGGTATCAGAGCCTTAGACCTATTCAGGCTCGTTATTGTGAAATCAAGGATTCAAGATCTTGTTATTTGGTGGTGTTAGTTAATTTTTCCGGTGAGGTTTGATCAAAGAAGAAGAGAGTTTCAATTTTGGTAAAATATTGGTTATGTATTGGAAATAAATCAAATCCCACAAATCACGGAAGTTTGTTACACTATGGATCTTGCTGATTGTGTGGTTTTCGGCCATTTCTATAGGTTCTCGGCTAAATTGTTGACTTATCAGTCAACGATCTGAGTTCTCTGTCAAGATTTAAAGATCTAGGCTGAGTTCTTGGCTAATCCTAGTTCTCGGTTAAATTTGTAGTTTTCGGTAAACTATTAGTAGTTCTCGGTTGACTTTTGTTCTTCTCGGTCAAAACTAACAGTTCTCGGTCAAATACTTGCAATAGCCGTGTATTATGATTACGAGATATGGCAGATGGATGTAAAACCGCTTTTCTTAATGGACACCGTTCAGAAGATGTTTATATGGTTCAGCCTGAAGGTTTTGTTGATCCTAAATATCCTAATAGGGTGCACAAACTGAATAAGTCCATTTATGGACTTAAACAAGCATCTCACAGCTAGAATCTTCATTTTGATGAGAAAATCAAAGAGTTTGGTTTTATCAAACATGAAGATGAGCTTTGTGTTTACAGAAAGGCTAGTGAAAGCACTATATCATTCCTCATCCTGTTTGTGGATGATATACTGATCATTGGATGTAACTCGCATCAAATTAGTCATAAGATGTTTTGATATTGGTATACTCATTTCGTATCCATAGACCTGAGATACATATTATATAGGATGGCCATACCTAGAGAAGAGAAAATTTTTATATGAGGTGATATTAATGGCCACATTGGTAGGGACAATGATGACTTCAGTCAGTTCATGGGAGGTTTCGAATTTGGTGTCAGAAATGACTCTGGTTTCTAGAATTTCCAGTGGCCCATGACTTGAGCATTTTAAACTCATTCTTTAGGAAAAGAGACTCTCAATTGATAACTTTTAGTAGCGGGGTACATCACACACAAATCGACTACCTCTTAACAAGACGAGAAGATCGAAGATGGTGGCAGGACTGCAAGGTTATACTACTGGAGACAACATCGGCTTAACACCATTTACTAGTGGCAAATACAATTATCAGACAAAAATTGAATGAAGGGAAGAGGAGATTTCTACCTAGGATCCATTGGTGGAATTTAAAGGGTGACAAAATTGAAGAGTTCAAAGATAAGATTGTTTCAGTGACACCGACTCGGATAGGGAAGGATGCAAACCAGATGTGGGAAACTATGGCGACTACCATCACCCAAGTAGTGAAACAGACCCTGGGGGATTACAACTGGTAGGTCAGGCGAGCATAAGGAGTCCTGGTGATGGAGCGTGGAGGTGCAGACCAAAATAAGAGATAAGAAAGAGAGTTTTAGGGATCTCCTAAGGTGCACAAACGAAGAAGAGAGACTACGGTTGAGGGAGAAAAACAAAAATGCCAAGATGGAGGCAAAGAAGGAGGTGACGGAAGTAAAGAACACGACCTATAAGAGAATGTATGAAAGTCTTGAAACATGCCATTTTTAAAATTGCGAAAGCTAGAGAGTGTAGAAAACATGATCTAGGAACAGTGAAGTTTATAAAAGGAGAGGTTGGACGAGTCTTACTCAAGGATATTGTCATTAAATTGAGATGGAAAACCTATTTCCACTATCTATTCAATGGAGAGAGAACTTACCAACAACAAAGCAGCAACAACACTACTCAAAGGCGACAATGGAATAACTGTTATTGTCAAAGTATCACACAAGGTGAAGTGAGGACCTCTCTTAGGAATATGGGAAAAGCTAAGGAAGTGGGTATTTACAACGTACCAATTGAGGTGTGGAAATGTTTGGGAGATGAAGGAGTTCAATGGCTAACTACTCTGTTCAACCTTATCTTCAAATCAGGAGAAATGCCAGATCAATGGAGAAGTAGTTTCATAGTACCATTATACAAAAAGAAAGGAGACGCCCAATGTTGTAGAAATTATAAAGGGATTAAGATGCTAAGTCATTATATTAAATTATGGAAAAGAGTAATCGAGACAAGAATTCAAAGAGAAACCCAAATTACGGTAAACCAATTTGGTTTCATGTTAGGGCGATCAACTACGGAAGCAATTACATCCTAATGAGATTGATGGAAAACTATAGGGAGAAGAAGCGGGATCTGCATATGGTCTTCATCGATCTTGAAAAAGCATATGGCAGCGTGCCACGTCGACTCATCTGGGATAGTTTAGAGAGTAGAGGGGTTCCTGGGAGGTATATAGACGCAAATAGAGATATGTATGATCGGACAAAAACTACTGTTCGGGCACCTGTAGGGGATACTAATTTTTTCCCCGTGGAGGTAGGACTCTACCAAGGGTCAACATTGAGCCCCTTTCTATTTGCGATCGTCATGGATGAGTTGTCAAAGTCGATCCAAGAGATGGTCCCGTGGTGTATGCTTTTTGCAGATGGCATTGTGTTAGTTGCTGAAACTAAACATAGCCTCAATACGAGGTTAGAAGAATGGCGTGCAGATTTAGAGGGCAAAGGTTTAAGAATTATTCACTCGAAGACCGAGTATCTACATTATGATTTCAGTGGTGCTGGAGACGACGAGGACTCTCAAATCACCACAGATGGTCAAGTGGTTCCACAAGCTACAAAGTTCAAATACTTAGGATCGTTTGTACAAAGAGATGGGGAAATGGACAGTGATGTAACCCATCGCATTCAGGCGGGCTGGTGTAGGTGGAGAGCAACTACGGGGGTTTTGTGTGATAGGAGCTTCAGAAGTAAATTAAAAGGGGAATTTTATAGGATCGCGGTTAGACCTGCTTTGTTATATGGGACAGACTGTTGGGCCATCAAGAAAACACAAGTGCGTAAGATGGAGGTAGCGGAGATGAGGATGCTGAGGTGGATGTGTGGGCACACAAGGTTGGACCGAATAACAAATGAGTTTTTTAGGGAACAACTAGGAGTTGTTAGTATATGTGAAAAAATAAAAGAGGGGAGATTGAGATTGTATGGACATGTGAAGAGAAGACAGGTAACAACGCCAGTTAGAGCAGTAGAAACCCTCAATGTAGAAGGAAGGAGGGGTAGAGGCAGATCCAAATTAACTTGGGATGAGCGGATTAGACAGGATTTGCTAGAGTTACACCTCTCTGAGGACATGGTCCACGACAGGATTTCATGGAGACGTAGGATTAAGGTTAAGGAATCCTAGAGAATGCCACTTTTGAAACTTAGCTTTAGCGTATGGACGTAGACTCTTCTACATTTTAGGGGATTTTGTTTGTGCTTGTTCTTTTGTTGGTATGTCTATTTGGATTCTATGATTTCATATGTGCTGGTATTTGACTACGCCACTCTATCACTATATGCTTTGTTATTTGTACATGTGTATTTGTATGTTGCATGCTTTGGAGTCGGGGGTCTCTTTGGAAGCAGCCTCTCTATCCTCATGGATAGAGGAAATGTTTGCCTACATCACACCTTCCTAGACCCTACTAATAGCTTTTGCTATTGGTGGGATTTACTGGGTACGCTTGTTGTTGTTTGTTGTTATAGACCTGAGATACATATTAGAACTTTCGTTTACGAAAGGCTATATTTTGATCAGTGTCAACCGCTATCGCGTAACTACCAGTCATAAAAACTTTGTTTGGGAGTAGTTATGAAGTTCAGTGTGAGTTGTATGTAGTCAAGATGAGATTATTCACTCTACATAATATGTAACAGTAGACATCGTGGCACCCTCGTTGATTCAAACTGGTGAAGTGTGAGGCCTCATCCAAACTTACTGTATGTTTGATTGGACCACTTTGATTCTAGAACAAGAACAATAATAATTGAACGCCATGTAAGATTGAGTATGACCCATGTATCATTGTTCAATTGATGTCTTATATGGAAAGGATAATTGAAAACGATTACCATAAACTCATTGTCTTGCAATAGCGTACTCCAAGATGTTTTGGTTAATGACTTTAAGGTGTCACAACTTGTTGGAGCAGCCAGGTGTAGCTAGAGCACCGTTGGCTGTCTGCGTTAGGGATATTAGTCGAAAGCCATCCAAGTGGGATACTGTTGGAAATTATGGACCGGTTCGGTTAATTTAACGTGGCCGACCGAGTTACGACCCATAAGAGTTACACATTGGGCAATGAACTAAAATCCACTTAGATTGTTTAATCGGTAAATGACGAATATAGTTTGACGGAATTATTATTCTAATAGTTATAAATAATAATATAGTTTATTTACTAGTAAAATAAACTGGTTCGGGTTTTAAATGAGAGTTGGAACGAGTTGGACTTGAGCCCGTTTAAAATTGTTATTCATATTTTAAGATTATAGTGATAATCTAAAACTTAATAATATAATCCATCTTTTGAATTTTGAATCAAAAAAATCGTGTAGAACAAAAAAGAAACAGAGAACTCAAGAGTGCCGCAAGTCAATTCCAGCCACACATTCAAAGGGATCCGAAATCCTTTTGTTTGTTTCCGTGTACCCGTTGTCGACGTCGTTGTTACGCACCGCCATCACCGTCTACTCGCCATCACAAACCGTTTGCTTCGGTTCATCAACTAGCACAATTCGTTGAACCTCGGTAGTTATTAATATATTTATCTCATCGGTAGTTATTAATATATTGTATATTATTACTGTGCTCGTATGGTTTTCTAACCGGATCCGGTCGGGTTCATTAAAGTGTTGATTACTCGTTCTTTTTCCACTGCGAACATATATTGATTAATTGGATTAGTTAATTATTTGACATATTATTGAACCTAATTTAATAATACTATTTTTGACTGATTACCACTGAAACCCAACAATAGGTGTGTTGTAGTCGATATAAAAGAACATAATGAATAATCGTTGCATGTTCATTGTTAAGTGCTTGGTTCATGAATCTACTAAGATTTGTCTGAATTTATTATTAATATATTATTAACATATATTTGAAAAGGAGTCTATCATAATTTTTGTTCTTTATTTTCTAATCAAATTTCATCTTTTGTCATTTATCTTAGAAATTGAAATTATTTTTACTTTACGTTTACAAATGTTACACCATTTTTCCTTTGACCCTAACCTCGCCTAATTATATTGTAAAATCAGGTCACGTGAAGGTATACCAGTCTTTTCCCCTACCTGATTATATGATAAAGTTACAACTTTGCTTAGATTCATAACCCTAGTTCTTTATCGTTTTGGAGTTATATAATTGGTAGTCTTTATTAACTCGATTAACTTCAAAAAAGTTTAAATTTTGTGGTCGGGTATCCACATCTATTCAAAATAAGCTTGCATCATGGTGGTAGGTTAGCATTACTTCCCGGCCGTACTTATGTGTAACATCCCGAAATTTCTAAAATAATATTAAATATATTATTTGCGTTGGGTGAAATAATCGAGTTAGTGGAAAATAATAATAATAATAATAATAATAATAATAATAATAATGCATATGTAGGCTTTTTAGATGGAATTAGTTATGGACTAAAAATGAAATATGGGCCTGAGGTCCATGGGCTTAAAGGAGTATAAATACTCCCTTAAAACCTAATCCTTCTATTTACATCCATCTTATCTTTCAGGAATCTCTACACACTTAAAACACACACACATAAACCTTCATTACGGCAGTGAGAATAAGAAGGAGATCCAAGATCGAACCTAGCCTAAATCTTGACAAATCTTAACCTTACAAGCAAGATACAAGATTTAAGTTCATCACAAAGCTAAACCATAACCTAAAAATGAGTAAAGGTATGTTCTTGACCCTTAAAGTTTATATTTTTATGAGTGGTTAGCTATGAAACTAAACCCTAGAGTATATCGGGTCTAGACAAGCCATAAAGTAGCAAACTTGATGTTTAAAAGGGACTTAACGAACTTATGGTTATGAACGGCTCGTAAGAAACCCTAGATCTAGCCTTAAACGGTTTGGACCATAAAAGTCCAAGCTTTATGGTCAATCGGGTCAAGTTTTGGCCGAAAACGGTTAAGGAAACTTTGTGGGTCAATATCGAGCCTTAACAAGGGGTTAAGGGCAAAACGAGTACGAAAGGATGATAATGAAAGACCAAACCGTGACTTATATTGTGAATGAGATTCAACTCATTCGATTACAATCATATACTCGCTCACTTTGATGAACTCGATTACAATCCTATACTCGCTTACTTTGATGAACTCGATTACAATCCTATACTCTCTTACTTTGATGAACTCGATTACAGTCATATACTCGCTTACTTTGATGACTCTATTACAATCATATACTCGCTTACTTTGATGAACTCGATTACAATCCAATACTCGCTTACTTTAAAAAACTCGATTACAATCATATAGTCGATTACTTTGATGAACTCGCTTACAATGTTCATTAGCTTACAATGTTCAATAGCTTACAATGTTCATTAGCTTACAATGTTCATTAGCTTACAATGTGATCATTAGCTTACAATGTGATCATTAGAATACAAATGCATTGGGTTTAAGGTAAAATATTCTAAGTAAAATGTAATCTATAACAAGACCATTAAATTAGACCAGACTTAGCCATTTTGGCTGAGATATGAACAATATATTAGGACAATTATTGATATGTGTAATTATTATACAGTCAGCAGAGCTCAATTGAAGAAAGGGATAATGATAAACGGAAAGCGAAACAAGATCCAGGTGAGTTTCTAGCCCCATTCTTTGTTATGTTTTCGGGGCTGTGTGCATACTTGATGTGATTAGTTAATACACTTAGCTTAAGTGGCAAGTGTATGCCTTATATGATTTATGTATGAATGAATGATTGATGGTGCGTGAACGATCTTCGGATATTGCATGTATCGCTAGGTGATAGTTTGAAGATATGATTGTTGTATATGATGTGTAATGATGTATGCATGTATGAAAGTTATAATTATGAATATATAGAAAAGTATGGTATGGTTGTATGAAAGAAAGGGTGACCGGACCCTAATAATATCCGAGGTTGGAGAGTGACCGGATAATAATATCCGAGGATGGAGGGTGACCGGACCTTAATAATATCCGAGGATGGAGGGTGACCGAACCCTAATAATATCCCAGGATGAAGGGTACCAGATCCTAACAATATTCGAGGTATGTAGGGCGAAATGCTCTTTATAAAGTAAGGTTAGTTACGTATGTATTGTGTATGTTAAAGAAAGAAGTACGAAAGAATAAAAGTATGTGTATGGAAGAACGATGAACAGGTTAAGTATGTAATATGTATCTTCGGATACGTATATAAGTTAGTATGTGAATGTATTGTATATTGCCTGATTAACAAGAACTCACTCAGCGTAGCTGACTTTTAGTATGCACGCAGGTATATATGTTTATTGAGCTGGCATGAGGATGGCACTTGGCGTGGATTGAACGGCTGGTATCTGAAGATGGAAGAAATGATGTTTTAAATACGATGTTTTATGCTATGGTTTTAAGGAAAGGATTAAATGTTTTGTAACGAATGATCGAAGTTAACGCTTCCGAGAATGTTTTAATTCACTCTGCTTTGTAGAACTATGTTTATGAGTAAATCCAACGTCCAATGTATGGCACCGGCAACGGGGCCTTACACTATGTGGCAGGTTAGATAGCCTATATGGAATTTAAAGACATAGATTAGCTCTTAGTTCATGAGGTTGATCTCAGGCCGAATATGTTCGACAATAATCAGATTGTACCAATGTATTACCAACTCTTACATGTTGAAAAGAACTTAGGCAATGGTCTTTAACACCTAACCAGTGACCAAGATTTTTGAACCGGGCTACACATGTGACAGAGCATAAGATCATCCATGTTTATCCATATATAGGATGAAAAACATAAAGGAACTTTTTAGCTCACCAATTAAAGTTAATTCTTATATTACTATTGAAGATCGATGAACAAAAACCATATGCTCTTGTTCCTTTTAATTTAAACTAGGTTTGTACCCGCCGTAAAGTGGCGGTACATTAACGTACATTCGGCTCGTAGAAGTTCATTATGATAATGACACTAAACTGAAAACATTAATATAACAACGTAGAAAATAGTAATGACATTGGTATAACTTATAATATAAAAAATTAACATATTAAAGTAAAATAAATACAACTTATATCAAAGCGACACGAATTTAATTGATATCTTATAACTTTGTTATAAGCCTGATGCAGCAATAAAACGATAATGATGATCTACCACGTTGATTCTGTGAATACCCATGATGAACTTCACCAAAAACCCCTCCAATTCCCACCCAAATGTCAACGAAAATGAAGAGAAAATATTTATTTATGAAATTCAAGTATGCCCATCCATATTACATCAACATTATATAAATAGGCTTTCTAATACGAAATGGGTCCAAAAAAGGCAATGTGCCAAACACAAACCCAAAAATAAAAAGATAAAAACTGACGAAAAATATAAAAAAGACACATAACTTTATTTAAGAGGTGTTTTTGGGCTTCAGACAGGGGAGAAACTCCCGTAGGCTGTTTTGCCACAATGTGCTCCTCGTCTCAAGCTTCGATTTCACTGGTAGTGGGCTTGAAACGGAGCTTCGTGGGCCAAGTTATGCCCTTTTGCGTTGGCCACCTTTGGAAACACGATCCTGGGCCTTCAAATATAACATGACACGCTTTTCAATAAGTGGGCCTCCATCAAAAAGTAACACTAAACCTAATGAGTAAATTAGCAAATGTCCAGAATACTTGCATAACTTATTATACCAAAAAATAACTCACTTAAAACAATATTTATTGGGTGGGTAAATCTCAGGTGTAGAACGCCAAGTAGAAGCGAACTGGGTCGATTTCGGTTACATTTGTTATGATACATGAACTAAAAAAAATATTGGTCGGTACCTGAGCTTTACGACAACTAGTAGACGTGATTGGGTCTGTTTCGGTAACGTTCGTTACGATACTGAATCTAAAAAAACAATTAAAATATTGTATGACGTGCCACAAGCTAGTGTCGCCAGTGCCACATGGACCAATGATGTTTGTTACGGTTGTAGGACAATAAAAAAATGGTTGGTAAAGCCCGGGTTTTACGACGACTAATCAATCCAAATTGGGTTGGTTTCGGTAATGTTAGTTACAATATTGGAACGGAAATTACAAAAAAAATTGAATGATGTGTCAGAAGCTGGTTCCGTAGTATGGACCAATTATGGTCTTGCGGTACCAAGCTTCTAAAAATAATAGTAATAGTAATAGTAGTAGTAATAATAATAATAATGTAGATGTTGGTCAATCCAGTGGGGTTGGCATGGTAACCAAGGTATAGATTTTGGGCAATCCAGTGGGGTTGGGCATGGTAATCACGATATATATGTTATATATATGTTGGGCAATCTAGTGGGAGGGGGGAGGGGCGGGGGGTTGTACAGGGTACTCCTTTGGCTATCAATGGACTAGATGGTGAAGTTTGGAATGAGAATGAAGTGGATGGTGGAAGTAGAGGTGCATATTTCGGGTAACCGGTTAACCAGTAACCGGTTATTATAGTAACCGGTTTTTTTTTAATATTCTAACCAGTTAGACCGGTTAATCAGTTCGGTTACTAATCGGTTCGTCCACAGAAATACCCTAACCGGTCTAACCGGAACCAGTTAATACCCGGACCGGTTAACCGGTAACCGGTTAAAAAACCGGTTTTCGAATTAAAAAAAAACTGGAAAAATAAAAAAAAAGCTGGAAAAATAAAAAAAAACATGGAAAAATAAAAAAAACCTGAAAAAATCATAAAAAACTAAATACACTTGTTATTGATTGATTTTTTGTTACCTATTTTCATAATCATAACTTGAAAATAAACGTTCATAGCTTTAAACAATACTTATAACTTGAAAATAAACGTTTATAATCTACAAGACATTGAATTCATTCGTTGATTATTCTATCCGGGCTTCGGCTTCATTCGTTTATTTATTCATCTTCGTCTACATTAAACACGGGGTCTTCTAGGTCCGGTTCGGGACTACTCGATCGCACCGAATCATCATACATTTGTTCTTCCTCGGTTAGTGGTTGTGCGGCACCAATTGCTACTTCTTCGTGTAGCTTTTCTTCAACAACGAGCTCTCCTTCAAGATTAGATGTATGTTGCATACAGTCCGCCGCATCCAAGTGGTCTTTTAAGCAAATGCACATTTCCATCGATTCCGGTGTTAGCCTCGTCCTTCGTATCGTTAGAATCCTACCACTCAAAGAAAAAGCACTTTCCAAAGCTACCGTAGAAGCTTGGAAGGTTAGTAAATCACGGGCCATGGCGGCAAGCACGGGGAATTGTGGTTCCATTTGCTTCCACCAACCCAAAATATCAAGGTTTTCAAAATCATTTGCCGTGAACATAAAATCGGTTGCACCATACCGGTTTAGCTTGCTATTTGGTGCGCTACCACGAGCTCTTTTAAGTTTATCGTTTCTTATATCATTAAACAAACTTATGTTTGGGTTACTTGATGACGACGAGCTTTCTCCAAAACCCATTGATTGTCGAACGCTCGTTGTCGAACCATATTTAAGAGAATAATGTTCAAACAAGTTTTCTAAATAAGTATTAAATTTTCTCACTTGTTTTGATGCACAATTCGGGTCATCTAAATGCAAATCCAAACCCCAAACAATTTTTTCGATTAAAGTTTCAACCCCGCTAATGGTTAAAGTCGGGTTCAATGTGGCGGCACAAGTAAAAACAACCGGCAATTCTTCAAAATATTTTTTCAATTTTGATTTCACTGGAACTATCATATAATCATATATTGGATCAACATATTCAAACTTGTTTATTTTGACACAAACTAACCAAATTTGATGAAGAACCAACGTACTCGTCGGATAATAAACTCCCGACAAATAAGTGGTTGCGGTTTTAAAAGATTTAAGCAACTCGCTTAACTTTGAAATCATTTCCCAACCCCTCACCGAAAATGCCCTAACTTTTCGTTTCTTAGAAAGATTGTCATGAAATAATTCCAAAGTCGTTCTTTGTCTTAACCCGTTATCAAGCATAAACCAAGTCGAATTCCACCTAGTAGGTACGTCGAAATACGGACCTAAAGTGACGGAATTCGTATCGATACACAATTGCAAATATCTTGTATGTCTTTGCTTACTAGCTCTAAAAATATCGGTTAACATTTCTCTAAAACGCTCGATTACTTTTTTTATTTCCTTAACTTTTAAATCGTCTTGCACAACCAAGTTAATGATATGTGCAACACATCGAGTATGAAAGAAAACACCGTCACAAATCGGTTTGTATTTTATTTTTAGTTTTTTAACCGTGGCGGTATTATTTGACGCGTTATCGAAAGATATTGAAAAAAGCTTGTCTTGTAATTTAAATGTTTGTATAACATGATCTAAAATATAAAACAAGTTTTGGGAGGTGTGAGGATAACTAAATAACTCAAACGCGATCGTACGCTTCATCATTTGCCACGTGTCGGGATTAACCCAATGCGCGATAACGCAAAGATACGAAAACGGTATACCGTGTGTAGCCGACCAAACGTCGGTAGTTAAGTTAACACCGGTTTTTAAGTTTTCGAAACCCAAAACTAGTTCTTGTTTAGCTTTTTTCCACATTTTTAAATAATCGCGTCTTAAGGTAGTGCGACTTACATGTTGGTAACGAGGTTGGAGTGTTTCTTGAATCAACTTTGTCAAGCGCGGGTTGTCAAAGTGATCAAACGGTAAGCCCTCTTGAATGACAAATTTTGCCATCCTTTCACGAACTTGGTCGAGTTGGAAAACCCAAATGTCGCCTCCACCGGTTGAAAGATTCGCTTGATCCCTAGCCAGATTGTTTTTCACAACATCACAATGTTTTTGTAGGTGAAGCCTTAAAGAGGAGTTCGACTCCGGTGCGTAAAATTTTCCACATTTTTTGCACCGAGCCTTATGAGATCCGTTCGACATTTCGCACAAGTCGAAATTACACCAAAGGGTTTTGTCTCGGTTTGTTGCGACAATTTGCACGACGGTTAAACCACCAAGTTGTTCAAGTGTAGACATTTTTTTGTGCGGTTTTTGTCGCGGTTTTAAGTTTGATTTTGCAGTTTTTTTGGTATTTTTTGCGGTTTTTTGCGTTTTTGAGAGCTCGGGAAGTGGTGTAATCAACCCAACACACTCCATACTTATTTATACTAATTATGAAGGGTTAAAATGGGTCCAAAGTACAAAAAACGGTAATATTACCGTTTCTAACGGTCAAAAAAACGGTAATAAACGCAGCTGCAGCTTTTTTTTTACGTAAACCGGTTAACCGGTTAATAACCGGTTTTTAAAACCGGTTAACAAAAAACCGGTTACTAACCGGTTTTGTCCCCTGAACTCAATAACCGGTTACTAACCGGCGGTTTGGACCGGTTATAAACCGGTTAGAGTAATACCGGTTAGGAAATCAGTTAGGAACCGGTTATGAACCGGTTAACCGGTTAGGATGTGCATCTCTAGGTGGAGGTATGTAGATGGATGGAACTAATAGTAGGTAAATTGTGGATGTTTATAGGATGATAATTGATAAAGATGTAGAGCACGAGGATGTTTAAACAATGACTACCAAATTGATATCGATGGGGATGTTTTTGAAAATGCGAAGTTTACAAGGAGTGATGGACATAGAAATTTTTCTTATAGGGTCAGCACTTAGTTTTAAAACTTTTCTGTTCGGTTCGGATGTTCGAGTTGAGTCAAATCGGTATATATATATTTTTTTGTTCGGCCGTTCCAGTTGGTTTGAATTAGGTCGGGTGATAAAAAAGGTAATCAAACGAAATATCATATAACTATAAAAGATACGTGAAACGTTATTAAAAATGCATAATTATAACGCAATGTAAATATTGTGGACTGGAGTTTGTATTTTGGATGAGAGAGACTCAAGGACAGGTTGAGGACGGGTGGACTAACGGTGGCCAGTAGGTTGCAACGTGAGCGATTGATCGGTGTGGTCAGAGGTTTTGTCGACGGTCGGAGGTTTACTTGCTTCGAACCAATAAGAATTTGGACTCCACTTTTTATTTTTTTTAATTAGGTTACATGTGAATTGGGTTGGGTATAAGGCTTACAAATTGAGTATATATTGATTGAGTTGGAGATTACTTATTGGGGTTAAACAAATTGGATAGAGGTTGATTCGGTTGGGTATTAGACTTAAAAATTAGGTATTAAATTCATATTATTTGAATAAATTATTTATATTACATTTTTATAATTATATTTGTAAAACTTTAAATTTTATTATGGCTAGTAGGGGTGTACACGGACCGAACCGGACGAGATCATGTTTGTGCCCGTCCGTTAAGTTTTTTACGGATAAACGGGCGGTTCACGAACACTCTACCGAAAGAAAATTCATGTCCATGTCCGTCCATTAAGTAATTGAGTGTGTTCGTTAATATTGTCAACGAATATTAACGGACACTAATGGACATTAATGGACAAATATACATGTGTATATTAATGGACAACACACACTAATGGACACTAGTGGACAAACATAACATTTACATATTAATTCCAAACATAAATCAAACAACTTCATCTACAAATTTAGAATTACACCATATAATATCCAAATATACTTAACACTTAATATAATTACAAAAAGTGGATCACTATAAGAGACATCAAACATATCTAGCAATACAAAAGTATGACTAATAACACTAAAAATTCCACAATTAAATTACAATACTGGATAGATTTAAACACTTACAATACCGGATATACATTACCGGACGTAATCGGACGAACTTGGCCGGAAGTTCACGAACACTATCGAACGGACTTGGCTCCTGTCGTGTTTGTCTGTTAAGCTTACCGAACGAAATTTTTGTGTCCATGTCCAGTTCGTATATTAAACGGGCGAACATAAACAAACTTCTTGCCAAACGGACGAACGGACTTTCGTTGGACGCCCGGTACGCTTACAGTCCTAATGGATGGTCTCGAACTTTCACTAGTTTGTTCTTGAAACTCCACAGTATAGATGTCAATTTTTCAAATGGTCAATCGAGATGTTTGCACTAAAATAATTGGAATTTTTTTTTTACAAGGGACAGTAGACCCTTTATCACATAGGTAGGTTCGCCAACATTTATAGGTGGGATAAAATATGATGAAAATGAGATAAGCACAAGGAAACACCTTTTACACAGTATCAGAAGATCAAATGAAACAGGGCTAATTTTTATCTAGTTTAGGTATTTCGAAGAAAACTAAAGGTAAGGGGTGCATAACTATTCTATGAATTTAATTCGATTTTATTGAGCTATTGGCTTTGATAAACTCTTTTCACAACTTATAAATATAAAAACATTAAGTAAAGATTAGAAGGGTTAGAGATGACAAAGCCTAATTTATAGAAGCTTATGTCACATCTTGGAAAATTTTGAAACACATCTGACAACTCATGAAAGATGAAGGACCAAAAATATTCTCAAAATATGTGATTGATAATGTGAAATAAGAAAGTATGTTTGTCCAACATTGATGAAATAAGAAAGTGGTTTTATCTCATATTGATAGAATAAGTATATTTGTCCCACATTAAAAAAAAATATAAACTTGTGAGCTTTTTATAGGGAGAATGACTCACAAGATAATATTCTTGTATGAGATGACATATGATGGCCTTAGAGAGTGTGTGAAGCACCCGACGCACACAGGCTCGGGCTTGGGTGCAATGTGACGCTTTGATGTTGCATTTAGTATTTTTGTGAAGAAGGACCATAATGAAAAATCTGATTTCTCTACCCATCGAGCTACGCGACAGGCCATAAACAAGCTCATCGCGTATAGGCCTCACAAAACCCCCAGATTGGGTGGTGTCATGCTACACGACGACCATAAGACTCAAGTCATCGTGATATGCGATGAATAGGCTAAGTAACTGGGACTCGTGTCACCATGTGGCAGTCCATGATGAGTCATCGCACTACGTGGTGGTCGCCAGATAGGGCCATTGCGATACGCAATGACTCCTAAAATTTTCCTATATTAGGGGAGCCCGGGCATGTTGCAACAACATCACAAAACGACCTCTAACACACGCGCACACACACACACACACACATAACCTCTATTTCCTTGCCACGAGTCTGATCCCCGAAGTTTGACGGTTTAAGCCCAGTACAATACGTAGAGTAGAAGTGCTTGTCCACCAAGCTTAGGCATCCAAATCCAAGTAACCGCATAAGGTAGGAGTTTTGATTAAGTATACTATTATACTGGCTTATACCCTAGTCGGCGGTATAGCCTATATCTTGATCATATATAAGTTAAACATAGCTTTTCATAAACCAAGATTATAGTCAAAATAATGTTTCCTTGTAACTAAGAAACACAAAAGTTTTACACAGAACAGGTATAGTCAATTTGATGTAGCATATACTAGGTAAATAAATAGAAAAACTAAAGGTCCAAATGTTTTATAAAAACAAATGATTTGACAAGGTTAAAGCTATGCAAACATATTAAAAGTCTGAAGCTAGATCACTAATCTTGTTATTTACAAAAGGTTATTCTCGTACTATAGGTCCAAGGTAACACACAAGAGAAAATCAGTATTGTACTTATCATCATAAACAAAGGTGTGGACGCTTAAGCTTTTACAAATCTTTAAATCAAATCATTAAAAGTTTGCATGGGACCAAGTATCCCTATACTTTATAAGCAAAGTAATCACTGGCCCTCAGGCTATAGTATGCGTCTGTCTGTTTGCTTACTTATGTGGTCAGTCAGTGGGCACATCGCGCCACTGTTGGTTATTCCTCCGCCATGACGGGTTGAGTCCAAGTGATACCTACATGGGGGAATGGTCTGGTGCATAGTGTTAGTTGCTAAGTACTTGAACACTGCAGTGTTTGATGGGCGGTTTTGAGTTGAGGTTAAGTTAATAATAGTCATTCAGAATTTCATAACTTGGTTATTTTGTTTCCATGACGGGCCGGGTCACAAGATATGCCCGTAGAGAATAATTAAGTATATAAAATGTTTTAGTGTCAACGTGATCACGAGCATGCACTGTTGAAGTATTTTACAAATTGTTTTACATGTAACCAAAAATACGAAATAGAGGATGGGTGAAATAGCAATTTGACGCTCTGATGTCTCAGATGTTTTAATATTGTAAAATATGTAAATTATGGTTTTCATGTTGCACACATTTTGTATTAACTATTGGGTATTTAAATTCCTAACATTTCAAATATAATATTATTAAATGCAAAGATTTCCGTTTTGCAACCTATACTCTGAAATATTTACAAAACATTTACCAATGTTAGTCAAATCCTGGGCCCTAAGGTGGAGTGTGACATTCAAGTGAATGTTAACTAATTCACTCTACGTCATCTCATCGATCCATCGATTACGATTTTTCTTCACTAGTCGTCTCCCTACACGATAGGGATCACCAATATAAACTTATCACTCTTCAAAGGAAGTGATAACCGTCTTCACCAAGTACATTAATAAACTTGTTTAAATATACTTAATATATTTCAACTCAATTTTTTTAATCAATTTCAAGTGTGAATTATATTCAATTCCATTTAACATTTTGGCCAATTTAATTCAGTTGAAACATTTTCACTACAATTAATCTAAAAATGGAGTTCATCTTCTTCCCATTTCACATTGCCACAACTCAATTTACGAAATTTATTTGTTACTATTTCAATTTGGTTTTCTTTGCCAGCTTTGACTTTCAAGAGTCAAACCATTGAAGTTTCATGTTTCTTCTTTTATTCTTATGTTCAATCCTCGGGTATTTTTGTGTTATTTTCTGCATGTTTTCCTCATTTAAAACTGGGATTACTCTATAAATAGTAAACAAGTTTCAAGATTGTTCCAATCAGGTCACTCACTTAAACTTTTGTTCTAATTAGGTTACTTAACTTTTAAACTTGTTCCAATCATAAATATTTTACCAGATTAGCAGGTTATTTGGTTTTATTAAAATTAATTAAATAACATAAGATAAATCACAAAATTTACTTCAACTTCTTCTTCCCGATATCACCAACTCACCACTAGTCCACCACATTTAGCCAACCACCGGTACCACCAAGCTTTAACAACCATCACCGGCCAAAATCACCACCACCGCCTAATATACCAAGTTGCTCAACCCCCAAACACAACAACAAATCGATTTCCTGGCCAACAACCATCATTGTCGATGCCTTGCCTCCAAGAGGGTGTAATCACCATCACCCAACAATTTCAGGCTCTAAAAACAAGGCAGTGTGAAGCCCAGATCGGAAAAATGAAGGGGCTATACGATTGCGATCGAAAAGATGTAGGGTTTGTATTCTTGGGTTTGGTTTTTTATAATTAATTTTAATAAAACAAAAATAACCTGCTATCTAGGTAAAATACTTAAACAAGATCCTAAATAACCTGCTAATCAGGTAAAATATTTATGATTGTAACAATTTTAAAAGTTAAGTGACCTGATTAGAACAAAAGTTTAAGTGAGTGGCCTGATTGGAACAATCTTGAAACTTGGTTACCATTTTACAGAGTAGTCCCTTTAAAACTTGATGTCGTGTCGAAAATAATCTGGCAACGGTGTAAGTTTCTCAAAAACGAACTCGACTTGCTTATACGACCATTCGGTTAAAGTTTGGATCTTTTTAACTTCTAAAAATTGATTCTTTCATATCCTAAATTCTAAAATAATATTTTTGCCTTGTCAGAACCAAATTTGTCATAAGTCAAGTTTATGTCTGACCAAACACGAACCACTCGCTTAAACTCGTTTTCTTACTTTTTAGGCCCTTTTCGGTTTTTCTTGAAATGAGTCGAGCTTATAAAGATGAATATTTATTATTGAAACCAATTTCTTATATAAAAACTAGAATTTACCAACTTATAGTAATTATAGTGAAATATATATTTTTCTTTCTAGTCTTTCAAACTCTGAAGCAAACCAATCTCTTTTACTCACTTTCACTCGCCCATGAACATTGTATTGTACCTAGCATTATTTTCTAGGATCCGGTGCAACTCGGTTAAGTGCTTAATTCATCTTTCACTTGCTTAATCTTATCATGTGAGTTTTCATAACCCCTTTTCATACTTTAACATTTTGGGGTGTAGTACGTTACAAATTTTCATTGTTATTTCATGTTTCATGATTGTAAACCAAATTCACATATGTGTCTAGTATGTATTTGTTTCATATCATATTTCTTGTGAATTTTGTGATATGTGCAAGGTGTTTATTTTTTAATTGTGATTGGTCCACAAACACAAACTCAAAGTGGGAGGGTCAGATTGGACGTACTTGTACCGCCCAATTCTTCAAGTTACGTTGAAATTCGTGGTGGTTCTCATCTATTACTCCTAGTAGTTTGGCGATTATGGGATCCTTAGTAGATTTGGCTTATGCCAAGTGAACAGGAATATAACGTTTTTATTTTCTTTTTAATTTATGATTGAGACACTACATCTTGGCACGTGAATTTTGATTTTCCATAATATATACATATACAAACATTATGAACTCTCACCAACATTAATGTTGACAAAAATATTTTATCTTAAACGTGATGTAGATTTAGGATCATCGAAGATTAGAAGAAAACTTAGTGAGACCTTTAGGATATTATATAAATAAATATGTAAGTCTATTCACTGTATTATATTTGAATTTTAGACAAAATGTGTACTTGTAATTTAATGAAATAAATTAAATATTATTGTCACTTAAATAGTGTCTTCGAGCTATGAACAATCAACGTACTGCCTCAATGTATAATTCACCTAAGGTTAGGGTGATACAAAGTATGCCCACTTCTTTGGTATGTGGCATTATGAATTATCTGGTAACTTCTAAAGTATTGCTTGACAATATGTGAGAGGTTTACAATAGAAAGATAATGGAAGGTAGAGACAATCTCATCATATCTTCACTTGAATACATAAGGGAGTATTTAGTGAGGATGATTGTGATTGTTTTGAGTGTTATAGAGAAAAGTGAAGTGTTGCTGAATCCATGGGCGATAGAATTGTTTGAGTCAATCAAGAAACAAATAACTCCCTACGATGTTAAGTGGAATGGAAGGGACCTAAATGGATGAATGGTAAATCCGCTAATCCATGTGCTGTGAATTTACTTATGCGGATTTGAAATTGAAGGGGCTTGGAAATCAAATGTATTAAATTGAATTTGATTATCGTGTAATTGTCTGAGATGCGTAATTAATTGTTAAATCTATTTGGGTGATGGTTTGTATGTATGTCATGCAGACATGCTATGGCTTCACTTTGGGTGACAACTACTAATGGGGGAAGGATGGGGAATTAGAAAGTTGGGTTCACCTGGTACACATGATGTATTTTAAAATACATCTTTTTTCCATGTATAGTTTGTATAGTTTTTGTTATGTATTAATTCGTTTTTAGTTAGAATTCGTATACTACTAACCAGTTCGTGTTTTACAGGTCTAGGGAGTTAAAGTTGCTGAAAAGTCAAAAAAATGGACCTAAATATGCAAACACCAAGGACCAGGACGAGATCAAGAGATATAGAAGCTGAAACGCACGAGAATCAAGAAAATACCTTTGTCGCGCAACGCGGAGAGGTAGATTTAGTCTCCTCGCGTGACACGGAGTTTTTTAATTGGTGAAGATAATTATTACACGATGCGTCGCGCGATCATGATACTCAATGCTCCTCATGCGACGCGAGGAGCCTAAAATTCAAGAGAGTTTCGTAGCATGCAAGGTTTTTTAGTCCCGTATTGTTATAAATACAACATTAACAAAACCTTAATAACATACATGACCTACAGCCATTTTGGAAAATTTTCGGAGCTCAAGAATGCAGATTTTGAATATTTTGAAGTATGCGAATTAGTGATTGAAGAGCTCAAGGCACGGGAAAGAATATAGCACAGATATCTTTCTGTTTCAGGTTATTCTATTATTTTTACCAATGAAGTCTTGTTTAAAACTTAGTTTTGTGATGGTTGCATACATGATGCTAGGCTAATCTTCATAAACTACCTAGGCCTAAGATGAACACTTGTTGAAGTTTGAAATGAACTTAGTTTTTGGATTATACGTCGGAGCATGACCATGATTGCTCATGGCTCATGACACTATTTAAAGTTGTAATATTTTATCATGTCATATTGAAAAGATTCAAACAATACATCGATCTAAATAAACATAACTAAATTAAAATCATGCCCAATTATTCCATAACATCCTAAGTCCAAAACCATGTGAAAACATCTCTTAGTATAACCTCAAACAATTTAAATTGTAGCACGTATGAAATTAATGTTAACTAAAAAAATTTGATGAGTAAACATATGTTTTTATAATATGTAAATATGAAAACCACAATTCATATGTCATTTGATGCATAATTCAAACATAAATGAGTATGTAAAAAATAAGCATGTATTCATTATTAAGAATGAATAAATAAAAATCGATGTGCATTCAATGTCGTTAGCACAAAGTCGAACACGTATGAATAGATAAAAAAAGCATGTTCATTATTGAGAATGAATGCATAATCGAGTATGAGCATCCACCAGCAACAAAATTCTAAAAAAGTAATCACATTACACATATTATAAATATATCAAAATGAACTAAAACACGCAAAGACACATATCGTGAATTGGTTTTGTAAAAATTGTAATAGATATGAGTTTGATAGTAACATAAATGTCTATCCCAAAACTATGAAAAAGTAAAAACATGGTTATGAATACTCACTTGGTTAAGATGTTGGTAGAGAAAATGAGAAGTAGCGAATTTAAACGAGTGGTTCGGCACGTCAAGTTATGCTAAGCAAATAACCATGATCTACTTAATAACACTTTTAAGCAAAAATGTGAAATAACATAAAACAACGGAAGAAAGAACTAAGGTTCAGTTTGTAGTTAAGGGTTTTTAACATAGAAAGTAAGGAAGCGTGTCGCGAAGTGCATAGGAGGATTACTTCACGAGTCGCGGTGGACTAAGTTTCTTAGAAAGTTTGGAACTTGAAAATTTTAGTCACTAAACTTTGGTTAAATGTGTTTAGAGCTTGAAATAGCATAAATGAGTATTGAGAATGAGTTTGCAACATCATAAACACGTAAGTATCTTAAACCATGATTGAAACATAAAATTCAACACTTTATTGACTAAAATAGCATCTGATAATCATCGAAATTTGAATTGGGTCCGGTTTCGAAATGGAAAATTGACGAATGTCACAAGGGACATGTAGCAGGTGTGCGAGAAAATGCCAAAATGTGAGGACTTACACATGTCCATGTGGGGAGGGTGAACAAGCTTAATGGGATTTTTAAAGTTTTTGTATCTTGTTCGTGTTGGATTATGTGTTTTGTTGTCTATTGTGAACATGTTGGCTTGTGTTGAATTAGTTTATTTATTTTAAACGTGTTGATTTTGGATTAAGTATTTTGAAGATTTTATGAAAATTATACATTGTATGTATGTATGTATGCATGCATGTAGGCATGTATGCATGCATGTAAGCATGTAAGCATGTATGTATACATGCATGCATGCATGTATGGTTCAGTCAATTTGGCATAATTTTTTGTATGGAAATTATGTGTTTTGACAAACTGTGTTTAGAACAATTAGCTGGTACACAAAAGTCTACTAAGTGAACCAACATTTTTGGCACATTTTATTTGGGCAAACTATATGTTTTAGTCAAGAATGTGCATGTTTGTACTTGCATTGAAACTAAACCAACATTACATACATTACATTACATTACATACGTGCATTAAAACTAAACCAACCATCTTAAAACTAAAGGAACATTGTATACATCATAGACCCTATCCAACTAAAAACCAAATTCTTCTTCAGTTTGCTTTCATTAGCTTCACTTCTTTTGTCTTTTTCTTCAAGTAATTTGTTTGCTAGGTCCATACTCTTAATAGCCGCTTCAAAGTTATTCTTCGCCTTATGCAAAGATATCCGTACATTTCTAACATTAATGATCGAACTAGCTAATGAATCCATGTCGTGATCCTTAATATATGAGCAAAAACATGTTTGGCCACATAATTGATGAGGTCCATTAGGATTGATATTACCTCGTTAGGACAGGAATAGAAACGAGGACTACGGTTCTTGATTGTCCACATTGTAAGGGTTATTGCCTCTTTCCCACAATGGCAGAAAACATAGTAAACTGGATACAACTTTGGTTGATTATGAATGTGGTTGAACCCTAATTTCGTGTGCATGGTGGTTTGAGATAACGTTAAAATATAAGGAGCATGTGTTGAGGTTATAAATTGGGAGGTAAGGCAGAAGAATATTATGGGAAAATGAATTGCAATAGCGTTTCTTGTTTTAGCTCCATAAAACAATGAATAATAACACATCGATGGTTTACAAAAATCAAAAAGTAAAAAACAAATAGCCGGGCTTAGGAAGAATCAAACTTTTGACCTTACAAGATTAGAAGGCTTAAGGGAAAATTAAAGAGTTTACTAATACACCACCTTGAACTTTTGCAATGAGGTCGCATTTAAAAATCTTATGCCTTCACCAAAAATTTGTATACATCTCGTTTCTTGTCAAACTTAAAAATAATAGGTTTCCCTGAACCAGTGGGCTTTATGTGGGTCAGCCTCTACATGTCACTTTGAAATGCAAGTTCTCACGTAAACATATTAAGTTATTTCCTGAAAGTAAGTCTTTGAAGATGATAAAACTAAGGGTATGTTTGTTTGAAATGAATGAAATGAAGGAGGAATGGAATGGACAAAGGAATTAAATGGATCATTACCATTCTTTTGTCTTGTTTGGTTAACATATGAGAATGAAATGAATAATTACTTTATGTTGTTTGGTATCCGAAAAATTTTTTAGAAATAACAAAAATATTCATATCCCAAAATATATATTTTATTACAAAAAAAAAAAAAAAAAAAAAACTGAAATGGCGACGGTGGTGGTAGCTTTAGAGATGAAAATGGTGGTGCGGTGGCGACGGTGGTGGTGGCGGTCAGGCAGCGGGGGTGGTGGTTGTGGTCAAGCGATGGTAGCATTAGTAGTGATGGCGGTGGTAGGGTGGTGGTGGCCAGGCAGTGATTGTGGTGGTGGCGGTTATGGTCGGGTGGCGACAGTGACAATGGTTTCCGTGGTTATGGCGAAGATGGTGGCCGTGGAACCTTTGGTGGTAAGGTGGTGGTGGAGGAGGAGGTGGTGATGGCGACGGTGGCGCTCAAGTGGTGGTGGCGGCAACGGTGGTGGTGGCCGAGGTGGTGGTGGTGACGGTGACGGTGGCGGTGGTGGCCAGATGATGGTGGTAGCTATGGTAGTGGTGGTGGTGGTTGCGGTGGTTGTTGTTAGATGATAGTGTTGTTGAGAATGTAGGATGAATGAGGAATGTAATGAAAAAAAAAGAAGGGGGTGGGAAGGAATGGTTTTGATGGAATGGGATTCCATGTGTAATGGATGATTCCATTCCATTGTGCAACCAAACACCTCTTATTTCATTCCCACGTAATGAATCATTTCATTCCGCCTGTCATTACTGCATAACAAACGCTACCTAATTGTATATTAATCTTAGCTTGCAAGCCATCGATTCCTAGCAGTTTTAGAACCACTATGTTATATACAAAATTAAGCATATAAGCTTGTTTTTTTAGAAACTCTACTATTTACCTCATATGTTTGTTTCAATCTTAGCTTGAAAGCCACTTCTAACCCTAATTGAACATGTGTCTAAGTAGTTCTATTTATTGCCACCCCTATTATTCCTAAATTAGCTCTTAACAATGGCGAGTTGGTGATGAATCTCTTACCTATTGTGAGTTATGCACTTCTTGTACCGGAAATGAGTCTTTATTCTCTGAAAAGGGAACTACTCAATTTTATATGGTAAGCATGATGTAATCATGGATATGTAATCACAAAAGACGGGCGATTTATTTTCAACAATTATTAGATTTTTCAAACATGTTTAAAAAAAACACCGAACATATTTTGTGTTCATCCATGTTTACATTTCATTGATAGAATATGGATGAACAAATTAAATTATTGATAGAATAGCAACCAAGTTTCATCAGAGTTCTAACTAGGTTAACTATTTTGTTTTTTCGTTTGTCCTGATTAGATTATTCAACCTTCACTTAATGGCTTAATCCTATGATTTTTCCATGTTTAACAGGCCAACATGCTGATATAACATTTCAAAAATATAAAGATGAGTTCCTTAGTTTATCTTTTTTTTTAATAATCTTATGAAAAGCATTAAAAGGTAAAATGGTAAAAGTTTTGAGTTGTATGTAATATAATAATTAAAATTAAAAATAGATACCAATTACGCATGAGCATATTTATAAAAACAATGTCGCGTAGGTATGGTAACCTGTTAAACTGGTAAAAAAACAAAGGATTTAGAAACATAAGTTGAAACTTGAATAACCTAATCAGAAAAAAAGAAAAAGGAATAACCTAATTAGAACAATATTAAGACTTGGTTACTATTACCTAATTTTTTTTATATTTAAATGTATCACACCCCGACTTAGGGCCTAGAAGTGTGACTGTCATTTGTTACATATTCTGTAAATATTCAGAGTGTATCGTTTATTTTAGAGGAAGACTTTTATATTATAATGTTAGGGTATAGATTTTTATGTTGGGGATACGTTATCTTTATGTAACTTTTGGATCAGTCATCCTTAAGAGAAGTTCAAAGTTGCACAGGATCAGGATCCTCGGTGTTGTATTATTTGAATGGTGTAGTGATTAGCAGGTGTAACGGTTTGAAGGATAAGTCAGCCCACCACTGCTGCCACTTCTGTGGTAAATTCTAACAATGATGTTTCTGCTATGTTTTCACAGGTTAAGGCGTACATGGAGCAGTAGAGCAGAACCAACCAGAAGATCCTACGCGAGATAGAGAATCTCAAAAAGACAAAGAGGCAAGTGGAGGATCAGACTCCCTTGATGCCTAGGATGTTGGATTTCATTGCTCCATGATCCGTGGCTCAACATGCTCAAGTATACTCCATCCTTCAACAAGGATCATCCATCCATCAACTAGGATCCATGGGTCAGCATACTCAAGGATCCTCGATCTTTCAGCAAGGATCATCCATCCTTTAACCAGGATCCATGGGTTAGCATACTCAAGGATCATCGATCTTCCAACAAGGATCATCTATCCTTCAATCAGGATACATGAGTCAGCAAACTCAAGGATCCTCATTCCTTCAGCAAGATCATCCATCCTTCAACCAGGATCCATGGGTTAACATACTCAAGGATCCTCATTCCTTCATCAAGGATCATCCGTCCTTCAGCCAGGATCCTCTGGATTGTATCATCAAGGATCCTTCAACTTTCAACTTCAAGGGTCCTTCAACTTTCAACCTCAAGGATCCTTCATGCAAAATCAATGATCCTCGGGACTTCAAAACCAAAGGTCGTCTGAGGTTCATGAGGGAGACTTCATCCCTATGCAGATGATTGCCTCTGGTGGACCAACTGTCATAGTAGATGCTTCTTCCTTTTCTGGGATGCCAACGTTTAGTCAACAAAGAGGTAACCTTTATAATCATATATCTTTTGACCCTAACCTTGGTTCTGCGCTGGATACAGTTATCAATCTAGCCATGGCCAAGGAACTGCAGAAACTGAAGGATATGATATCCAGTGTTCCAAGAGTGGTTCGACCCATTCATGAAATTCTAGAAGGAAGCCATAAGCAATCGAGGTTTTCTCCACTAATATGAGATGCTGAAATCCCAAAACGCTTCCAACCACCCAACATGAAGATTTTCGATGGCTGAACCGATCTAGAGGAGCATGTGGCTCAGTATAGGGAGAGGATGGAAATCAATCCCATTCTAGAAAGGCTTAAAGATGCATGCCTGTGCAAAGCCTTTGGATCCACATTAACTGGATCCGCTCTTAAATGGCTGCTAAGTCTTCCTCCCTATTATGTTACTTCCTTTTCATACTTAGTTAACTTATTCAATAGCCAATTTTCTTGTAGTAGAAAATTTAATTAACTATTGACTTATATCGCGTTATCCCACTTCGTGATGAATCCTTAAGGGATTTTGTTACTAAGTTTTGAAGGGAGGCCTTAGAAATCCCAAATATTGACATGGGTACGGCTGTTAAGGCATTCAAGATGGGGTTACAAAAGGGCTCCACATTTTATGATGATCTTGTTATGACCCCAGCAGGACATTAGATGAAGTCAGGATCAGGGCACTCAGTTCATAAGACTGGAGAATGATAAAAGGATCCACGAAAAATTGGGTACTCCAACAAAACAGGAGTCACCTGACAAGAAACAAGGATCCTCATTCAGGAACAACAATTCCAAGCCATATTCAAAGTTCAACAACCAAAATGTCCATGCGATCGAAGAAGATGAATATGATGAAGATTATCCAAGAATATTTGAGTATTGCTTTTCCGTTGATACTCATGGCTTAATATGTGCCATGAGAGATCTTGGAGAAAAAACGAGGTGGCTTCGGAAGAATGAGAGGTCAACATTGTTCAAAGATAAGTCCAAATGGTATGCATTCCACGAAGACTTCGGCCACATGACCGATGATTGTATTGGTCTAAGAAGAGAAATTGGGTATCTTTTAAGCAAAGTTCACTTCAAGGAGATGATTGGAATAAAGAAATCAAGGATCCAGGATCCTGAAGAAATTCCACATAAAGCAGCTCCACCACCGCCTGATGCACAGATCATCAATTTTATCTCCGGGGGGGGTCAGACATTTGTGGAACCTCATTCTTCTTGGCGAAACGACATGCCAAGGAAACCAAATCGGACAATGGTGAAAGACCCATCAGGATTACCACCTTAACCGACCAAAGGATCATAACCTTTGACGAAGAGGATGGCATGCACCTTCAGGATCCTCACCACGACGGTTTGATTATCACTTTGTTTATTTCTAACCACTATGTTCAGCGGATACTCGAAGATGGCAAGAGTTCAGTGAACATCATTCAGGGCGATGTACTCAGGAAAATGTATATTCCTGAAACTGAGATCACACCAAGATCATTTATCCTCGTTGGTTTTAGTGGAGAAACCAAAAACACATAGGGGGACATCAAGCTACCTATTTATATTGAGGAAGTAATTTCTTTCCAAAAATTTTATGTTATAGATAACTTGTCATGTTGCAATGTGATTCTTAGCAGGCCCTGGATAGATGAGATGAAAGAAGTAGCTTCCACCTATCATCAATGTATCAAACTCCCAACCCCATGGGGAGTAGTAAAGATAGACAGTGACCAAGCAGAAGCAAGGAACTACTATACTTACTCCATGAAGCCAGCTACGAAGCAAACCATCGCATAGAAATCAATGCACAATTCAAGAGAGGTACTTGAGGCCCGGGAGAGAGATTTAAAGGAAGTATCCTTGGACCCCGAGGATCAAGATCTAAAGGTGTATATAGGATCCAATATCCTCAGTAACATTGAAGAGGATTTGGTATCCTTCCTCAAACAAAGGAAGTCCACCTTTGCCTTCAAACACTCTGATATGATAGGTATATCTAAAGATATTATTACACATAAATTAGGGGATAGATACTTCTATCAGGCCTGTCCACCAGAAACGGAGGAAATTTGCTCCTGAAAGAAATATCATTATCCAGGAAGAAGTTGAAAAACTTCTCAAAGCAGGTATGATACTAGAGGTAAAGTATCCACGATGGTTAGCCAATGTAGTGGTAGTTTCTAAGAAAAATGGAAAGTGGAGGGTATGTGTCGATTTCACTGATTTAAACAAGGCATGTCCCAAGGATCATTTCCCGTTACCACACATTGACTCCTGGTAGATGCCACGATAGGACATGAAATGCTCACTTTTATGTATGCTTCCTCTGGATTTCAACAAATTCAGATGGAACCATCTGATCAAGAGGATACAACATTCATGACTCTTATTAGGATATATTGTTATATTGCTATTCCGTTCGGACAAAGAAATGCAGGGGCAACATACCAAAGATTGGTCAACATGATGTTCAAGGATCAGCTAGGCAAGACCATGGAAGTCTACATAGATGACTTGGTAGTGAAGTCAAAAAAAGCTGAGGATCACCTCAAAGATCTTGAAGAAGCACTCAACATCCTGGATTAGTACAATATGAAGCTAAACCCATTAAAATGCCACTATGGTGTCAAGGTTGGGAAGTTCCTAGGATATATGGTGACTAAGAGGGGAATAGAAGCAAGCCACGGAACAGATTGAAGCCATCATCAATTTGAAGTATCCTGTAAATGGTAAAGATGTCCAGAGACTGACGGCAAGGATAGATGCCCTCAACCGATTCATTTCCAGGTCCTCAGAGAAGTGCAAAGACTTCTATGATATCTTGAGGAAGAATAAGATGTTTGAATGGACTCAAAGGCATGAGGATGCACTGAAGGCTCTTAAGGATTACTTATCCTCAACACCAGCCTTAATGAAGTCAATAGATGGTGAGCCATTGTCTCTATACTTAGTCATTTCAGGTAATGCAGTTAGTGTTGTTCTGGCCAGATCATGAAGGTCAACAACACCCGGTATATTATTTAAGTAAAAGCCTCTTAGACACAGAAGTCAGGTATTCTCACAATGAGAAATTAATTCTTACTTTAATTATGGTCTCAACCAAGTTGAGACACTATTTTGAAACACATACTATTCTTTTAAGGACTAACTATCATGTTAAGAATGTGCTTAGAAAGCCAGAATTGTCAGGAAGGATGGCTAAGTGGGCTGTGAAGCTAAGCAGATATGATATTCAGTATGAGCCTAGGACAGCCATTAAGTCACAAACGCTTGCAGACTTTGTGACTGATTTCAGTAGTTACATACAAAAGGAAGCTAATTTGGAAGTTCAGAAACTAGAAGATGTCACACCCCAGACCACGGCCTAGGCGTGCGACGCATATGTTGGTACCACATTTGTAAATAAATCAGAGTTGTAGATTTTAAAGCGGAAGTAATATTTATGTGGATTAAAATATTATTATTTACAATCAAAAGACGGGATTTATAAAATACATGTTCAAAGTATTACTTGTTTATACAAAAGGTTACTTGTTTGTGTTAAACCATCATTACATCTTTTATATTAACAAAATAGTCTGAGCCATCGGATATCTTAAGCACTTCGACATCCCAAGCTCCTATTCTTGATTACCTGCAAAATATTTAGAAAATAAGTCAGCAACACATGCTGGTGAATATGCTAACGCGAAAATATTTTCTTTTACATGATCACCCCTCGAGACATAACTTAGGTCCGGCCCATCGTGGCTTAGGAATAATCAAGCTTTTAAAACAAACACAATTATAAACTCAAGTCACACACAAGACACCCCCAGAAAAAACCGCAACGTTCGACATTACTTAGGTATCATACGTATACATATGGTCAGTCTCACTCGGACGTAACTTAGGTCCGGCCCATTGTGGCGGAGGTCATGGCCAAGTGTGGTGTGGTGTGCCCCCCAAATTTTTACCACATGTGTAAGGATCCAAACAAACGTACACGACAGCCTGAGGGCTAGCGATTACTTATGTTTATAACGTTTTAGAGATACGTAATCTCATGTAATTCTTTTCATCTATTTTACTCAATTAAACAAGTTTTTAAAGTTGGGGCATATTCATCTTTTCTTGAAATGATCAGCTTCAATACACTGACTGAGTCAGGTCTTTCCCTTTCTTTCCTATCTCGCTCCTGTAGTACGAGTATAACCTTTTATTAGTTGGATCTTAAATCCGGCTTAAGACCTCTAGTCTCTTTTTATAATCTTTACCCGAGATATTTTATTTATGAACCTATAGTTCAAAGCATCTTTTCTTTATTTTAAACCATTAGTTGAAAAATATGCTTTCTTTCTTTTATAAGTTAATCCTTTAGTTTTACATATTTACTTTTCTTAATCATTACGTTTCTTCTTCTTTAAGAAACATATACGTTTTTTATTATTTGAGATTAGTAAAAATAACTTAAATAACATTTATAACAAAGAATACTTTATATATATATACACACACACACACACACACCTTCCTTTCTTTTATATATATATATATATATATATCTTTGTTATATTTTCTTTTATTTATTCGAGGTATCGAGTATCTTTTCGACTTAGGGTTTTAAGCATTTTATTATTTTATCAATATTTTATTTGGGCATTATGCCTACCTTGTTTGGCTTATAATAACCCTAGAAACTTGAGCAGCACTCCGACGTTGTCACGTTTCTTTTGAACTTTCTTGATAAACACTTTTCTTCGACACCTTTTCCTTTGCACGAGAATCGAGACACACCAACACTTCACCACACGTCGGCAAGCTTATCGAGGCGGGTCTTCGGGACGTCTTGGCTGACTTGATCTTCAAAATGAGGTCGTCGGTGAACGACACGTACTTCGAGATTACTTTGGTTTGGGACGGAAATTGAGGAAGTTTAGCACGTTTTACGAGGTGATCGAGGAAACGCTTCACGAGGTTTAGAGAGAGAATGATGTGTGAATTTTGGTGTGTTGGAATGAGATGGCCGAGCTTGCTATATATAGACATTTATGGGGACCCATCGCGATACGCTATGGTCACCTGAAAACCCCGTCGCGTATCGCGGTGTAGGGTTGGTGAATCACCCATAGCTTAGCCATGTGGCTCCACGTGGCGGACATGGTGCCACGTGGTGACACGTGTCAGCTGCAGTGCCACGTGTGGACACGTGACGGGACACGTGTCCGCCTGTCAGAGTGAGTCATCGCGATACACGATGACTTTGGCCCTAAGGCCGTCGCGTATCGCGATCGGCTAAGTAGACAGAATTTTCATTTTCAATCCTTGAGTTTTGAATTTGACATTTTTGGTCCTTTAACTTTTGAAACTTGGTATTTTTTATCCAAATCTTTCACGATGTTACATCCTCCCCACCTTGGAATGAATCTCGTCCGCGAGATTCGTTCTTAGAACAAGTGGGGGTACTTTTTATTCATCTTGGATGCAAGTTCCCAAGTATATTCGGGGCCTCTTCGTGAGTCCCACTTTACTTTCACAATTTTCAATGTTCGTCTCTTTAATTTCTTTGTTTTAGAATCTTTGATTTGTATTGGTCGTTCTAGATTTTTCAGAAATAGTTTGCGCCTTGAAGTTTGTCGAAAAGATCGTCGATTCGAGGGATTGGATATCGGTTCTTGATGGTGACTTTGTTCAATTATCGGTAGTCGATACACATTCTCATGGATCCATCCTTCTTCTTGACAAATAGAATTGGCGCTCCCCACAGTGATGAGATTTGGTCGGATGAAACCTTTCTCGGGTAGCTCGTCAAGTTGTTTCTTGAGTTCTTTCATTTCGGTTGGAGCTAGACGGTACGGAGCCTGGGGATTGGTGCGGTTCCAAGCATAAGGTCGATCCTAAACTCGACTTCTCTATCAGGAGGGATTCCAGGAAGTTCATCGGGAAAACGTCAGAGAATTCGGAAATAATAGGTACGTCTTTTATTTCTTGGGGTTTGGATTCTTCAGTGGCGTAGGCCATGAATGCTAAGCATCCTTGATTTAAACATTTGTTAGCCCTAATCATTGAGATTATGCTAACTTGGTCAGCGTCTTTGTTCCCTTCAATTCAAATGGTTTGTTTATCATGGGATCGAAGTTCTACGGTTTTGCTATTGCAAAAGATACGAGTATGGTTGAAGGATAACCAATCCATACCAAGTACAATGTCAAAACCAGCAAGAGTCATTGGGAATAATTGAATGGGCAGCACATAACCGGCTAATAAGATTTTTCTGTTTACTAGGGCTTCGGAGATTTTAACAATTTCACCACTAGCGGTCTCGACGCTTAGAGTTTTATTTAGTTTCGTTAAAGGTTCGTTTAATAGAATACAAATTTTATAATCTATAAAACTTAAGTTGGCACCTGAATCGAACAAAACTCTAGCATAGGTATCGTTAACTAGGAACGTACCGGTGATGGTTTCCGGCATGTCGACCGCCTTTTTGGTGTCGAGAATAAAGACTCTTGCGTTGCCTTTCTTTGCCTAGTTTCTTTGGCCACTTCCACCTGCACCACCAGCAGCGGGTTTGTTTTTGGGGCACTCAAAGCCTAGGTGACCCATTTCCTTGCAGTTGTAGCAATTCATCATCTTCTTCCAGCAGTTGGCCGTTGTGTGGCCAGGTCTGTGACACGAGTCGCAAACGGTTGTGGTAGAGGACGGAGCGAAGTGGTAGCGACCCTTGTGGTATTTCTTGCAAGTCTTGCATCGTGAGAAGTTGGAGTTAAATCCAGAGTTGTGTGGTCAATACTTTTGCCTTTGAATCGGGGGTTTCCTCCAGTTTTTTTGTTGTCGTGAGCTCGCACTACTTTCTTTTCTTCTTCTTTGTTGCGGATCATATCACTCATCAGATATCCAGCCAACTCCATCGCAGAGTCGGAAGTTTGTGGGAGGTGTGACCTTACCATGTCATGGATTTCCCGCGACAGTCCCGAAATATATCGCGTGACTTTGCTGGACTCAGGGGTTACCAACTGGGGCACTAAACAGCAGTATTAATGGAACTTTGTGTTGTACTAGCGAAGATTGGTTCCTACGACTCTATGACTTAGGAATTTCGTTTGGATTTGGTCGGTTTCATACATCGGGCAGAACTTCGCCATCATCATCTCCTTAAACTCTTCCCACATCATGTTGTATAAAACTTGTCTTCCCTTTCTCATTATATGAGTTTTCCACCATTCTAATGCTTCGCCCTTGAACATTTGGGCCGAATATTGTATCTTTTCTTGTTCGGAGCACTTGCTTATTATCACAATCGACTCTATCTCTTTATGCCATCTCACAGTCACAATGGCGCCTTTAGCGCCATAAAATTCCTTGGGTCCAAAATACATAAAGTCCTTAAACGAACAACTATCAATTTTTAACTTCTTAAACTTTTTTTTAACATCAGTATCAGCATTGGATTCGTGAACACTCTCTTCCACATGAGACGGTTTAGGACAAGATTTGAAAGATTTTCTAGAAGGTTCAACAGATTGAGATTCTTTGGTTTGAGACCTAATGGGAGATTCGGATCTCACAACTTCTTTTATCATCTTTTAAATTTGGTTCATGTATTTATAAGGTATTTGTTCTTATTGTTCTTTTTCTTTTACTTTATCTTTATTTGCTTGATTTTCTACATCCTTTCGGGAAGCTTCAGCGTTACTTTCGTTTGACATGTAGAAATTTAAATAACATTCTTTTCATAAGCACACGTTTTATTCAATTACATAAACACACACACACACACACACACACATATATGTATATATATATCATTATTCGATATATATATATATATATTCATAACACATAACTCCACACACATCACAACCACATACAACACTATTTGATTCACTTCGGGTTCTCAGTCCTTCAGGTATTTCTTCACCATCTTGGTCATCTTGTTATATATTCGAAGAAGCTTATCTCCTATATTCTTCTTTTTGGCTTCATCAATAGCTACCTTCTTTCTCATATCATCGGTCTCGTGCAAGGCTCTATCAAGATGCTATTCCTGAGATTGCGGGTCCTCGTTCGGGTATCCATATCAAGGTGGCGGATCACGGTACCCCATTATGACGATATCATAGTGCTTCTTGGGGTATGGTGATGATGTCACGTCAGACAGATAATTGAAAAAAGCATCAGCGGCTTCATTTTGTTGGCGTATCTCATCTGCTTGTTCCGCAATTGATGGGATTTTGCCTTAATATGGTGGGAAGCTTAATGATGACTTGTTCTTTAATTCTTCAAGGTATTGCACATAGGGGTCCAAGGAGCCATAGCTGGGACTTTTATGAAAGAACGGTTGCAGACATCCTTGACCCGTTGGGCAATCACAACTTGTCGGTTCCTCCATCGGAGTCGTTTCCTCTTCGGGTTCTTCTTCCTTAGGGTTCATTTCTTCCATCAACTTCGCAGTCTCGTGCACCATCGGGTGTAGACGAAAGATTTCGTATGGTAGCATGACTCTCATTCTTGGCTTTTGAGATGTTCCCTTAGAAGAGTTGGGGTGAGATTCCACTGCATCGAAAGTAGATGTTTAGGTATGCCACCTTCTTTGATCGGAATGGCATTGCATCCAGTCAGATGAATCAGATTCGGGTTCCTCCTTGATTTAGATGTATGGTATGTTGGGACGTCAGATAGATGGTACGTCGGTATTCTTGATGGGTGGTAACTTGAGTGTCTTGGGAGATCATTTCCTTGCATTGGTGGATCATCGGGTAAGTTGATCGGACATTGCTCAGTTCCAGGGAAGTAAATTGGTTTAGTTCGGTCGATCGGTTGGTCTCGATTGAAGAAGGCTTCGTAGTAGTCCTCGCTCATGTTGTCTTTGGGTAAAGGTTCGGGAATTCCAGCCTTCCTTGCGTCTCACATGAAACTTTTCCATTAGCTTGTTGAATTACACCTATTGATTGGGTGGTTTAGATTGATGAGGGATAGAAAAGGTTACCAACCTATCTTATCCCTAAATAAATAAAACAAGTAATAGTTATTCCTATTCACTTGGATCGAAGCTTAGGTATTATTAATTAATACTTAATTCTCTAAGATCGATGGCTCTGATACCAACACTTGTCACACCCCAGACAACGGCCTAGGCGTGCGACGCATATGTTGTTACCACATTTGTAAATAAATCAGAGTTGCGGGTTTTAAAGCGGAAGTTATATTTATGTGGATTAAAATATTATTATTTTTAAAATACCCGTTTAAAGTATTACTTGTTTATACAAAAGGTTACTTGTTTATGTTAAACCATCATTACATCTTTTATATTAACAAAATAATCCGAGCCATCTGATATCTTAAGCACTTCGGCATCCCAAGCTCCTATCCTTGATTACCTGCAAAATATTTAGAAAATACGTCAGCAACACATGCTGGTGAATATGCTGACGCAAAAATATTTTCTTTTACTTGATTACCCCTCGAGACATAACTTAGGTCCGGCCCATCGTGGCTTAGGAATAATCAAGCTTTTAAAACAAACACAATTATAAACTCAAATCACACACAAAACACCCCAGCAAAGACCGCAGCGTTCGACATTACTTAGGTACCATACCTATACACATGGTCAGTCTCACTCGGGCGTAACTTAGGTTCGGCCCATCGTGTCGAAGGTGATGGCCAAGTGTGGTGCGGTGTGCCCACCGACTTTTTACCACATATGTAAGGATCTAAACAAACGTATACGACAGCCTAAGGGCTAGCGATTACTTTTGTTTATATCGTTTTAGAGATACGTAATCTCATGTAATTCTTTTCATTTATTTGACTCGATTAAACAAGTTTATAAAGTTGGGACGTATTCACCTTTTCTTGAAATGATCAGCTTCAATACACTGAACGAGTCGGGTCTTTCCCTTTCTTTGCTATGCCTCCTATAGTACGAGTGTAACCTTTTATTAGTCGGATTTTTAGTCCGGCTTTAGACCTCTTGTCTCTTTTTGAAATCTTTACCTCGATTATATTTCTTTATGAACCTCTAGTACAAAGCATCTTTTCTTTATTTTAAACATTTAGTTTAAAAATATTCTTTCTTTCTTTTATTTGTTAAACCTTTAGTTTTACTTATTTACTTTTCTTAATCATTACGTTTCTTCTTCTTTAAGAAACGTATACTTTCCTTATTATTTAAGATTAATAATAATAACTTAAATAACATTTATAACAAAGAATACTTTATATATATATATATATATATATATATATATATAAACACCTTCCTTTCTTTTATATACATATCTTTGTTATATTTTTTTTTTATTTATTCGAGGTATCGAGTATCTTTTCGACTTAGGGTTTTAAGCTTTTTATTATTTTATTAATATTTTATTTGGGCATTATGCCTACCTTGTTTGGCTTATAATAACCCTAGAAACTTGAGCAGCACTCCAATGCCGTCACGTTTCTTTTGAACTTTCTTGATCAACACTTTTCTTCGACACATTTTCCTATGCACGTGAATCGAGACACACCAACTGATGAAGCGGTGAAATGATAACGAAGATCGATTCACGTTGATTCTAAGAATACCCGAGAAGAACTTCCCAAAACTCCCAAATCCCACCCAAAGGTCAAGGGGAAATTGAAAAGAAAAATCTTTATTATCCAAATTCAAGTCTAACCATCCATATTACATAAGCAACATATAAATAAATTTTCTAATACGAATGTGCCCAAAAAGGCCATGGGCCAAACACAAACCCAAAAAGAAAAATGCAAAAACTGCTGAAAAAACATAAAAAGGCCCATAACTTTATTTAAAAGGCGTTTTTTGGGCTTCGGACATGGGCCAAACCGCCATAGGCGTTTGCCACAATGTGCTCCTCGCTTCAATCTTCGTTTTGACTGGTAATGGGCTTGAAACGAAGCTTCGTGGGCCAAGTAATGTCCGTTTTCATGCGCCACCTTCGGAGACACGATCATGGGCCTCCAAATATAACGTGGCCCGTTCTTCAATACTTGGGCCTCCATCACAAACACTTCGCCACATGTCGGCAAGCTTATCGAGGCGGGTCATCGGTGAATGGCACATACTTCAAGATAACTTTGGTTTTGCATGGAAATTGAGGAAGTTTAGCAAGTTTTACGGGGTGATCGAGGAAACGCTTCACGATGTTTAGAGAGAGAATGATTTGTGAATTTTGGTGTGTTGGAATGAGATGGCCAAGCTTGCTATATATAGATCGTGATACGTGATGGTCACCTGAGAACCCCATCGCGTATCGCAACATAGGGTTGGTGAGTCATCCATGGCTTAGCCACGTGGCGGACGCGGTGCCATGTGGTGGCACGTGTCAGCTGGAGTGCCACGTGTAGACACGTGGCGGGACACGTGCCTGCCTATTAGAGTAAGTCATCGCGATACGCGATGACTTTGGCCCTAAGGCCATCGGGTATCGTGATCGGCCAAGAAGACAGAATTTTCATTTTAACCTAGGAGTTTAGAATTTGACATTTTTGGTCCTTTAACTTTTGAAACTTGGTATTTTTGATCCGAATCTTTCACGATGTTACAGAAGAAACCAAGGATCCTTGGATCCACTTCATAGATGGAGCATCCAAAGTAAGAGGAACATGATTGGGTATTCTACTGAAATCGCCACAGTGGGACATAATACCCCAGTCCATTGCATGTGAATTTTAAGCCACCAACAATGAGGCATAATACGAAGCACTTATCGCAGGTTTACTTTTAGCCAAACAAATGAGGATCGGGTATCTTAAAGTTTATATAGATTCTTTACTTATAACTAACCACTTTAACAAGTCTTATGTCTTGAAAGGTGAGAACATGATCAAGTATTTAGAAATTGTGAAGGAATTAGCAAAATCCTTCAAGTTGTTTAGTATCATGCAGGTACCAAGAGAAGAAAATGTTGGGGCAGATGTCTTAGCAAAATTAGCATCATCCTTGAAGATACCGGATGATGTAAAGATACACATCATTCACATATTGTCTCCGTCAATTGGAGAACAGGAAGCTATGGAGGTGACAGAGGATAGCACAGAAGAACTTAAGGATCCTTCATCATCTCCAAAAGTAGGATCTTGGATCCTTCCAATCAAGAAAAACCTCCAAAATGGAGAAATCCGTACAGGGGAAAATCCTAAAGCTTTCAGAATAAAGGTATCACAATTCATTATTTTACAAGATACTGCATATAGAATGTCTCTTGCAGGTCCCTACTTGAAATTCATCGAGGATCCTGAAATAAAAAAGGTGCTACAAGACTTCCATGAAGGCGATGGCGGCAACCACACAGGGGGAAGAGCACTATTCTCTGGGATACTTAGGACTGGATACTTCTGGCCAACGATAAAGAAGGATGCCATGGGGTACTCAAAGAAGTGTGATGCTTGCCAAAGGCATGGAAACATTCTTCACCAGCCAGCAGAATCTATGTATCCTATATCCTCTTCATGGCCATTCATGAAATGAAGAATGGATATTGTAGGCAAGCTACCAAAAGCACTAGGTTGAAAGGTCTTTATGCTTTCTATGGCAGACTACTTCTCTAAATGGATTGAGGTAGAAGCACTCGTGCAAGTCCGAGAAAGGGAAGTTATATACTTCATTAAAAGAAACATTATAACTAGATTTGGTATCCCATCTGAAATTGTTAGTGATAATGGATCCCGGTTTATTGGGAAAATAACTACTAACTTTTGTGACAGTTGGGGCATCAAAATGATTACTTCTACACCAGTTCATCCTCAAGCCAATGGTCAAGCAGAGTCAATCAACAAAATTATCATCAAAAACTTAAAAAATAAGCTAGGATCCAAGAAAGGCAAGTGGGTTGAGGAGCTTCCTTATATTCTTTGGGCTAATAGAACAACACCCAAGAATGCAACAGGTCAAACACGCTTCTCATTGGTGTTTGGATAAGAAGCTTTAATTCCTACAGATTTGGTGGCTCCTATTGCCAGAAAAAGCATCTGTGATCCTCAGGTTAACGATGAAACTCTTATCCAAGATCCATATACTGTTGATGAGCTCAGAGACATAGCAAAGATCAGAATGGCAGCAAACCAACAAAGGATAGCTGGGACATATAACAAGAACAATAGGATTCAAAGTATTCGAGAAGGAAATTTGGTCTTAAGGAAGGCTTTCCAAAATACAACTAATCCCGCAGATGGAAAGCTAGCACCTAAGTGGGAAGGGCCCTACTTGATTGAATCTGAAGCAAGAAAGGGGGTATATCATCTACTTACCATGAAAGGTGACCGACTGCCAAGAGCATAGACTATTATCCATCTTAAGAAATACTTCGTTTAACCAGGATCAAGGATCCATAAAGGATCAAGGATCCTAAAGTCGGTAAAATTTTATCTTATCAGTTATTCATTTCAGATTTATATTACTAACTAAAGGATAATATATTCTTAAAATTTACCTTTTCCAAGCTATAAGTGACAATGCAGATGTCAGTTAGAGATTCAACGATCAAGAGGTTGGCCACCTCTCTCACACGTCTAAGGTACATCAATATCTCCCTGGTCTAATCCCACAATTAAGGTGTGATCCCCGACGTAACGTCTTCCAAGGTTTAAAGGTTTTCACATTTCTCACGAATTAGAGTTTCTACACTCTCGCCTGTAGCGCACGCTATCCAAAGTATAGTTTGGGGCAATGGGACCAGTACACGTTTAATAGCTGACAATTTCATTGCTTTCGGCTGTATGGAGGATCCTACGAATTAATGGTAGACATACCATACACAAGGTTTCGAACATATTCATGTTAGCTAAGGTTTTGGCGTTTTCACGTCACTTACGTTTGGGCTAAATCTCGGTTCAAGTGAGTCCCCATTTTAACATCCGTATATATGGGCTTATCCCCAGTTTGGGCTTGCCCCCAGTTGTTGGGCTTGTCCCCAGTGTGTTGGGCTTATCCCCAGTTTGTTGGGTTTAATCCCAGTTAATATGATAAGTTATTTGCATCATGTATCCTAAGTATAACTACAAGGATCATGGGAGCATTCACACCTGTGGCAACTTAGGTCTAATCAGACCTTATGGTATGATCTTTACTTATCAATTTGCATTTATTCGGATTATACCTTTAATTAATTCAAATATGTAAAGATCCTGGATCCTTAATCTGTTTTTACAAAGATAGTTTATCCTTGAAACTTTTCTTAAAAATTTTCTCAAAAACTCTTTATGGATCTAAACTATAACAACTATGCTTTTGTAACAATAAAACAGTAAGCAAATAGTCAAAATATTTACGTTTTTATAACTAAAGGTCACATGGGCTTACCAAAAACCTTAACCCGGATTTCACCATACGAAAGATGGACCATCCACCCGGGTTAAGCAGATGTTACTAACTATTTTAAGATGCAGGAAAGATAAAGGAAAGGGGCATCAAAGTCTTCATCCCCGAAAGAAAGAGGAACCCTCCACCTTTGCTATCCCTCACAATTGTCTTAAGGATCATATATCCTTTACCTTAGTTAACTATTGTCTTAATACAAACCAGTCAATATTCATCAAAACACAAACAAATAAAAAAGCGGGCTAGGGCCTTGTCTTTTCTATCCTTCATTGCCCACTTTAGCAGCGTCCTCCTCAATCGCTGCATCCTTCCCCGCTTCAGCCATCTCGGCTTCTTGACCACCGGCCACAGTATCTGTGCTTTCACCAGCTTCATCTTCGCCGCCACCCAACGCTGTCAGAGCCTGCTTCCACTTTTCCAAATCCCATGCCGACTTATCAAAGGAAGGATCATTATCCTCTGTCACAATATTGATCCTGGCTTGAAGAACAGACTTGGCGGCCCGGATTTTTGAATCGTTGGTAGCGCGGGTCACCTTCTCCTGCACTTGAGCCTCAACCGAGGGCGCGTGTTCCTCACCCTTTTTCTTCTCCTTGGTTAACTTGGAGATTGTCTTGTCCTTAGCAGCAGCCATAGACCTCATTCCCGACAAGGTCTCCTCATACTCCATGACCATCTTGTCGTAGTAACTCTTGGCGGAATCCATAGACTGTACATTACATTGAAATAAGCTCAGAATGATTGGGGATTCACAACAACAATTAGAGAGAATAAAGGATCCTTATAGAGCAGACGAGGTACTTTCCGAATTCAAACGGGTAATCTGGCTCGGCGATTTTCTTTCTCTTGGAAGCTCCAGACTTGGCGCGAGTTGTTACCGGACGCGGTTCATGGACTGGTGTGCTCTATAGGGTCTACTTCTTCACGATAAGACAATCAATGTCATCCAAAACGAACTGAGTGGCAGATCTACTAGATTTCTGAGCACCTACAAAGAACAACTTAAAGATAAGTTTTCTCTTATTTTTAATTAATTTCAAATAATATTATCAAAACCCTTACTTGACTTGTTGCTGATGTAATCTGAAATTGACTATTGGAAGGCCTCAGTAAATTTGGCTTAAAAGGTTCTAATTTCTGGATCTAGTGAAAGAAATTTCTTCACTTTCTCTTTGACTCTGGGAAGCTCGGCCAGCAAAGCAAAGTTATCAACTAAGAAAGAAAAAATAAAAACGTTAGTTGAAGAATCAATTATTCTCAACGTGATATCTAAGGATCCAGGATCCTACCCTTCTTGATACACCTTTTGAGTAGATTAGACCCACCAGGGATTGACTCCTTTTTTATGAAGAAAAACTAATTTTTCCAAAAGGCACCATTCTGGGTGGCTTTGGAAATGGGAGTTGGTTGATGCGGCTTTAATTTTAAAACAAAACTATTAGAGCCAAGGGTAACTAGAGTATAAAGATAAGATAGCTCCGAGAACCCGAACTCAATACCATCCTCCTCAATGATTCTTTTGATGGTGTGCAGCACTCTTCACAACATAGGCAATGCTTGAATGTAGCTGATGCTAGTCAAGGTAAAGAAACTTTCGGTAAAAGCTGGAAAGGGGTATGAGTAGCCGATTAAAAAAGGCTACGACGGAAAGCAAATCCAGGTTTTAGAAATACAATCACTTCAAACAGTGGAGTCAAAAGGTCGAAAAATGGTATCGGCCGGAAATAATGATCGGAGATCATCAATCTCTAGGTCTGTGAATTTACATATCTCCAATGAAGGATTAGAAAGGAGACCTTGGGGTCGGAGGTCGCTAGAATCCGACTGTTCGAAAGAAGATGAAACAGAGATAATCTACATAGTAAAAAGAATATGGAAAGAAAAGAGAAAGAATGATACCTTTTTGGTCGCCGAAAGTGTGGTTATAAATGAATAATTGTGATCACATATATAGGCGGGAGGTATTAATTATGATGGGTGATAATTACGTCTGACTCATCGCGTCTAATCTCATTATTTTGCAGGATATTTGAATTTCAAAATGACAACTGTTATCCACAAGCAACCGCCATTTTAGGGGCAATTGTTAGGGTATAGATTTTTATGATGACAATACATTATCCTTATGTAACTTTTGGATCAGTCATCCTTAGGAGATGTTCCAGGTTGCACAGGATCAAGGATCCTTGGTATTATTTGTTTATTAACAGTTGTGTTGTTTGAATGGTGTTGTGATTAACAGGTGTAACGGTTTGGAGACTAAGTCATCCCACTAACTCGCAGTTCAAAGTATCTAGCACGTGGTCAAATGGATGAAACGTTCTAGTGGGATAGTGGCGGATTCTTAGGATAATTTGTTAGTCTCATCTTTGTATATATTAAGCTATGATAGGTCTAGGTTACACAAACAGTTTACACGACTTATTAACTCTAGCTTGCAGAGATTGTTCTAGCTACACCACTTACACTTAGTTATCTTTGTAATCACCGATCAATAGCTCCACCATTGTAACACCTTTTTTGATTAATAAATTGGTGATAGACGATTTGTCATCACCCAGAGTTTTTGTGCCGGCAATCCTTTAACCGATCAAGGGTTTTTCCTCGCAACAAATCTCTGTGTTCTTATCCATTTTTGCTACATATTCATCAATGTTACACAAACACTATACCTCACTAAACAAATTTGGTTACATTATCCTTAAACCGATTTTTTACCAAAACATATAATATTAATTTTCATTTAAAATATCCTGGGACTTAAATACCCGGATATTAGTTTACAAAATCTCTACTTCATATAATAAAAAGGATTTAATTTATCAAAATCGAGTCGTCTCGGAATGCGCTTGACTATTATCTTGCATGACTCTTAATCCTTATAGACTCTAAAAGATTTTTACAAAATTTTGTTAAAATACAAATATAGTTAATATTACAGCTCGGCGGGGAAATCCTATATATTTTCCCTGGGACTGTGCCACTGACCTATACACACAATTCAAGGGTTCTTTAGGAGCTACGCCTGTTGGAGAAGTGGTTGAGATTGACATATAGTATGTCTGCTAGTCAGCAATGTTTGTATTCAGACACATGTGTAATCGGTCTGAGTTGCTTATATTTTCTATTTTGTATTACACAGTTTTAAAGATAACGTAATCTCATGTAAATGTTTTACTGACTCCTTAAGACAAACAACCCGTTTATCTTACAGAGTAAACTATGTTTGACTGGTTAAAGGTTTAGCGTATTCACCTACTCAGTTATGTTGTGGTGATTCGTTTGAAAACCTTTTGATATCTTATGTTAAACCAATAACAAATAGGTTTACACAAAAACCCTGATCGTCTTTTGATCCAGCTGCAGACCATACACGCCTGGTTTTTATCGTTTCAAACCTCTTTATAAAGACTTGTTTGGTTTATAGGTTCAAAACTTAATTTTATATAAATATTAAAATTTATGTTGAGACGGACAGTATCAGGATAAGATGGTCAATATCATCTTAGTTCAACCCTTTTGACTGGCAAAGGATCATACAGGTTTTCACAAGTTTGAGACAGACCATTAGAAGCGGGCCATATCACAATGAGACGGTACATAAAGCTTATGGCAGGCCGTATCAATTTTTGAACATGAGTCGTATATAATTAATTTGAGACAGGTCGTATGAAGGGTTAGACGGTCTGTCTAATCCATCCGTTTGACCTGTTAAGATTAAAAATCATTTTAAACATGTTTTGGACATTCATTCAAAGTATTCTAAAAGTTTATACATGCTTGGAAGCACTTATAATACTTTTGTAAAGTATGTGGACTGAGGTTTGATTGATAATTGCTTGGATACTCGCTTAAATGTAATGAGCAAACATTAAACGAGACTAGATGCATTATACCTTACTTCTATGCTATAACACGATGTAGGAATGATTTAGAATGACTTATGTGCTATTGAAATACTTGATCGGCCTTTGGACTTGGTCAAGACCTCTTTCTGTTGGTTGTTTGAGAACTTAAACCTCTAAAACACCTATTTGGCTTGTTTTGATGTTTGTGATGATTAACAGAAGTTGTGTGGATGTTATGGTGTTGGAATGGAGTGGATTTACAGAGAAAGACGCATAGATGAGTAATCAATGGGGGTTAAATACCTAAGGATCAAGTTTTACACGAGCTTAAAAAAGATTGGGTCATATACAAAGTAATTAATATAATCTACATTTTAATTGACTAATTCAGTTAAACCAAATACATCAAAAAAATCGATTAAAAAACCAGATCCGCAAATCAAATTCGGAATGTGTTTTTCGGTTATAACCAAATTATAAATCAAAAATATTCGATTTTCCAGTTATGAATACGATTCCGATTTTGTTTTTCTAAACACCCCTAGGTGAACCCAGATCTCAGTTATGTTTGTAATTAAACTTGCATTTTTCACAAACCCCGTTATTTTATTTTATTATTATTATTATTATTATTATTATTATTATTATTATTATTATTATTATTATTATTATTATTATTATTATTATTATTATTTATGAAAACGCGTTAATTAAAGTTGCGTTATTGTCTATTGTAGAATAAACTGCCACTAACGAACAAAACCATTAAGATTCTTGCAATATTCACCGTTATATAAAGGAATCACATTTGAGGTGCTTTGGGGAACATTGTCGCTTTCAACATATAAATTTTCCACTCCTTAATATAAAAAAAATGGTAGCTAAGCTTGGTTTTATAACTATAACTAGCTTTTAAACTCGTGTGTTACATGAGATTTAAGCTTTTAAACTCATGTGACGAGATTAATCAAATTATTGAAATAATTAAAGTACGTTATTTGAAATAAATTAACAAAATTAAACGTAAAAAAAATAAATAAAAAATATAATACAAACAATAAGAAATCGATAATATCATATTTATAAATTTGTGATTCATAGTTCTACTTGTTTGATCTTCAATCAATATTTTACTTTTAATTTTCTAAATATTTTATAACACAATTGTTAAAAATGGGTTTGATCCAATTAATGAGATGAGAGATTAAAAGTATTAGAAGGAAAAGTTGACTATATTATAACCCGATTGTTAAAATGGTTTTGACCAATGATCCATAAATAGCTAAGATGAATGAGATGAGAGATTAAGAAGAGTTATACATAAATTTAAGCCTTAATATTTTATTTATTAGAAGAGTAAGATGTATAATTATGATGAATGAGATGAGATATTAAGAAGAGAAAATTATGCTAGAAATCTATGCCTCAATATTTTTATTTTTTAAAAAAGTAATATTTCACAAACATAAATATTGAAAGAATCTATAAGTTGGTAAAAAAAACACTATAGAATTAGGGCTGTAGATGAACCAAACGTTCAACAAACAGTTCGTTAGCTGTTTCACGGGAAGTTCGTTTATGTTCGTTCGTTTAATAAACGAACAAACGTGAGCAATAAATTGCGTTCAATTAGTTAAACAAACGAATATGAACAAAATCCCGTTCGTTCAAAAGTGTTCGTGAACGTTCGGTAGTATGTTTATGATTATGAACGTTCGTTCATATTCATTTAGTCATTTGTATATGTTAGTCATGAAAGTTATTTGTGCATTCATTTATTTTATCTAAACATTTGTATATTCTTTAAATTACCCTAACACAAAATAGGAAACCATATTCTCACATTGTTTTTGCATCGTTCCTATATTCTTTCTCATTATTCACATTGATAAATATATTGATCTCAATCTCTATGCTTTGCCGATTTTATTCGCGTTCGTGAACTATATTCTCTCATTGGTTTTGCATCGTTCCTATATCCTTTCTCATTATTCACGTTAATGAATACATTGATCTAAATCTCTAGGCTCTGCCAATTTTAGTTGTTTTTATGAATCGTTCGTGAACACATTTGTTTCCTTAATAAACGAACACGAATATAAAATCTCGTTTATCGTGAACCATTCGTGAATACGTCATTTCTTTAACAGATGAATATGAAAATCATATAGTTCAATTCGTTTGTAGCCATGTATTGAATTGAGTACAATACGAAACCACATTTAAATAAAGAGCTATAAAAATCATGTAACTTGCACGTAGGCCGTGTAATGTTAATTTAACGGCATAGATTGAAAAAAAAAATCTAACGAACGGCTTCTGTTATAGTAAAAGAAACAAAAGTACAATGTTTATGTACCACGAATCGCTAATGTCCATATCCGACATAGGATTTGCCTACAGTTTATAGAATATGCAAGCTTTGTTATAAAAATTGTCGAAATTAGACCAAAAATAGTGTTTATATATGTGGCGTACCATTACAACGTTTCTGTTGAAGTGTTGCAACTTTTCAAGAAAGAGTATTATGTTGGTAGCTGTAACCCCTTCCCATCTTGCAACCCTCTTTCATTCTTTTAAGTGTTACTTTACAATTTCCATGTCATCCCTAAAAAATATGAAAATAAATTTACCTAAATCATCTCACTTATCTTAAAACCATTTTTAGTTACATAAAAAAAAAACTTTAAAATGGAATAACAGCTATTCTTATTTTTATAATCATTTAGATAATTAACTATAATACATGCTATTATCTTTGACATTTTCTCTTTTGTTTCAAATCAAGTTCAAGATCACTATGATGGTTTCACCACACATACAAAAACAATTTCGATGCGACACACATGTGCTCCATTGGTACCAAACAAATTTCTATCACCTACTGGACGATACTTGCTCCTCTCCAAGCACCGTTATAGTTATTCAGTTACATCATAAGTAATTATTTTGTATCTACAAAAGTCCAAATATTTTTGATAGGTTGACATTGGTGACCAAACACCATTTGTCTTCAATTGCATGTTTGCCACTAATGACTAGTTACCATTGGTCATCAGTTATTACTGACAACCAGATGTCACTTGGATCAAATTAACATTGATCAATAGTAATTAGTAACTTACTACTGACACCTACCACCAATATGTGGTTACAAGTGATGGTCAATTACCAAGCAACTCGAGCCCTAGGTTTGTTGGTGTATGAAATAATGTGACTATCTATTTTGAGATCACATTATCCTACACGTAAATACATTAAAAGTCATTTGAATTCAACTTTATTTCGATAAACTTCAACTGTTAAAAGTGAATGAAATGACAAATCAATATCAGAGTCCAAAGTCACTATGAAGTATGAACTTTAGGTTATAATTAAGCATTTATTTAGTTATTACATTTTTCTATATTAAAATGCAAAAAAAGTTGATGATGACATCTTTTTGGCTGTATCTATTTTGGTCAACAAATTTAATCATGCATATCCTAACTCATTCGAATTGAAGAAACCTTTGACTTACTTATGTCAACGATTATATGTCCCTAAAGTAGTTCAAACTTCAAACATAGTTAAGAGTATCAAATTTAACTTTCTGATATCTAACAACTATCAACTATTTATGAATGGTGATCTGGTATATATTTATATTGCTACCACTTCTATGTCTCCATGTCGTAAAATTGCGATCGTGTAGGTACTTGTTTGTCACTCTCACAGTCAAAACGACTTTAACAATGCTCTCACGTGTTAGCCATGCAAAAAGCATTCAAGTTAAGTTTTAACGATTGTTAGTTCTAGTACCTAAGGTATTATAAAAATTAGAGTATGGAATCCCAACTAGTACTTAAAACATAATATTCAAACTTGTAATCTTTGAGAAACCACCAAGATTAACCATGTAATTAACTAAAAAAATGTAATTACTATATCGCCGTATTTTATAATATAAGGAAATTCCTCATTCTAGAACAAAATTTTATATTGATGGAATAAATATAATTCAATTGACTAATCATTTAAAAAATAAAAGAAAGGTAATAAACTAATAATTAATATGAAAGTCGGACTTGGTCAGTTGTGTATGTGCGCACGTTGACATTTCATCACTCCATGAACCTGAATCCTGGTGGGAATACCACCGCGATGATTGCGGCTACCTGGTTTTTATTTTTTTAATTTAAAGTTATTATCTACTTAAAATATATCAAAAATAATTAATCACAAGACACAACTACCATCGAAAATAATGTTTCATTAACACTTAAAACCAAAAATATTAATGTTTGAACTTTGAATGCGAGAAAGAAATTGAAAGAATTACGATTACAAACCTTGTTGTAGACATACACCATTAATGAAAGGGATTGCATTTGACGTACGCCTCTAACACACTGCTAATATGCTCAAATGTCGCACAAATAAGCCTTGTAATGACCGGACCCTAAATTAGTATTGAAAAATCAGTCTTAAAGTTCTTTTAAATGCTTCTGAATTGTGTGAAAATAATACTATGCTTACTAAGCAATGGCAAAGGATTTCAAATCAAAGGTTTCTTCAGCTAATTAATCGTGTCAACTGGAACATTAGACTGAACAAGCCTCTTGATCTAATTTTAGTTTTTGGACTAATACGTATTATATGTATTAAACTTGGAAAAACTATGCATGGTGTTAACTTACAACTTTTTGAATCCTATACTATACTTTGTTGTGTAAATTACAACCGCTTGGTTTAATGTTGGTAAACTCTGTAAAATGCTACTGCATGTATTCGAAAGGGTAAAAGTTTTCATTCTATTAATATGATATTTTCAATAATAATAAATTAAATTAGTTAGTAGGTCAACTTTATAAAAATAGTTATAGTACGTTAACGGTAAAAACGATGAAGTGTAACTTCGTAAAAGTTGTGTGTTACCATTTTGAATATTCAAAAACACTTATTTAGGCAGTTTGTTTCTGGTCCAATTGTATGGGGTTGATTGTTAAGACTTGTTCTTAAGACATTAGGTTTGAAAGCTGACTCAATTAAGTTTTCCTATAGTGATGAATTTTCTCTTTAATTGTGTTCCTAGATGAAGCGGTTCTACAAGGTTAAAATCGATATAAACGATTGAAATCTCGTTTTAGAAAAAGTCGTTCACGTATTGTGAAATGTGGGTAATTCTAAACTCTAATAAAACATAGGGAAAATTACCCAAATAGACAAGTTTGACTAAAAAATTACCAAAATAGATATGTCTATTTAGCCTACATCTCTCCAACCATATTCCCTACATCTTATAAAACCATGACGTGGTAGTTGTTTATTGGTTAAAAAACTAATGATTGGAGAGATGTAGACTAAATAGACATGTCTATTTTAATAATTTTTTAGTCAAACTTGTCTATTTGGTTTATTTACCCTAAAACATAACCTTATTTAAGACAAATCTATGGAATAAAATAACATTTGAAAATGTAGATTGAAGGCACATGGAAAAAGTCAAAGTCAACATCTTTATTGCGTTAACGCGTCAACACAGAAACCGAAATCTCCCCTATTCCTACGTCCCGACAACATCTCCCTTGATTTTCGTGCACGTCTCTTTTATTTTATAATTTAGATTTAAATTAAAAATTCCACAAAATAATATTTTACTTGATGTACGATTGTTTATAATTTGGTAGCATACCGAATATCTAGCAATTGTGACAAATAAGATTAAAAAAATACACAATCATGAAGATGCTTAGTTGCTTACATTAAACTAATTCAAAACTTTTATAAGGATGTTTCGCATAATAAAAACATAATATGATATTAATTAAGTCTCACAAACACTTAAGCACATTAACGTTACTTAAATATTAATAGAATTTGAGTGATTCATTAGTGGAGAGTGAGAGATCCTACAGACGCAAACTTTACAAATAAAATCATACAAAGTTTTTCTTAAATTATTGAACTCAAATTATGATATATGTTTGAGATATACACGGTTTTAAACTAGATGCTCTACATAAAAGCATTCACAATAGTCACAATTTGAGTGTTTTTCAGGAGAGGAGATGATACGAAGAAGATAAGGATGATGTGTACAGAGAGATGATGATGGTCGTTCATATGTAAGAACACACACAAAAAAAACGAGTTACGTGAAAGGGTGGAGGAGAGAGGGCGCGCTTTTGACTTTTTTTGAGTCATTTTTAACTGTGACGTGGACAAAACTTAAGCAAACGCTTATGTTGTAACTATTAGGTTAAAATTTAAGAAGGGGGGGGGACCCTTAATATTCTTGTCAACCACTAATGGCTTGTGGAAAATGTTAGTTTATTCTTTCAGAATCTATAATTGGGACATAGATATCAAATAAAATAATCTTAAATAAATAATTTAAAGTTTATTATGTGATATCTGAAGCTATGAACATTGTGAACGGTGTTGGAATATTTGTTGACTATTTTACAAGATTACAGAATTATTAATGAATCTTGGTCAATATAAAAATCAAGCCATGTGACATCCACATATATTTGTGAAGTTTTATATAAAGTTTTTGAGTATATAAATGGATAGTTGATTAGAATGTCAAGGTCTTAGACTGTGTCAAAGCTAAGGAGGGTCAAAGCATTTATAATTATTTGTTATGGGATCCACATGAAAAGCTCTTATCAAAAAGGAAAGAAAGTTGTCACCTAATCTCAATTTAACTTTCTAACGTGTTATGTATCTATATGGGTATCATTGTTCATTCAATTTTGTAATCGGTTTAATATATATATAGCGATGAGTTATTTTTTAAAATGTAACAAAATGAGAAAGATGAGAAACCATAGTTGATTATCATGTGTCAAGTGAGAATCAAAAAATGAATGACATTAAAGGAAAAACACATATTTTTTTCTAGTCACATGATAAACACATGTCAGTTCTCCATTATTTTAAATGTTTATAACTTTTTCGTACGATAATTTTTTTAAAAAAATTTCACCATGAGTATGAGTTTGTTTTATAAAATAAAAAAAATTACGTCATTGTGTCTTTCTATCTATCATTGTGTCTTATATTCATCTTTGTGTCTCTCTATTTATCATCGTGGGTTTTTTTTTCAAAAGTGATGAAGTCTGAAAATTGTAATAGTGAAATAACATCTTTGTGTAATTTTAATATGTAAATATAATGATAAACTAACAACAATATCTAACACATAAACCATAATGATTAATCCATATTACACAATAAAATAAAATGTCAAACACAATAGTCAATACATAATATTACATAATTATTTGAAACTTAAAACACAAGGTAAATACATAATACACAATGAACTTAAAATAATACGCAATGAACGCAATACACAATGATGAGTATAAGACACAATAACGAACAACATACAAAATGATGAGCATAAAGTCACAATGACGAGCAAAAGACACAATGACGTACCTTTTGTTTTAAATTTAATCATTAATATGTGTAATGATTGTAAAACACAATGACCAAAACCATAACACAATTTAGAAACTCAATTGAAAAAACATAATAATAAACCACTAACACAATGTATAATAACCCACTAATTTTTTCAAAAACATTTTACAGCAATATGGTACTCATATTAAAGATAAAAAAACAATTGTTATGGTGAATTTCTTTTTTAAAAAATTGTCGTATGGAAAAGTTATTAACGTTTTAAAAATGATATGGAAATTGACATTTGATTTTCATGTGGAGAGATAAAGTTAACAAATATGTCATTTCTATCATTTTTTTTAATTCTCAAATTAATCATAACCATTCAAATCAAAGATCAATGAACTAAATTCCTTCTCATTTTTGTTTACTTTGTATTTTAACCTAACCTTATATATATATATACACACACACACACTTGCTTTTATCTCTCGTATTACAGTGAATTGTTTTATATTTTTCGTTTCTAATATTGTGAATGTATTTTTTTGGATTTTAGTTTATTTATTATAATAAGTTAATAATATACTTGAACCTATTTTGATTCATTAATGTTGGGTTAGGTTCATTTTTTTAAGGAAACATTAAATGAATTATCTACTTAGTTTTTATATGTGTTCGTTTATGCTTATTTGTTATAATTTGCATCTTATTTTGTGAAACTTTTCATTTAAGTTAAATTTGAAAGAAAAAAGAACCGCTAATGTAACTAACACAATATTAAGAAATTAATTTACGGTTTAATGATGAAAGTGTTTCACAAATAAATGAGATGTTATAACTCATTTAAAAGATATCTGAATTTGATAAGATCCACGACCCACTTTTTTTGCTATAAAACTGTTTTTTAATAATAAATAATATATTTTAAAAAAAAATAGATATTAATTTTTAGTATATCTCTATTTTATAGGAATTTCATATCGAATATTTGGTAAGATTGATTTTTAATATAATTAGATGCTATAACCCCTTTAAGCGCTATCAGGGTTTGGTAAGACCAATACTTGTGAATTCGGGTCAAATGCATGAGAAACCTCAATTTCACAACTAAAACAATCTGGTGGCTTAAGAGAAGTAGGGAGCAAGATTTTAAACGGGTTATAACATCTCATTATAATAAAAATCAATCTCAAAAAAGATTTGATATGAAAATCCTATAATATAGGGATAAAATAAAAATTAAAATCCAGTTATTTTAAATATATATTATTTATAATTAAGAAACAATCTTATAGCAAAAAAATAAAATAGGCGGGTCATAGGTCTCACCAAACCCAAACAACTTTTAAACGGGTTAAAACATCTCATTTATTTATAAAACTCTTTCATCATTAAACCTTAAGTATAATATTAACTTTCTTCAAATAAATAAAATTAAAATCCAAAAAAATATAAAAATATTATAAACGAAAAAGTAAAACAACCCCTATAATACGAGGGATAAAAGCTAGTATATATTGTTGAACCTAGCAAAGAACTAATGACCAAAGACTAAACAACTGATTATTCAAACATCAGTTGTTCTTCATTATGTTTATGGTAAAGTGCTGCTCCAAACATTTAACATTACAAAACTGCAGATATGAAAGAACTGAAGACTCAACAAACTATAGAAGATTCAAACAACCGATGACACAAACATCAGTTGTTTGAACAAAGAACAGTAGTTAACGTAGGAATCTTTATATAGAAAATTGTTTTCATTTTGTTCATCAGTAGTTCGTAAGCCTTTAGTAAGATGTCACTTTCACCTCTAGCTCATCAGTTGTTTCACACATGTATATAATGAACAAAAGAGTCTTTTATTCGTTAACACAATACACATCACAAAATACACCTGATCGGTGTACTTTGTACCAGAGAATCAGAGTGAATTATGAGCTAAATTTGAGGGAGAACAACAACTTGTAATCATTCGATTATAGTTAATACATAATTGTTCTTCTATATGAAGCCTCAATTAGTGTAACAACTCGGTTTTTCAATATGTTATACCCGACCCGCTTTTTATGCTCGGGTTATTTTATTAAATACAAATATCACGTCTATCAAGTATCTATTATTTTATTAGTAATTTGTTTGTTTTATTTATTTAACATAATAAACAACTTTGACATGTATTACAACTTTAATCCTAAACTATACTATTAACCATTTTATGTATCCCTCTTGATACTTCAGGGACCTAATTGTAAAAAGCTAATAATATTATAATATTCTAACCTATAACCCGTTTACCCACTATCTGATCCAAACCGTGACCGTTTACCCAATGTGTTAGCTTGGACCTCAATCTTCGCTTCTAATTTGGAAATTTGAATCCTTGCTTATGTTATTCATTCATTATTCGGCCTCACCGACGTGTTTAATTAAGAAACAAAATCAAAATATTTTGTGTTTAGCCTAATAAACGAGCCCGTCAATACCGAATTGGTGTTATACGATTTCAGATCTTATTAATGCAATTAAACCCTGGAACACCATCTTTTGGCCATCGTGAAACAAAACCCTAACCTTAATTTCATTACAAACTGCCGTATATATCAAATCGATCATCGTTTTGGGCCGTCAAAACTGGTTCGCTGTTCATCGCCAATTACACGTTATCTAAGGCAATTTGTATGTGTTTATGATTCTTCGTTTATCCAATAACAAAAACCCTAATGTGAATTTAACCAACATATAACAGATTTAACAATTGTAATCTTTAGGGTTTATATGAGTTTGGATGAACTGCTAACTGTATATAATATATCATTCTCATCTTTTAATCATCTAGCACAACTAGTTGCACTGTGTACGTTAAACCTGGAGTTGCTGGTTCACCCGGGTTCGAGTCCCAGCAGCCCTGTTTTTATCTCTTTTATTTTTTAAGGCCTTTTAATGATTTATAATTATTAATAAATATTAAATAAACATTATTTTATTAAAACCGACATCTTTGAGTTTACGGTTCTTGTAAATTATTCTCGTTTCAAGCTTCCGTATATGTATGTACATATATATTATATTTATTTTTAATCGATAATATAATAAACATATTAAAACACGTTAAATAAAACTTTATCTTTAAAGCTTCATTAACGATTCAAAGTATATTTGTATTTAAACATAATTATTATAATTTATTTTTTTACTTATATTTATTATATCTTAAACCATGTTTATATATTTATTTAAATTGTGCAATTAGTTATTTTATCTAGTATAAAATCGACGGTACTTTGTAATAATTCCTCCAAACAAAGGATAACAATAATATTGGTTTAAAATAATAACAACAATAGCAAGCAATCGTTCAATCCATAATATTATAATCACAACATAACTCAAAACACATCGAAATCATAAATTCATTGTACATGTTGTCTCATTATTAATTAATCCATATTAAAATTATTTAACTAGGAATCCTTGACGGTATATCCCGAAGGGTTCATCTCTCTCTCATCATCACTTATTTCGTTCATCCAATCAGGTGAGTATTTCACTCCACTCTTTTACTTATTTTAACCGTTTTGGGGACATCTATTCATACATATTTTTTATGTTATATATTACTCAACTGCAACTGTTTATCCTTGTGTGCTTATCAGTTTGCCTAACTTGCTATTTGCTTACTTGCTTTATTTGAATGTTATTTGCTTACTTCGGCAACCAATATCCATTTTTATGGCAACGGTTTAGTCCTTGCTTGGTAACAAATGTCCATTTATATGGATTGGTTGGGCCATTTCTTTATTGTTTGCTTTCTTTATGGTTTGTTTGATTGTTATGTGCTATGGCTTATCTGAATATTCTCACAGGAACAGTTTGCACTTTTACTTATTATTATCATAGTGTCTTATCTGGTGTTATACTCATTCAACCTAGTGTTGACAAAACTATTTTATTTTCAACGCATATGCAGGTCATCGTATGATGTAGTTGAAGTTAGAAGATCATTTAAGGACTTATGCTAGAAAAAATTTAATGAGACAATTAATTTTATAATTTTGATTTGTTTGATGTTTTGTTTGTTTTGAGATATTGTAATGAATACTGGTTTTATTTGAAATTATTAAATATATATTGAAACTTATAATGTTGCATGATAGTAACCTTGTGAGCTGTGACAATCAGTTCACGCCCCGACATTTCCGCCGTAGGTTGGGGTGTGACAATTAGCTTCATGATTTACGTTGCATAATTTGTTAAATACTGACTGAATTATAGTTTAAATATGAATTCAATTAAAGTGATACTAATTCACACAAATAATTGGTTTAGTTGTTTACTGTTTCATTGGCTGTGATTGTGTTCATTAGTTTATATTAAGATCTAGAATCCTAACAATTGGTATCAGAGCCATGGATCTCTGAATTTGATCTATTAATCAATATGGAAACAAATATCTAAGCTCAAATTGATAATTTTACTTGTAGATTTCAAAAAGGATCAAAAATATGTTCAAAACTTTGTTGTGAGTGAAAAACAGTTGATCATTGAGAATCATGTCGACTGTACAAGATCCTCATAATACCGGTTCTATCTCCAAACCACCAATGTTGGTTCGAGGCCAATACAACATATGGGCTCAAAGAATGCTCCATCTATGCAACCAAAATACTGGTTGTTGGAGATCAGTTGTTCATGGGGCCCATTCCCCTAAAACAGTTGATCCATTAGATGGCAATAAAACGATTAAGAAAGATCCAAAGAATTATTCTGATTAAGATCTACAAAAATTAGAATTGCACGTCGAAGCTCATGCAACGCTTGCCATGGAACATCCAACGAAATTTACGGTGAATTAATTCATCACAAATCTGCCAAGGAATTATACATGCAAGGTTAAACTAAAACGTTCATGTTTAGAAGTTCAGAATAAAAAGTTTAGAAGTTCCGAACAAAATGTTTAAAAGTTCATGCTTAAATTTTATACATGCAAGGTTAAACTAAAACGTACATGCTTAGAACCTAAAACGTTCCAGCTTAATCTTAATACATTCAATGTTAAAACCCACCACTCAAAACTCAAAATTGAACGATTGAAGCTTCAAATTGATGATTAATTGGATCAATCTCAAGGTTAATTAATCAATTATGTTCATCGATTTCAATTTTTATCAAAAGATAAACAACCCTGTGAACAACAATAGGAGACGATGTATGATGACTGTTGATGGTGGACGAAATCGTTGTACGAAGACGGATTGCTAAATGGTGACGGTGAAGGTGGACGGAATCGATGGGAGCAGTAGATCAGAGTTGATGAAATTTACAAAATTGTCACAATGTGTTTTTTGAAATCGATGGTGTAAAAACTCGCGTACGTAATACACGATTAGGTATTCTTATATTGGATCTTCTAAAAAAAAGGGTTCTGGATCATTTTCTAGTTGGTTGATACTTGATAGCATACTTGCTTAGTTTCTTTATATCCCCAAGAAGCAGCAACAATTGTAGACTAGCTTGACCATGACCACAAGATGGGCCATATGCAAGAGATAACATGGCTTAAAAGCTTGGGTCAAAGTTCGAATCAACTTCAGTTAAGGATAATGTTCTTCTTTTGACAATACTAAAAGTATTCTAATACCAACAAACTCACATTATTCAATGTCTCAAAACATGACATCTTGGGTGACATCAATTTGATGCTCCACCTTTGATTATTGGAAACTAATTATTGATGTTATAAAACATAAATCACACAAAATCAAACCTTTTTGTTATATCAAGGTAGGGTTCAAAACAAATTCGGGTCATGATTTACGATATTGCGAGGTTTGTGATCGCACAAGATACACGTCCTCTTGGATATATTTATTTGTAATATAGCCGGTTTTGTAATCGCACAAACTATACATTCATTGCCGGATTCGATTTGTTGTGCCTTTTGGATGTTTACTCCTAAAGGGCCACTTCATGATCTAGGGTAGGGTATGTACCCCTTTATTAGGCTTTGTCCCGTAACATACTCCTTTATGCAAGCCCCATCAATAGTCCTTGTTGATCGGAATCTTTTCCTCTTTTATTTGCATATATTTTTAAAATTAAATGCTTATACACCTCTTATTGAAACAAAAACCTATTGTTAGGGATGATATATTTATCTAGAATACCGGTACCATGCAGATAAAGCCTAGTCAGTACCGGCAATGTTTTAAAAACCAGTAATTTACTCGTACCGGATTTGGTTTAAAAAATGGTATAGCCGGTTGAACCCGGATGTATGGGGAGGTTCAACCGGGTTTAATAGTTTACCATGTAATTCCATATAAATTCAACCACAACTCCAAAAATAACCCTAAAGTAAATTAATAAACATCACACATGAACAATAATTGAGTCAAATAAGAAGTTTATACTTTGTATATGAAATTAATCAATTACAAAATATGTAAAGTAACCAACATTGGATTTGCAGGATACAGAATTGGTTGATTAATGAATCGCTGTTTACTATGTTTACTCGTTTTAATTTTATCTGCTAGGTTAAAAGTCATTTTTAAAAAATATGGGCCATAAAAAAGTATCAAAAATCTCTTGGTTTTAAAACCGGTATTTTTATAAAAAAAACCGGCGATACAGTGTTCTAGCAAACCGCCTAAAAATATCGGACTCTATATACCGTTCGTCTTACTGATATAACTGATTCAATCGACCGGTAAGTGCCGATTTCTAAAACATTGGGAACAGGTACGAGGAACCTTTTTTTTTAGTATTAGGTACCCATTGGCACCTATTCTAATTAATTTGAAATTTCTGTTTTTATTAAACTTTTTTTTGGGGGGTCCAGATGCTAGATATGGAGAGTAATATTTTGTTTTCAAATCTCACAAATAGGATAGCTGATGGTTTTTATTAATATGTACTTAAAATTTTCTGTTTTACAGGTGTATGTAGATGAAAATGCTTATGAAAATAGATAATGTTCATAGAACTATAGAAGTATCGAACATTATCTGAAATTGACGGAAGTCCTTTACAAACGAAGTTAATAATATGCAAATTTTAATCAGAAAGACACCCGGTTTAGGCCTAATATTAATAGGCACAAAGGATTCTCGGTCGTTTATTTATATAAAACTTTTTTTTGTAAAGAATCAGTAATCATTTTTTCTCTAAATCGCTATCGGTACATATCTCATTCCTACCTATTGTCCAATTTATTCTAATTATATTCTGAAATAAATTATCTATTATGTTGCTTAGTCGATTTTTCGCAAGTTAAAAGGAACGCATGACCCATTGTGAGTAATTGCATCAACGTGAAATTAGCCATTTACATAAAAGTTAAAAAGATCTATTTACATAACGTGTGTAGAGCAAATAACATGATGCATAGATACCATACACCTAATCGTATGATCAAATTCACATAAGCAAGACTTTAACTTCCTCGGGAATTATGGGAAGCTAAAGCTTGTTTAAAACGTCATTGAGGAAATATAAAACTGATTGTAAAAATTGAAAAAGAAAAAAATCTTGTAAAAAATGAACATTTAAAAGCTTATTATATATTGGCAAGGTGTAGAGATAGCAGAACCTTGGTTTAAAGAAGCATCAGACGCTCCAAGACGTTTAGATACGAGAAGCAAAGACGCTCGTAATTAAGAAACCAAAGACGATCAAAGACATTTTACATATAAACCTCTTTATAACTAAATAAGTTTATTCACATTACGAGAAGCTGCCTCTCTCATTTGTTTTGCACTTTTACGTGTTACCTTTTATATATAATTTATTCACCCCTTAAATTGTTTTTACAATAAATTTAGAATGGACACTCATGACTATATGAGGCGTGCCTTTTTGCCCTTGATGTGTTTTCCTTGCTGCTAAACAAAGGGCGCGAGGTGTGCGCATCACGTATGCCATGAGTTTTTCTATGTACAACCATACAAGCTTTACCTATAACTAGAAAACACGACTCTCGTCGAGTTTACGTGTCAATCTTTTAATTAAACAATCTTTTCATAATTTCTTCATCCCTTTGATAGCTTTTACATATTAGTCCCTTACATCCCCTTGTGTTCCTCATGCAACAGGAGCGGTAGAAAAGAGCCCGTGCTCATGTAAGTCAAAACAAGCCAAACTCAAGCTAATTAAGGGTGTTCAACAAATAGCTGATAGCTGCAGAGTTTTGATTAAATGTAACTCAGTCTAACCAGCAAAAACAACAACTAGTTCAAACACCCCTTAATCCTACTAGCATCACAACACATTAACTATTAATCAAACATATTAATCCACAATCAAAGATTCATGATGTAAACCCTGATTAGCACTTAACGTTCTTACAGTTGAAGCCGATGGAACTTCGCTTATATTTGGCACCACGTCAGTGAGCAGGTGACGATCATTACTTACTCCTCCAAGATTAACTGTAAATCATCATATCTAAGAGCATTCCCAACCTCTGTTGCACGGAAACGCCGCCGGGGTGCCGTACCACGTCCCGGAAACTCGCCGGGGACGGAAACGGGACCGGGGACGCCTGGAAACGTATCTTGACCGATTCCGGGATGTTGGGGACGGTCGTTGACCGTTTCCAAAATTCAAACCTTATTTCGAAACGTTTCCTGAACGTCGGGGACCATTAATAAACGCTTCCGGAAGTTAAAGGGTGTTTCCAGACCGTATCCGATGAATTCCGGCGCCACATACAGTATTCCGGCGCCGGAAAACGGATGAAGAGGATGAAGGAAGAAGAAGAAGATGGAGGAAGAAGAAGAAGAAGAAGAAGGCTGCTATTAAATTAGGTTTAGGTTTAAACAATAAACTCCCTTGATCTTTCAATTGTTTGCATTTAGTCCCTAAACTTTGTTAATATTTACATAAATAGTATTAAATTAGGTTATCATTTTAACATTTAACCCTCACTATCTAGACTAACTTACATTTGGTCCTTAATTTATAAATTTATACATAAAATGTTTAAATGACATTATATATAAATCAAAATTATATTTTTATTTATTTGTTACTAGTAATTAATTACCTATGTGTGTGTATATATATATATATATATATATATATATATATATATATATATATTTTATATGTATTTATTGTCGTACCCGTGCCGTGCCCGTTTCTTGATTTTTTGAGTTTTGCCGTTTTCCGTTCCCGTACCCGTGCCCGTTTCCCGTTCCTGTACCAGTTCCCGTGCAACATTGGATAGCTTCTCTATCTTTATCATTACACTAAAAAACAATGTATTTTCTCTCTCATATACAATTAAATAATATTTTTACCTCTTTATCATTATATTTTCTTTCTCCTTCACTCAGAACTACTTTCAAATATATTAAAAAAATAAATAAAGCATGAAAAGTGTTCCTCCAAATTTACTTAAAATTTACCCATCTGCTTAAAATTTCTCTCTCTCCACTCACAAACACTTACATCCTTTAAATTTTTTTAGAGATTTCTCTCACTACAATTATAGAAGAGCCGGTGAAAATGCTATAAAAGAGAGTTTGTATGATGGTTCAATAGTAAACAGACCTTATTGATTGATGGGTAGCCCACAAAAGAAATGAAATGGGCTAAGGCTCTTATTAAGCCCAAAATAGAAAGAGCATCATACACAATTTTTTTCCCATACAATTTATTTATATAGTTATTATTAATGTCGAAACATGAAACGAATCTGACCTGATCCATGACGATGTTTCCACGGATTTCGAGATGAACGAACCACGTCTTGATCTTCTTCTCCGGTTGCTTGAGACCTGCAATGGCTTTTTCGGGGGTGTGGAGGTGACTGCTAAGAAATCTCAAGAATCTCTTGTTTACAGACACAAAAATATGGTGGTGGCTCTTATTGAGCATGACCCCTTAACAAGGAGGTGGAGACCTCCTTATATAGAGAGCCTCATGGCCACCATCATGGTACCCTAATGGGCCTAGCCCAGTTAGGGTTACCTCCACAAAACCCCCTCAGTCCAATAACATTGTATTAGTCCATATAATAAAATAAGCCAAACATAATAAATTTAGGGTCGTAAAACCGGGTTTAGTACCATACCCCTACAATTAACAATTTTGGTTAATTATTGTTTTCATAAAAAGTAAACAACGTGATTAAATGTAGGCGTTAAAAGCAACAAAAACAAACGAAAAAGAAAACGTCGAATCTGCCCTAATTAGGCCATTAGTCAAGCATCAATGCAATGTGGCTTATCTTATCACTAACATGTCACTATTAAGATTGAAAGGTGGTGGTTAAATATCCTAATCTTGATGTTGCTACATGATGTTGATTTGATTAATGATAGTTATAAGAATTATTAGATTAAATAGATGATTAAGTTTTGCTTAGTTGAATAATTAACTTAGCAAAGTCAAAGTTGACTTCAACTGTGGTATTTAAAAGATATATATATTATTCAACCACACATTATCTTGACACCCTTTCATTGTTTTTAAACTTGTTTGATAGCTCCTTCATGGGCCTTTCATCTTTAAAGGGAAAAAAGAGACAAAGATGACATGAATACATTGAACATGTAAAGGAAAATTAAATGTGCTCCGAAGTCCCACCTACAAATTTTTGCCACATGCACTAAGCTCTCTTTTGTATTGTGGGGTCATAATATGTTTGGCTATGGCCATTCCATGTGGAAGTCTTCTAATGCTTCTATGTAAATGGTATATAAATTTAAAACTATTATCAGAAAAAATTTGTATTTCATATATACTAGGTAACATAACATGCCGTGTTCCGGCGATGCACAATACGAATTCAGTTGATATGAATTAGATTCGTTGATAATGACAATAAACCCAAAAGATAAACACATAGAATAATATTGACATTCATATAACTTATTAGAAAAAAAAAATATTTATTTAAAGTGGCATGTACTCAGTTGGTAATACCCGCGAAATAATGCGGTGGCAAGCCAACGCGAATTCGGCCGGTATCGACGGTATAGACATTAAATCGTAATAATAAATTAGTAAGTTCCAGACATAAACATGAAAAACCAATAATAAAAACTTTACGTGACACAATTTCCTTTCGCCACTTGGCCCAAGAGAACTCTTACTACACCAAACTTTACTTTTTATCCTTTCATATGTATAATTATTGGTTAATTAGATAACTCTAAACAAACATATGCTTGTCACTATATAAGTTACTTTTACTAAAGGACATAAAGATAAAAACACCAATTTATATCGTACCTTGTATGTTTGTTTCACACACACAACACATAAATACTCTATGACATATTCTGGCAACTAATACCTAACTATCTAACCATAAACATGCTCCCCCACCACTATTAACCGCTATGACATCACCTCTACCACCTCCCTCCACTTCCTTTTGTTCCTTTCCAACTCAAAATCATTTTCTACAACTTGTTTAGTTTGGAGACTATGTAGATTCATAATTCGTGGTTTTCGCCTTTAGTGTCTTCATTGTTTTCACATTTATACATGGCCGTCGCTTACATTCTCTAGGCTCATTGTTTACGGCCTCTATCTGGCCACATGCCACCCAATGGTAACATCGAAAAACCTCCAAGTTGCAAGTCATGATGCGTTTTATTCTTTAGTATATGAAGAATTTGGTAAATGTATATGCGAATTTAAGTTTTATACTTCGTTTTCTTAAGTGAATAAACTGTTGAGATGTATAGATTGCAAGAACTAACTAGTTAAGGATTAAGAAATAAAACGTGACTTATAGATGTTCAGGTGGATGTTAACAATTCCACTTTATATCCTTTCCTTAATTCTCTAAACTAGAGTTGATTGACTAATTCGACTCTCAAGTGTGATAGAGATCACTTGAGTGCAATCGTCTTGCTACTACAAGATAGTGTTCACCTTCCAGATCGTCTTACTATTTCAAGGTTGTGATCATTTTCTAAATTGGCTCACTCGATAGACACTCACCAGTTACCACTCTCGAGTCCCAATCTTGACTTCTTAGGTGATGACTAGGGTATTGCAAGTTGGTTTTGTTTATTGTGTCTTCTTGCAAATAAATCCCTAGCTCTGTATTTATATAGCCTATTACATTGGCCTTTTATTTAATTGAATCCATATAAAAAATCATTTTATTATATAACTATAACCAAGTGATGTATCTAAAAGAGACACATTATTAGGTTTAGTGGATAAAACTCCCACTAGCCTTCTTAATTATAAACACAAAATATCTTCGATTTTTATAAAACCAAATTCCTTTTTCTTATTAAATAAAAATATTCAGCTTTGATATGCATATTTTTCATAAATAAATTTTGTTCAGCATGCATGCTTTGTTAAGTCAACAAAACCTATTTGATCCATTTAGGAAAGTCACTGGTAATAGTACTTGGCAATGGCAAGTAGTATCCTAATAAGCTAAAGCATGACGACAAATGAGAAGGTTTCCTCATAATCAATTCTTTGAGTTTGAGTAAACCCATACCACAAGTCTTGACATAAGTGTATTTACCTTTTTATCCATATCGATTTTTTCTGGAAAACCCACACACTCCTTATAGCCTTGCTATTAGCAAGAAGTTCAGCTTAAGCCCCAAACTCAGTTGTCATGCATGGATTGCATTTCAGCATTCATGGCTTCCAAGTTCCAACCATTTACCATATTACGAATATGAAATCGTAGTTTTGTAGTTAGTGGGCTCTCATTGATCCATGAAATAAACTTTGCCCTCGGCCACGAGAAATTCATATCTCTCAGGCTCTTAACGAATTCTACCAAACCTTGAGACGTTCGGTGTTAAATGATTCCTAAACTATCTCTAGTTTAGCTTCAACAACTCTTTGTTGATTGGCAAGTTCTACCTCAGGTGAGGCATCTTGTGGTTCTTGAAGTTCTTCTTAGATTCATGTAACTTCCCATTAACTCTTTTATGAGAAACTACTTTAATAACGAAAATTTCTAAGATTTATTGAAATCTTACTTTTACTAGGGTAGTAGAAAATGAAAGCATGATAGCCCATAGAAACACTAGTTAGGACACTTCCCATGTCATATCTCATATCGTGTTTTAGTCAACTCTTTCATTCGGAACCCCATTTTTTTAAGAACTTTTTTTTTCATTTTAAATAAAATGATCCAACTACAATAAATAGGCAGGTAAGCGGGCAACAAGTTGTGTCTTCATCCCCTTTTGAATAGCAAAACTGATCCTACTGAAAACAAAATTATCGTTCTTCGGCGTCGATGAGTTACTGTGCACGACCCACTGAACTCTTTTTAGAAACATCGCAACATCGGGGGCAAGAGACCCAAATGTATCAAAAGTAAAAGGAATGAAGGCGTGTTGATTCTCCACACATGCCTTCTCGTGCTTAGCAATTTTTCCTGCTTCTATCTTTAGCACAGCCTGCCTAGCAACAAACCCGGTGTCCCTAAGCCCGACAAGAGGGGACACCCCAGTAAGGTCCACACAAGCATGCTTCCCCCCGCCCATTCAAACACAAGAATGTCCGCTGGTCGGAGAGTAGACCTTCCTTCACGTGGATCTGACAAGAAATTCACAGGAGCTTCTTTTCTTGCCGAGATTCCCGCCCTTTTTAACACATCACAAAGGACATCCCTGACCATATCATGTCTATATTTAAACCCCGGGAGTTCTTTGCAATGAACCGCGTGTTCAGCAAAATTATCTAAACAAACCTTACGACAGACCGGGCATGGCTCATCAACTGGAAACAGGGGGATCATTAAACGATATTTAAGAATGGCTCAGTACTCCACTGCTAACATGTGCTGGCCTAACCCTTCGATGGGAGTAACAGTCAAAAAGTCTTGAGTATGAGGAGCCCGAAGACATTCTAATACCGCTCTCTGACGAGAGGACATGCCAAACTTTTCTCCCAAACTTTGGACGATTTTACTATAAAGGGCACTCTCCAAAGCATTTTGGGCTTTAGGGGGGCGGTGTCCTTATTGGCGAACCCGCCAAGATTAAAATAGGGAATAGAGTTGTGCAAATAATCCATCACACACCCAAAATCGGAATCTAACACATCAACAACACAATCATGCAAAATGTGGTCCTGTAACTTCCAAGATTGTACTCTCGAGGCTACGAAAGCATAGGTGGAAACATCCTCAACTGAATATAACCCTAAACCACCGAAATGGATAGGGAGAGAGGCTAGTCTACATTGAAAATCCCCAAAAATCGGACCCCCACATACCACAATATCCTCAATCGCCGCTCGAAGCCCTTTGTCAAAAACAAGGACAGCTTCCTTAACAAACATAGGTTGACATGTTCGGAGTCCGAACAACAACTTAGCCACCCCCATACATGAGCGAAGCAAGAGAAGCTCACATTGAGGGTCACGTAGGCGAGCAAGATATTTCATTAGGTCCACAACTCTCGAAGCTCTGGTAATGGACAAACTACTGATAAACCCCGTGTCCCGGCTAATCGCACCTCCAAGGAGTTTTACCCCTAACTCCGGTCTCCCAATCCCGATAGGAAATAAACCTACTTTTGTCTTTAACCCATTGCACGACGGTCAATATACTTCGGTCTTTTTAATATTAAGCTCAAGCCCCAAACTTGGCCCCTTGGATCTGTTTGGCCAAGGTTTTGTGGTTTGTACTTAATATAGTAATGTTGGGCTTGGGGTGTGGGTTATATGTAAACCGAGAACACAAGTGTGTTCTTGGTGGGCTTTTCTATGTTTTGGGCCAGTAATGGTTTGCCTATATATAGACATATGGTTTATAGGGTAAAGGTTGTTCATTCCTAGCATTTTGGTCATTGAGTATTGTAAGTGCTTAAGCACCCGACGTATTCATAAATATACGTGTGTTTTGAAGCAACTTTGTGTTATTTTACTTTGTCAACTCGTGTTCTTGAATCACCGAGTATAGGTATTCCGCACCTATACTTGTTGTGTTGATATCATATTGTAGTGATCCAGATTCGGGACTTACAATTGGTATCAGAGCCTTGGAAGAATTCAGGCTCGTTATTGTGATATCAACGGATTCAAGATATCAAGGTTGGGTAGCTCTTTGTGTTTTTTTTTCCGGCGAGTATTTGATCGGAGAAGGAGATCAGTAGTAATTTTGACTAAAGATTGCTTTATCTTTGGAAACAATTTAAATCCCACTAAAATAGGGATTTAGTTGTTACCTAAATCAACTGGTCAAACAAGTTGTCTGGGGTTCTCGGCTGTCTCTCACAGTTTTCGGCCAAGATCAACCTTAATATCAGTTGTTTTCAGTCAATCTGTTCTCGGTTTACATAGGTTCTCGGTCAAGATTTGGTCAAACTCTTGGTTCTCGGTCAAGATTTGGTTAATCTCTTGGTTCTCGGTCAAGATTTGGTCAAACTCTTGGTTCTCGGTCAAGATTTGGTAAATCTGCTGGTTTCACGTCAAGATTTGGTAAATTTCTTGGTTCTCGGTCAAGGATTGGTCAACATTTAGTGTTTTCGGTCAACGCTTAGTCAAAAGCTGCGTTTTCGATCAACGTTCTCGGTCCAGTCTGCTGTGTTGGGCCTGCTTGTTTTGGATTTGGACCATTAAACTAGACTGAATTTTAAGTGGACCTGAACCTCTATTTGGACTTAAATTAAAATGGCCCAATTAACTAATGGAAACAGTTCCATCAACTCGTCTCTTCACCAAGAACTTGATTCCATCATGGGCACTGCTACTCGTATACCCCGGTTATTGTCTCATGAGGGGTTCAGTGAATGGAAATTCCGTTTCGAACACTATGCCAAGATGAAATATTCAAAAATTTCGAAAAGCATTGTGAGGGGACCTCAAAGGACCACCTATCAAAGGGATGGTTCAACCGAGGTTCTTGTGAAACCAGTTGCTCTATATGATGATGATGACTTTGCAAAAGTTGAAGAAGATGAGAAAGCTTTTTCCACTCTAACTATGGCACTCTCACCCGAGATTGCTCTTCAGTTTAGAGAACTCCAATCAGCTAAGGAGTTGTGGGCCGCACTGATAGAAGTTTATGAGGGAAATGAGGATATGAAGAGGAGTCGCCAAGATCTGTTGCGACAAAAGTTTAATATGTTTAATCATGTTCTAGGAGAGACACTGGAATCCCAACTTCAAAGGTTTATATCTCTTGTAACTGAAATGAGAACTGCTTGAATCTTTCTACAAACCTCAGAAATTAACAACAAGTTGGTGAATTCTCTGCCAAAAAATTGGGACATCAATGTTGCAGTTATCAAAAAGACCAAAGATCTTAACAGAATGAGCATGACTGAAATGATTGCCACTATTAAAGCATGTGATATGGATGATAAACAGCAGGCAATAAATCATGCTAGTTCTTATAGTGCTGCGGGATATAATGTTGCCTCTAACAGTGCTCTTATGTCTCAAGACAGCTTCTCTCTGTTCAATTCCACTCAACAACCACTACAGGAAAACTTCCAGATGTTTTCATCCACCCTCGGTCAATCATCATCATCATCTAATTCACCTAATCCAGCTCCAGTATTTTTCACCAAATCTGGTCAGTCTACAAATGATTCTGGTAAAACCACTCCCAGTCTAAACTCCAGCCAGATTCCCACCATACCTAAAGAAACTCAAGAGAATATCGCTCTAATGGCGGGATTTATGAATTGTTATCATGCTTTTCTGGCCGAAGACTTGGTTCAACCGGTGGTTACTGCTGAACTAGATCAGATTCATCCCGATGATGTTAAAGAAATGGACATCTCATGGCAAATTGCCATGGCGGTTTTTCGTGCAAAGAAGTTTACTAAGAGGACGGGTAGAAATAATTGGAACATGCCTAATAACCAGAAGGTGGGCTTTAACAAAGAAAGATGCTACAACTGTCACGAGCCGGGTCATTTTGCTCGTGAATGCACTAATCCGGCTAAGGATGGAAATACGGAAAGCGCATTGGTTCCAGTTGGGAATGCTCGGGGTGAAGTTGGAGGGAGTTTGGGAAATGGTGAAAGAGGTATGGTTGCCCAAACGTTCTCATGGGAAGGTCAGATGGCTGCGCTTAACATTGGAAATCAAACTGCAAATTTCGCAACAGTTGAAGAATCTGAAGAGGAAAACACTGCTGAGGAGAAGGTCAAGGAGCTCCAGTTTGCACACATGGCGTTCACTTCTCCGGATTCATCTGAGGTACGTTTTCAACCATGTTCTTTAAATTGTGGTGAGAAAATAGAGAAGTATAAATTCACAATGACAGTTTAAGCAGAGATATGGAAAGAATAAAATCAGAGAATTTTACACTTAAGAAAAATGAAAAGGGTTTTTTAAACAAAATAGAATCTCTTAACAAAGACATTAAAAAACTTAAGTATGATTTTAGTATAAAGAGCTGTCACCATCTTGATGCTAAACAAGAAATCGCTGAATTGACTGCAAAATTGGAGGCCTCCAAATCTGAAATTTTAAATCTAACTAGCAAGTTTGAAAAGACTGAATTTGATTTTAATAAATTCGATGGGTCCAGTAAAGTTGTCAACTCAATGATTGAAAATCAACTGTGGTGGAAAGAAAAGGAAGGTGAGGGGATAGGATTCATTCAAGTTCCCCCACCATACAACCACAACTATGTCCCTACTCCTGTCACCAAAGAACAGGAAGAAAAGATAAAGGACTTAAAGTATGGTACACAAATTAAGGGTGAGGGGACCGGTTCTGCGAATTCCGGTCCATCTACTTCAAGTATGAACGATTCTAATGTGTCTACTTCATGTGCAGAAAGAGTAATTGTGAAAGAGTAGACTGATGAGGATGACGACCCTAGCTTTGATTTTGATAATAATTTTGTTTCTAATGTTTCTTTAGAACTTCCTGTTTTGAATTCTGTTATTCTGACTGTTTGTGTGGGCTCTTTTTTAAAGAGCAAGGATACTTGTGTGGTTGATTCGGTTGAAACTTTAAACTCTAATAATGAAGTTTATAATAAAAACAAAATTTAAAAAAAAATCAAAAACATCAGAAAATTATGTTGCACCCAAGTTTGTTAAGGAGGGATGCTCTAATGACAAACAAGGTGATAAGTTAAAAAGGGGGCGACATGAATTTTTGCAAATCTAAGCAAACTGGTCCATACAACCAGTCCAGACAAGGAGTTGCCCAGAATGAATTTTTCATAAAACGTCAGACATGTTTCAACTATGGCACTCCTGGTCATATTGCCAGAAACTGTCCACATCGTCCGTACATTCCCTACTACGGATTTTACCAAAGGAATATGCCTTATGTGCCTCGTAATACGTACATACAAGGATTCATGCATTATCCAACTAGTTCCTTTGACGATGACTGGAATCGAAACAAATCTGGCAGGTTTAGTCCTCATCAGACCAAACCGAACAGGTCCAAAAGAATGGTCAGAAAAGATATCTCAAATCCAAACTCAAATATAAATACTAAGGCTAAGCCCAAACAGGAGAAAAGGGCGGATTCGTCTCCTCCCACGTCCAAATCACCGGAGGTTGCGACAACCATTCGTACATATAAATCCAAGTCACACAGACATAGATGGTTGCCTAAATCTCCGACAAAAGATTCAACAAAATCTATTTTTGATGATCAAAAGGATATGTCATGGCAATCCGTGACAACAGTATACGAATCAGGGTCACCCAGTGTAAGTATGGACTGGGTACCAAAAACTAACTAATCTCGCGTTTCGTGCAGGGACAGCTATGGAAGAATATCATCAGACCTTGGTATGTTGATAGTGGCTGTTCCAGGCACATGACAGGAGACATTACCCAGCTACACGACATTCAAACATTTGATGGTGGGTACGTGTCTTTTGCGGGAAGAGAGAAAGGAAAGATCACTCAAAAGGGTACTGCAAGTAACGATGTTTTAAGTTTGAAAATGTTAATTTTCTTCCAGAATTAAAGCATAGTCTTTTGAGCGTGTCAAAAATTTGTGACAAAGATTTCTCAACTCATTTTACTAAAAAGGAGTGCTTAATTCTGAAACCTGGTATAATCATACCAGAAGAGTGGATTCTTGTTCGATCACAATGAAAAGATAATGCTTATGTGATTGACATGAACCAAAATGTTCCTGACGAAATAACATGCATGTTTTCAAAAGTGTCAGAACATAATGCGATGCTTTGGCATCGTCGGTTTGGTCATGCTAATATAAAAAATCTAAATCGTCTTGCTAAAAACAATTTAGTGTGTGGTTTACCAATCAAGGATTTTGTGACTGTTGAAAAATGTGTTGCTAGTGCTTTGGGTAAACATCATCGAAAATCTCATAAGCCTAAGTTAATTAATATCATCTCGTCAGTCTTTCAGTTACTTCATATGGACCTCTTTGGGCCGGTTCATGTCTTAAGTTTGTCTCGTAGCTCTTACTGTCTTGTTATTACTGATGACTACTCACGTTTTACATGGGTATTTTTCTTGTCAAATAAGAGTGAAACTGCAGACCTGATCAAGAAGTTTGTGGTGTTAATGGAGAATCAACTGAACCTAAAGCTGAAAGGAATCCGTTGTGATAATGGAACGGAATTCAAGAATGTAGTTTTGAATCATTTTTGCTCAGAAAATGGGGTACTTCATCAATACATCGCTCCTCGGACGCCTCAACAAAATGGTGTCACCGAAAGAAGAAACAGAACTCTAATCGAGGAAGCAAGAACGATGTTATGTGACTCTAAATTGCCACTGTTTTTTGGGTAGAAGCCATTAATCCGGCCTGTTATGTTCAGAATCGGGTGATAATCAACAAGTACAAGATGAAGACTCCGTATGAGATTGTTTATGGTCATCAACCCACTGTCGCACATTTCAAAGCTTTCGGGTGTCCGTGCACCTTACTAAACCTAGAAACAACTCCAAAGTTTGGGGTCGCGGCAGATGAGTGTTACTTCGTTGGATATGCGGGAAATACAGCATATAGGGTCTACAACAAGTCAACCAAGCAGATTCTAGAGTCTTATGAAGTTCGTTGGTTAGAAGAAAATGAGACTGACGCCCGTGTTGGTCCCGATTGGTTATTCGACTACAATGAATTCTTCAAGCCCTTCAATGTATTTTCAGTCATCAACACAGACTTTCAAGGTGGTCCCACAGTGGAAGTTACACAAGACAGTTCTCAGTCACTGTCTCATATTTATCCGTTACTGGATGATGATGTTGCTGAGCTAAGCAGTGTTTCGACCACAATGATAATCAGCCTAAACAATCTTCAGTGACCGATTGTTCACCAATCTCGTCTGAGAATACTGCAAATGTTGAGGGGGAGAGTTCCGTCCATCAGATATTCGGGAGCACACTGTTTCCAGACGCCATTCTAGATGAATACGTTTCCGGCACTTCGTACTCTCACGATACAGCAACGTCTGGCTGGAAAAACCCCCTTACTGATCCTGGGGAGAACGTAACAAATCTTCAACCTAACAGTGATGTTTCTGATCATTTAATTCCATCAAGAATCCAAAAGAATCATCCGATTGAAAACATCATAGGTCCCATTGAAGCAGGGGTGTCCACCAAAAGTCAGACCGGACATATAAACAGTTGTATGTTTTCATGTTTCATATCTCAAATCGAGCCAAAAAATGTTGAGATGGCTCTTCAAGAACCTAGTTGGGTTGATGCTATGCATGAAGAACTGAATCAGTTTGATAAGTTAAAGGTATGGAGATTGTTCAAACTGCCAGAAGGAAAGAAAGCCCTTGATACAAGATGGGTTTTTAGAAACAAGCAGTATGACACCGGGGTTATTATTTGAAACAAGGTACGACTGGTAGTTCGCGGGTTTCGTCAGGTTGAAGGGTTAGATTACACAGAGGTCTATGCTCCAGTAGCTAGACTTGAGGCAATTGGAATTTTTCTGGCCTATGCATCGTATATAGGGTTCACAGTATATCAGATGGATGTTAAAACAACGTTTTTGTATGGTGAGGTCCTAGAGGAGATTTATGTTGATCAGCCACCGGGGTTCGTTGATTCAAAGAAACCAAATCATGTCTACAAACTAGATAAGGCTCTGTACGGGATACATCAGGTTCCTCGGGCGTGGTATGCTACGCTGACCACACATCTTCTTGATCATGACTATAAGCGTGGAACGATTGATCAAACTTTGTTCCGGAAAACTGTCGGAAAAGACTTAATTCTGGTCCAGATCTATGTTGATGATATCATCTTCGGATCCACCAGTGCTGATTTGTGCAAATAATTTGAGGGTGTTATGAAGAAAAGATTTGAAATGAGCTCGTTGGGTGAAATGACAACATTTCTGGGTTTACAGGTTCGCCAAAGTCCGACATGAATCTTGTTGCATCAAGGAAAGTATGTTGAAGATATGCTGGCTAAGTTTGAACTTCAAGACTCCAAGAGTGCTAATACTCAAATGGCAGAAAGACCGCTATTGTCATCTGATCCTGAAGGGAGTCCCGTAGATCAAACGTATTATCGATCGATGATCGGGTCTCTGATGTATCTCACAGCTAGTTGTCCTGACATCATGTTTGCAGTCTGTCAATGTGATCGCTTCCAAGCTAATCCTGAACTTTCTATTTAATTGCTGTTGAACGTATTTTTAGATATCTGAAGGGACAACCGGAGTTAGGTCTTTGGTATCCCAAACAATCATATTTGATCTTTATGCTTTTGCTGATAGCAATTATGGTGGAGATGACATTGACAGGAAACCCACGTCAGCCGGTTGCCAGTTTCTCGGAGATCGCCTCATCTCATGGCAGTGTAAGAAACAACAAACAGTGTCCACCTCGACCGCCGAAGCAGAGTATGTCGCCGCATCCGCTTGCTGCTCTCAGGTTATCTGGATGCAAAACCAGTTGCTGGATTACGGTTTGGAATTTCTTGACACTCCTATATTCTGTGATAATGATGCGGCCATTGCTATTGTGAAAAACCTTGTCCAACATTCTAAAACCAAGCACATCGATATTAAAATTCATTTTATTCGTGACTGTTTCGATCGGAAATTGAATCATCTTGAACAAGTCCACACCGACAACAACGTGGCGGATTTATTTACAAAACCGGTCGGAACAACAAAATTTAATGTGCTTGTGAGTTTTCTTAAAATGCTTCGTTTCGATGATTGAGTTTTTTTTTGGGATAGATTTATACATTTTTGCACAAATTTAGGGGGGGGGGGGGGGAATCAAAAAGACAAAAATAGTGTGTGTGCGTTGTCTTTATTATTAAAAAATAAAAAAATAAATTTTTTTTTTAGTTTTTCAAGATTCATTCTCGCTTAAAATTATGTCGGTTGTTCAAGTTTGAAGGACATATACTTGTATATGGTTGGTCCGGTGTTCTACTTGTAGCTTCACAGGATAGTCATTTACCTCACGACTGAAAGCACCCGGGGCGATTATGTTGTGTTTTGTGTTTCGCATTCTTTTACTTAAAATTATGTTGGTAACTCTGAGTTGGAAGGACATGTGTTTTCATGCATGTTTGGTCCGGTTAACCACCTGTGGTTATAATGGATAGCCATTACCTGAAGGCTTAAAGTGACCGGGGTGACTGAATTCTTAACACATGTATTTTACTCTACTCCCTGGGAAGTGATATTACTATTTAGTTAACAGCTTTTTTAGAAGCTTTAAAATATTTTCAAATGAAAATTGATCAAACCTTTGGAAAGTGATAGATAAATTGTTTCTGTGTGCCTAACGGGTGAAGTTATTAAGCTTAAAAGGCTCTAGAACAGTCATTGATTTGTATGGTAGCTTTCCATGATGCGTAAAAGTTAAAGTGATATAAAATAAATTTGCTAAACTTAATGTGGAGAGTCATTTTGAAGACATGTGCATGTCTCCAGATACATCTCTCTGAATGATAGGCAGAAAAACAATTACCCAGTCATACACGAGCCCGTTAGTGTCTTGATCACCAAAAATATTGTATCGTCAAGCTATTATTACTATTATTATTGAAGCGAAAAAAAATTGTGATTGCATTTACTTATTTCTATTAAAGTTATTTCATAATCAAGGCTTAAAGGGTCAAACTAGAACTACAGAGATGGGGGCACACAAGTAAGTCATGTCATGTCTCGAATGAAAGGCTTGTCAGTTTACTGGCACTAAGTCCAACGTTCAACCTTAAAAACTAAGCCTGCTTTGTATAAAATATTTTGATCAAGCACTAGGGGGTTGGAGTCAAATTGGGGTGATCTAGTGAAAGCCAAATACGCTTTGAGAAGAGATAGGAGGCATCACAGGTCTGTGAGTGATGTCCATCTAAGCTTTATGCCGAACTGAACCTTAATCATATCACTGATGCGATGAAAAATCATGCTAAGTATGTGATACACGCTATCAACCTGTCTCTTAATGTCATAATAACGCTGAACATGAATCTTTGTGACAGTACCTTAAACGATATGATTCCATGTTCGGATCTTTTCATAAAAAGGCGGCAGTTTTTACTAAGAACTGAAATTTGATCCCGACTTTATAAATTAAAAGGAATTGTCTTTTAATGTTGTGTGGATTTTTTTTTGTTTTGTTTTTTTGGTTTTATTTTACTCTATTTTATTTTATTTTTGTCTTGCCTAATTTTATTTTTTCCTCGAAATTACTCTCCTTGAAACGTTCGTGTAAATTTAAGTTTTCTTAATTTTGGCTTGGAAAGATTTGGGTCACTTTTGTTGGGTCATGACCCCTGTTGGGTTGTCCTTAGTTTTCGGCCTGCTTTGAGCCCATTAAAGGTTTTCGGCCTGCTTGATCTTGGTATAAGTAATTTGAAAAGGTCTTTTCATTTTCACTTTATTACTTTACAAAATAAAAACTCTCTCATCTCCATCAATCATCTTAGCCGAGATCAAAGTCAGCATCACTAATCATCATTTAGAGTGTTCTTCCTTGACTAGCAGGTACCGGACAAAGACAAATGAGATCTATATACCACTGAGGCCTGTTTTGGTGTTGCCATAAACTGATTTCATGGATGGTTTAATGAATTAACCTTTGGATTTATGAGTAATTAGGGTTTTGATGGAAATATTAGTGTTGATTTGAGGTTTTCGGTTGATCTTTAACGAGTTAATCCAGGTTTAATGGAGGTTTTTAGGGATCTCGGTGGGTTGAAGATGATTACACGATTTCCAAGGTGGAATCCAAGGGGTTCTCTGTCCCCAGCTGTCAAAGAGTTCCCGGTTGACTTTGGTTGACTGAGAACCCCCTATCTTGACAGAAAACATAGTTCTCGGTCAAGTTTTGGCCGAGAATACCTGTTCTCGGTTAAATGTTGACCGAGAACCTCAGTTTTCGGCTAATTTTCATTGATTGTTGTTGACCGAGATCTCTCCAATTGGGCCTAACTCTCACTGTTTGGGCCCAAACCTATTCTTCGCTGTGAATTTGGGCCGTATAATATTTCCGTTTGGTTTTAATAGGAGACTTGGGCTATAAATTGAATTGGGCCAAAAGAAAATTCATATAAATAAATTGAAATTCCAAAAGGTGATCTATTTATTATCTAACTTGATATGTTTGGTGCAGATATGGCTGATCAGAACTCGTTAAAGTTTGTTGATACTCATAACATAGCTGGTCATTTGTATGACCCACCAATGGCTCACAAGGAATTCAAGTCAATGATAGTTGGACTCAATACGTGCAGGATCTCTCATGCTCTCCGGGAGAACCCTGTCATTTGCAAGAAGATGGTTACCAGTTTTTGGAACAATGCAAAGATCAATTCACAAGGGCCTGATGGAGTCATGTCAATCGACTCCAAAGTACAGAAGAAGCCAGTCGTTGTCACTGAGGCCATCATCAGAGAGGTGCTTTTGTTTGGGGATCAACCCAACTACCCAAAAGAGTACTCTGCTGCTGAGGTTACTAAAGTTCTTACAAGAATGGGTTATGAAGGTACCTATCCACAAGCTCTCAAGAAATTGTTTCACCCATACTAGAGATACCTACTGCACACATTCTTTACATGTATTTCGGGAAGAAATGGAGGATCAAATGAGATCAGCCACACCCAAATGTCTGGCGTTGCTGCTCTGATCATGGATTGGAATTACAATTATTCTAAATTCGTTTTCAATGAGATGATGAGCAATCTAAGGGCAAAGAAGAAGGAGATGTTCCTGATGTATCCAAGGTTCTTGCAGATGATTTTTGATTCTCACTACACCAACCTGGTTAAATCTGTTGAGACCTTGGACATGAAGTTTATGGGACCCAACTCCTTTGGGTTAATGAAGCAGTCAATGAAGGGAGCCAAAGTGGTCTATAGGGGCTTGAGACCTCTAGTTAAATTCGGTCGATTTGCTGAGACCGAAGCTGAGCCTGCTGTAGCTCAGGTTGCTGACGAGCTTGTGGTGCCCACTCAACCACGCACTGCAACATTCGAAATATCTGATGATGAGGAAGAAGAAGTAGAACACCGTCAATCAACCACCCTTACTAATGATGAAAGATTGAAAGCCCTTGAAGCTGCTAAAGTTTAATTTCAGTCAACTGCTCTGAACCCTCCTCAGACAGTTACTGAAAACATTGAGGAAGATTATGTTGAAGAACCAGCTGCTGATCTCATTCATCGTAAACGAAAAAGGGATGATTTGAGATCTAGCGAGTTGGACAGTGAAGTCGAAACAACCATCATAACACCAACACCAACACTAACACCAACACCAGCACCAACACCCATACCAGCGCCATAATCAACACCCATACCAGCACCAGAATCACCTACCAGCCCTGTTGCTGAACCATCTTTCCAGGAGTTGTTGTCTAGTAATTTTGTCAGTGATTTTGATTCTGAGACAGAAATTCCATGCTCAAACCCTTCAGATATTCCCTATGGTTCATCTGGTCCATCTGTTCAGGTTCAATCAAGCTCAGGTGTTTCAGATAAAAATGCCCAAATCCTTGCTATGCAGGATAACTATTTTCAGAACAAGGGAAAAGGCGTGGTTCTTGAGAACGCTCTTATGGATGTTCAGGCACTGCAACGACGAGTGTTTGAACTCGAGTAGGATTCGGTGATTAAAGATGTCCGAATTCAGGAACTTGAGGCTAGCAACTCCGACAAAGACTCCAAGATTAAAGAGTTACAGTCTGGCATGGGAGGTTTAACAGCAATGTATTTCGATCTCCAACAAAAGTTATTTCAGAAATTTGGAGATGAGTTCAAAAGTAATGAAGATATGGTAAATAGAACTCCCACTGTTGATCAAGGAAAATATTCTGATGTTCGTCCAGACTATAACATTGGTGTTAGCCGACAAGAGGAATCAGAGTCTCTAAAACAATACCTGGATGCACCACCTGTCACCAAAGAAAAATCTGGCAGAATTCAAAAGAAACTACTTGAAAAGGGAAAGAAGAAACTGCTGGTGATGAAGTATTCAGATCAGAATGTTGTATCATCGGATCACCCAGAGAGATTTGTTGTTACGCTTCAAAAGGGATTCTCTGACAAATACGGTGATCGATCTGGAGTTCTATCCTGGGGTTTCGATGCAGATAAGAATATGTGGTGGGTTAAGAGAAAGTCAGGAACAACGGAGTACTATAAGAAGATGAAAGACTTTGGTTCCTGGACCAAAGTGGATTTGAGTGACTTAATAAATGCTCCATTTGCAAATCCATCAAATGACAAGCGGGGCATAGACTTTGGATTTGAGTGACTAAAGTGGATTTGGATGTTCAGGCACTGCAACGACGAGTCTTTGAACTCGAGCAGGATTCAGTGATTAAAGATGTCCGTATTCAGGAACTTGAGGCTAGCAACTCAGATAAAGACTCCAAGATTAAAGAGTTGCAGTCCGGCATGGGAGGTTTAACAGCAATGTATCTTGATCTCCAACAAAAGCTAGTTCAGAAATTTGGAGATGAGTTCAAAAGTATATCGAACTCCCACTGCTGATCAAGACAGAGATTCTGATGTTCGTCCAGACAATAACATTGGTGTTAGTCGACAAGAGGAATCAGAGTCTCTAAAGAAATACCTGGATGCACCATCTGTCACCAAAGAAAAATCTGACAGAATTCAAAAGAAACTACTTGAAAAAGGAAAGAGGAAGCTGCTGGTGATGAAGAACTCAGATCAGAATGTTGTATCATCGGATCACCCAGAGAGATTTGATGTTACGCTTCAAAAGGGATTCTCTGACAAATACGGTGATCGATCTGGAGTTTTATCCTGGGGTTTCGATGCAGATAAGAATATGTGGTGGGTTAAGAGAAAGTCAGGAACAATGGAGTACTATAAAAAGATGAAAGACTTTGGTTCCTGGACTAAAGTGGATTTGAGTGACTTAATAAATGCTCCATTTAAAAATCCATCAAATGACAAGCGGGGGTCAGACTTCTGGGATTTTTTGAAAAGACAAGTTGATCGAGGTTTCCCGCATATGAAGACCGCCGAGTCATTTTTGAAGAAAGTAAAGGGTGTTCAAGATCCGAGGACAGGAAAAACAATGGTGAGTGTAATGTGGCCTCCCACAAAGAAAGCTACTTACATTCCCGTACCAGATGCCATTCCCGATGGCACGTTGGAGAACATGAGATTCTGGTTTTATGACTCTTTCACTGCCACGGCCATTGTCAAGCTACAAAAGGGGAAAGGTCAATACCGTTTTGTTGACCCTAAGGATTTGTTGAAATTTGGAGAAAAGGACATCAAGACTCTCAGCACGTTTCAGATTACAGCCGATCCACTTTTTGAAACAGCTGCCAAAGAATACACGAGCATGGTAGCGTCCATCATCAACAATAAATTTTGGGCTGGAGCGTTGAAGGATGCAGATATTGACTACATGGAGCAAGATTAAAGATAAAGCTACAAACCAAGGGGGGATTGTTGGGCCAAGGTTTTGTGGTTTGTACTTAATAGAGTAATGTTGGGCTTTGGGTGCGGGTTATATGTAAACCGAGAACACAAGTGTGTTCTCGGTGGGCTTTTCTATGTTTTGGGCCAGTGATGGTTTGCCTATATATAGACATATGGTGTATAGGGGAAAGGTTGTTCATTCCTAGCATGTTGGTCATTAAGTATTATAAGTGCTTAAGCACCCGACGTATTCATAAATATACGTGTGTTTTGAAGAAACTTTGTGTTATTTTACTTTGTCAACTCGTGTTCTTGAATCACCGAGTATAGGTATTCCGCACCATACTTGTTGTGTTGATATCATATTGTAGTGATCCAGATTCGGGACTTACAGGATCTAATAATTTAGCCACTTCAATGGCGTCTCCTATAATCATGCCATCATCTAAGTACCATGCATGGAAAAGTAACTTGCAACCATCTCGTACGTGATGAATGAGGGGGTGTAAAACTAATGCAAAGAGAAGGGGTCCTAAAGGATCGCCTTGTTGAACCCCAATAGTTGACTGGATATAATAATTCCCTACATTAGCCTAGCCGGTTGCCCGTATAGAAAATTAACCCATAGGGAAATAGATGGGCATTTGACATGAACGTCCTGCAGGAGTGTGGTCCTATCCACCAGGTTGAAGGCATTAGAAAAATCTACTCTAAGCAAAGCCAACGACCCATCAGAGTGAAACAGATTAAGAAATTTATTCGCACTATGAAGCACCGCCTCCGCTCCACTCGGGACCCCCACCCCGAATTGAAAATCACCAAGGTATTTTGTCATCTCTTTCCCAACACTCCTCATAGACACTTTGGATACCAGCCTTCTCCAAATCGCGCCAACGGCAATAGGCCTAACCCTATTGTCGGGCTTAAGCAGTGGCGTTAAGGGGGCCGGAGCCACAAACTCCGCCAAAGCAAAAGGGCATCTCCCCTAACCACAAGTTAACCACCTCAGTGATAGCCTTAAGCAATACCACGGCAATCGCGGATCCTTCCCCACATAGGGCATCCAAAATATGTTGGGCCCTAAGCCCATCTTTACCACAAGAAGGCTGATAAGATGGGATGCTTATCAAGCAACGCTTTCATAGTAGCGTCACCAAGAGGAGCAACCCTCGAAGAGCACTAAACTTTAACTGCGGCCTTGAAGTGCATATCGGCAACTTTTCGAATACATTGCTTAGCATTGAGGCCCTCCCTCGAATGATCACCCCCGAAGTAGGCCTCATCGTATCTTGAGCCCATATCCATCGGTTGGTTAAAGAGCGATTGGATATGATCAACACATCCGCTTCCATCATCCCTATTTGCTAGGGCCTGCCGAATAGAATGGCATTGTAAGGATTTCCTATTCCCCAACCTACGATCTTGTCGGTTGGAAGGCTTGACAACTTGTAATGTGCAACGGGGTAATATCAAAAGTTTAACTCATGCTTCAATGTACTCTAGCCTAGGCACCACCTTGCACAGCTAGGAGGGATGCTTTTTACTGTCTTTACCGGAACCACATTAACTATTCGAGTAGTGATTTCCAAATTATAACTTCAGGAGTGATGCAAGAAATGACACGACTAATCACCATGCGAATCATGTCTAACAGAGTTGGATTCTTCCTCCAATACATCCCGTTAAGTTGTGGTGTACCAAGTAAAGTTGACTTGTGTACTAAAAACTGAACAACACATGAAATAGATTTGTGTTCATGTTACATTAGACCATGTGGTGCCATTCTCACGACCTCTTGTGTGATCCGATTTGGTAATGCGATCCATAGGAGTGAGCCCGGGGCGTGAGTTTATTCAAACAATCCCTCTTTTCCTATGTTCAGTTCAAAAAAATTATTGAAATTCTAACCCTTACAAAAGTTTAAAAGCAAAAGAATTTTTTACCACGTTTCTCTACTCACCTATACATACAATATTAAGCTTTCAAACATTGCACACAATCATCTTCTAAAATCTTTATTATCTTTACACTTTATCACAAACATGAATATGAATGACCGAATAACCACAACCCGTTCTTCATATCATCTCCACCACCCTAAACTACAACCTGAGCTCCGTTTTTGCAACACCACAGTGGTTGTTTGGCGAGTGGAACTATTAAGCTACCAACTTATAGAGTTATAGTATGTCATGCCAACACAAAAGCCAACTTGAGACATAACCCTTAAATGTGATCTCACATTGTAGAAGAGTTGTTGGCTTGCACTTGGATCAAAGTTTCGGAGGATATTTGATCGTTGGTAAAGCACAACCCGGACAACCAATTTGTTAAAAAAAAGACCGGTAGACTTGAACCTTGTTCCTACATGACCCAATCAATTCGATCGGACACTCGCTATCTATTTTCATTGTTCAACTCTTTGACAACATAAAAAACCAAAAGCTCTGCCCTCCCTCTCTATCTATCCAAGGGATGGAAGGGCAGAGTCCTTTGGTCCCCCCCCCCCCCCCCCGAGTCAAGAATTGGGGCCTCGCAATGACTATTTTATCTCTTATCTTTCTTCGTTCATGGTCCAATATTATGGTGTCCTGGGCGTAGAGTTGGTGGTTAAACTCTACTGCGGTGAGGATACGTAGATGGTTGTCTTTTATTTTTACTTTCTTAGTTTATATATCTTAAATTGCCAAAACCAAAAAATATACAAATAAATATAAAAAATCTATTTTCGTATCCTTCTACTTATCTCAAGAAACTATACAATTTCTGAAAGAATTTAAACACTTTTACATGTAAGTTTTTCGTTTTTTTACGTTTAGAACTTCGTAGACGTTTTCTACCACCTCATTTTTTTAATTAATCTATATTTTTATTTTTTGTAAAAACAATTAATAAGTTTTGGGCTTATTGGGCAAGGACAAGACCATGGCCCCTCCATGTGATTTATTAAAACTTTGAATTAAATCATACATTTTCTGATTGAATGTCCTTTTCATTTTCCATGCCCTTTGTTGGCACTCACATGCCATGCCCAAATTCTTGGATTTTTAAATTCAAGCCATACATTAAAAAATGTGATGCAAAAAACGAAGGATTGAGACATTTGATTACCTATTTTGACAAAAGAAAATTATTATATTAAAATTTTTTATATTATTACACTTTTATCAAAAACTAATATGCGATTTGGTGTGTCAAATATATGTTAAACCTTTACATAAACTAAAATAATCACATTGCAGTGTGTGTATATATATGTGTGTTTTTTTACCTTTTCAGTTATTAATATTATCAATTTGTTAGGTTTTACCTTTTATGTAGATGTTTTATTTCCTCATTTATGCTCATGAGCATGTGTGTACGCCCGCTCATTTAAGTTAGTTTATATTAATTTATGTTTGTTAGTTTACAATTTTTTAATTTTGTCCGTTTATGTTTGTTAATATATTCAATTTTTTTAGTATATTACAATTTAGTCTTCTGTTAGAAATTAAAATCATTGGTCATTACAACTTAGTCTAGTTTTATTAACATTTTAGTGTAACACAATATAGTTAACATATACTTATAATTGGTTTGAACACATTTATGTTGAGTTATGTTCGTTCTTTACAATCTTGAATCATTGGTTTAGTATTAACAAATAATCATGAGCACACTCATTTTCTTAACGGGCAAACACGAATAAGAAAACCCTATTTATCTTACATGTTTACTGTATGAACATGGATATTAAACCCCATCCCAAATGGGTGATTCAGACCCATCTTTGGAGGTATGAATCACTTTGACGTTTCTTTGGTTTACCACGTGTTTCCTACTAGTTCTTTGATGCGCGTGTGGTGGACTAATAGACTTGACTAATAAAAGAAACAATTTCATATATACCATTGAAAACAATGAAAATATCGTATCTAGAATATATACCTAACTTTAACTCCTTTAGAGGGACCTGTATAATATTGCTTGGGTATATATATATATATATATGATACTTTAAATGTTTATAGGAGTATACATGATACTTTAAAAGGATTGAAATGAACTTGTGAGTGATTTGATATAGTCATATAGTAATGCGAGATATTATATATTATATGTTAGTTGATAAAAGAAGAAGCAGCAGCAGCTTGAAGTGTTCGAAAGATGATTATCATATGAGTGCTACATTTGGCTTTTATGTTTTGCTACCATGCATACAAGTCGAGTAAGGGAGACCATAACACAAGGAGAGAACATAGATGTTTTCTTGGCAGGCAATGAGACGAACATTAAGGTATAAGACCAAATGTGTGATTAGTATTAGAAATTTTCGTTTGGCATGAGTTAATAATGTAATACCCACCCACCCTATTACCCGAAAATAACAAGATATTATAATATTAGCAAATATAGTAAAAGTATTTTGAGTTGTTAGAAACATATAAATTCTAAAATTGCAGAAAACGTTAAGTATATTTATTATTTTATCTTTCAAGTCGAATTTATCTTAGTTTAAGATTGAGCTTCGAATAATAGACATCAATCATTACAGGAAAATTTTAATCACATGAGATTATAAATGAATATACATGATATTTATGAACCCGATTGATATGCAATCGAGTATGAACATGGTGTTATGATCGGAGATAAGACTGTATTACCAAAATTCGATCTATTGGTGTCCCTAAAGACAATGTTGTAAAAGTGGGTCTAGAAGATTGAGTACTCTCCGAATAATCGCTACAAGGTACGGCCTTATGACGACTTTCTTTAACTCTGCCCAGTTATTAAGAACCGATCAAAGCTGGTCAACCCCAACCAGAATCAAATCTAATTCATTAAAACGATCAATTGGATTCTATTTTCTCGTAATATATATGCCGACCCTAAACCTAATTCATTATACATATAAATGATTTCAATAATCTAATTAAACTTCCAGATACCACCTCCTAACTCTAGATGTCCTTAACCCTCAACCCAATTGGATTTTCGTCATTGTTTAATAGTCCATTCATCATCGAAGAGAGCCAACCCCAGTTCGTTCAATTAAGCCATCATACAACGTGCTTAAAAGGTAATTGATTTGTGATTTAGGTTCGTCACTAATCAATCTACAATAACCATAACTTAAAATCATATTAACAACGACGGATTAATCCAACTGTTATTTCTAGGGTTTATACAAATTGGGTTTATATTGCTATTGGTTTATAAATTATTTGTTTGATGTATTAACCAGGTTAGAGCATTCGCATCCCGTTCCTCATCCCCATCTCTATAATTACACTACAAAATACTACATTTATCTTTCATGTTTTATTAAATAATACTTTTATCATTACAGTTTTACTCTCCTCTACTCACAACCAATCCAACAAATATTAAAAAATAAATAGGGGCAAACAATGTTCCCCAAATGTTTCCCCAAATTTACAAAAAATCACTACATTTCTCTCTACACCCTATAATTTACACTCACAATCATTCAAAACTCACCCCTATAATTTACCAATCCCCCTCACAAATTATGGGGGATGGGATGGGAATGCTCTTAGATACCAGCCCAGTTGGCTGGTGCACCCCCGGTCAAATTCTGGTGCAAGGTCGCGGGCTTGAGACCCAGCCACCCTATTTTTGATATTTTTTGGTAATTTAATTATATTTGGTCATTTTAATATATATAAATATAATAAATAGTAAATAAAATATGTTGTTATAAAAACCGACAATATTACTAGTATTTTCTCGCATCTTGTTAAAAATTATATTCATGTGTGTATATATATATAATACAACTTGGTTAATTTCTTAGGTTTTATATAAATAAAATTTATTAAATATATCTAAATGGTTAAAAATTACTTTTATAATTACCACAAAAATACATTATATATATATATATATATGAATCAATTAATTTATTTATTTTTATAAAGATGTATTTATAACCTTTTTATATTTATATTTATTAAGCAAGTAATATTAAATACTAAAATATGGAATAAAACTAAAAGATCAACAAATAAGTTTAAATAATATATGTACTTAACAAAATAATACTTTATCATCAATCTCTCAAACCCTATTCTATTTGTCCAATCTTTACGTTCATTTCGTATTTAAATTTTGTATTAGGCTTTAGCGTCAACGCGTGAATCGCCGTCTTCATTCTTATTATCATATTAATCTCGTTGCTCATCTAATAAGGTGAGTATCTCACTTCCCTTTTTTTACTCATTTTTACTGTTTTGGGGACATATGTGTTCGTAGATATTTTATTACTATATATTACTACTTGCAACTGTTAGTCATGTGTGTTTAACACTTTATGCCTAACGTGTTATATGCTTATATGCTTTACTTGAATACATTTCGGAGAGTTCTAACATATTCTCATACTAGTATGATCATACGACCGTCGTGATAACCATCTTCCAGTTTATCTGGTAGCGTGCTTACCTACAACTTATTTACTTGCTTATTGGTTAAATTGCTTATCTCGCTTGACACAGTTTGCTTTTTTTATTATTATATATTCACAAAATCTGGTGTTTTACTCACTCAGCCTAGTGTTGACAAAATTATTGTATTTTTAACGCATATGCAGGTCATCGTGTGATATGATTATCAAGTTCATTTGAAGAAAACTTAGGGTTGCATGTTAGAGAGAAGATAACAAGAGATTGTATTATATTTTGTTTTTATTTATGTAATTTATGGATTATGTACTTTGAAATTTGGAAATTGTTGGATTATTTAAATTGGAATAATAGATATTATAATTTAAAATTTTTGCATGATAGTGTCTTGAGAGCTGTGAGCAATCAGCTCACACCCCGCCATTTCCGTCGTAGGTTGGGGTGTGAAAGTAGACATGTTTTTTCAGTCTTTCTTTATTAAAATACTTATTTCAGTGAATTACGGTTTTCGTCCATATGGTTTGTCCAAATCTATGGTTTTAGTCTAATAGTTTCAAGTTTGCAATTTTCGTCCCTATCAAATTTGCGATCTTTGTCCTTTTAGTTTCATTTTACTTGTAATTAAACCCGAATTTATTAACCTTGTTCAGTCTGGTCGTTAATCCATTTGTGTGCCCTTCACGTGACGGCCAATTTTGTTGTTTTTCTCTAAAAATAAATCTTAATCCTAATTCGCAAACCCCCTCACGGGAGGGGCTTGGGTGTATTTGGGAAAAAGAAAAAAAAAGATAAAATTGTCCCTCACGTGAAGGGCACACTGATAGGTTTAACGACCAGACTTAACGAGATTAGTGAATTCGGGTTTAATTGCAAGTGAAATGAAACCATAGAGACGAAAAATGCAAATTTGCATCTACTGGACTAAAACCACATATTTGGACAAATCACAGGGACGAAAACCACAATTAACTGAAATAAGTATTACAATAAAGAAAGAGTGAAAAGACATGTCTACCCCTGACTTAACGATTAAGTTTAACAGGGTTAGTGATTTGGATGTAATTGGCAAGAATTGAGAACCGTGCTGGGTCCATAAGCAAAGAATAAATTTTTTGGACTAAATTCGCACTATTTGCAAAACCATAAGGACGAAAATGGCACTTTACTCTATTACTCAACATAGTGTGATATTTTGCTTGGCATTGTGTTATATTTTGGGATCTATTATGTTTTTTTGATTTATCATCGTGTTTTTAGTTTATTTTCGTCATTATGTATTTTTTCCTTGACAATGTTTTTTTCTATGGGCTTTGTTCTTTCTTTATTTATTGTAATGAGAAAGACGAGGGAAATATTTTATTATACTTTTTTAGTTTTTAATTATATTTTTAGTTATGATTTTTTAACTATTTTTCTTGAATTTATTTTGAAGGGCTTTTATTTAGGCAACAAATTCTTATCACAGTTCTCATTTTTGTCACCCTATTTATTTAAACATTTTCCTAAAGAATGAATATCATTTTTTTAATTAATGAATAGCAATTTTTTGAATAATTTAGTTTTTTTTTTGTTTTGAAATGACAACTTAAAATAACACTTCTCTCGGTTAGAAAACCTAGCCTAAAGAACAAATGTATTTCTCTTCTTTATACTAATATTCAAATATTTTGTTATAAATATTAGTAAACTTATTATATTTGACACATATATAATATATAAAAATTAGTTTTCGTTATATTTACCATGTTAGAGTACTCTCTAAGTACACCCAACTTCCAAGTCAACTGCCTAAGAACCGTCTATCAACTTTTGTAACATTGCCTAGAAATATGAATATCAAATACTTATTCATTGACATCCCTAAAGATAGGAACCAAATATCGGTGCCATGTTTGGGAACACATGAGATTGTTAGCTTCGTGATTGTTGTTATATTAGACCGTGTGTAGTGGATGGAGGCCCTATGGGGCGTTTAACGTCATGTGACGTCACATCTCTGTAGATCTTTTTGACAAAAATGAGTGTAGTGGATAGAGCATCTTCCAATCATTAATTCATTGTTATTTTATTACTATTATTTATTAAAAAATTCTAACAAAACAACCACCAATCAACCCCCCCCCCCCACCCCCACACACACACACACTTTCCAACGTTTTGTGGCGCTCCCCCAAAGTGAAACAAAAAGTTGAGTTAAATAAAATGATCAATGAAATCTGATTCATCTGTTTGCGATCCTAGACGTGAATCATGCCAGCCCTATTAGACCGTTTGTAGTCATAACTTTTCACACTTAGGTGTTTGTGACACATGGCGGTCGAGTCAGTATTGGAGAGTTTTGTAAATTTTGGTGTAGTGGTAAAAAAACCGATAACTTTCATGCAATCATTGCCACTTAATTTCTTTTCCCCACAAACCAGTGCTATCTACATGACTCTCCAACCTAAAACTTTATCAAAACTTAGGAGGGGGTTGTGTGGGAAGCGTTTTTGGGAGAGTTATGGAGCCTAAAACGGAACCCAAAACGCTCCACTACGGTTGGTCTTAGGCAACCCTTCTAGCCATCGATCTTGCTTAATGCAAATAAATGATAAAATGTTTTTTTCATTGTAAATATTAATAAACCCGAACGTATAAACATGAATATATTTCACAAAATGTTAATTTCATTTTAAACTCAAACATAACATAAGGAATTTAATGTTTTTTTTATCGGTGACTTTCACACTTAAGTTATCTCACTGCGCAAACACGCCGCGCCCCGCCATCCCACTCAGGCCAACTATATTGACATGATTGGGATCCACGCTGGCATCCGAGTTTGGCTTGGCGATCCTGGTAAAACCCAGTTGGCTCACCCCGTGTCACTCCTCAACCTACGGCGGAAATGCCGGGGCGTGAACGGATTTCCCACAACTCTTAAGGTTACTATCATGCAACATTATAAATTTCAATATCTAATTAATAAATTTCAAATAAAAAAATATCCATTACAATATCCAAACAAAATAAATAGTGTATCAAACAAATAAAAACCATAAAACAATTTTCTCATTTAAATTCTCTATCTTTATTCCTTAAGTGATCTTCCAACCTTGAACTATATCACACCACACGATGACTTGCATATGCGTTGAAAATAAAATAGATTTGTCAACACAATTTTGAGTGAGCAACACACCAGTTTAGTGTACATATAATATATCAAAATAAGTAGTGCAACAAGTCATATGAGAATAACAAATTAACCAATAAACAAAGATAAATGAGATGTCGAGAATCACGATGGCTATAACTGTCACACCCCAACCTACGGTGGAAATGTCGGGACGCGAACTGATTGCCACAGCTCTCAATGTTACTATAATGCAACATTATAAGTTTCCAATATCTATTTAATAATTTCAAATAAACAAATATTCATTACAATATCCCAAAACAGATAAAGCATCAAACAAATATAACCATAAAATAATTGTCTCATTAAATTTTCTCTAATATATTTCCTTAAGTGATCTTCCAAACTTGAACTAATTTCACATCACACGATAATCTGCATATGCGTTGAAAATAAAGTAGATTTGTCAACACAAGTATGAGCGAGCAACACGCCAGTTTAAATGTACATAGTATATGCTAGTTTAAATGTACATAGTATATATAAAAATAAGTAGTGCAACAAGTTGTATGAGAATAACAAATTAACCAAATGAGCAAGTATAAATGAGATGTCGAGAAGCACAAAGCTATAACGACTGGTGTATTATCATACTATTCTGAGATTATGTTGGACCTCTCCGAATGCGGTTCACGTAAAGCAAATAAGCACATAACAAGTATGATATAAAATTTGTTAGCACATAAGACAACAGTTGCATTTTTTAGGGGTGCAAACGAGCGAAACTGCTCACGAGCTACTCGAGACGGCTAGTGAAAAGCTCGATCGAGCCGAGCTTATACGAGCCTGAGCCCGAGCTCAAGCCTAAAAGAAAGCTCGTTTAATAAATGAGCCCGAGCCCGAGCTTCACTTATCGAGCTCGAGCCGGCTCGCGAGCCTAAACGAGCCTGTCGTTTATATTTTTTTATAACTATATATATTAATAGATACATATATATTTAATAATTATTAATTGTTATATATAATTTTATGAAAAATAATAACTAAATAACATATTATTTTATATATAAAGTTATTATGAAAATGAATATATAAATATAATTATAAATATATAAAAAATTAATTAATAAATATTAAACGAGCCGAGCTCGAGCTTTATAAATATAGATCAAAACGAGCAGAGCTCGAGCTCGAGCTCCTTATAAGTTAAACGAGCCGGGCTCGAGCCTGGTCAAGCTCGGGCTCGGCTCGGCTCCTTTGCATCCCTAGCAGTTTTGTGTATAAGTGTATATTAGAAATATAATTTACGCATATGTCCCCAAACATTGAAAGCGGTAAAATAGGGGAATGTGTAACTCACATCGATAGACGAACAAAGGTGATTGAGATAATAAGAATGAGGGAAATCACGCGTTGACAATAAAGCCTAAAAGGAACAAAGAGAAGTACGGATATGCTCAGTATATGAACTAGATAGATTCATGAAAACTCGATAACCATTATTAAGTTAATATTATAATAATATAATATTATCCATAAAGATTTATATAAAATCATTAATTTGTTAATTATGCATAAAGTATATAAAAGTAAAATACATCTTTTTAAAATATTGTTAGTTTTATAAATATATTTATAAATAAAGTTTACTTGTTATATATATATATATAAACATAAATATTGGTTTTCGTGTTATTATATATACGTATATGTTTACATATACATACATACACGGACGAAAGACGCGAGAAAACACAAGTTCTAAGTCGGTTTTTAATAAAATAATTTTATTTAATCATTAATACTATTTGTAACATCCCGTTTTATCATTTCGGTTAATATAATAAAATATGAGTTATTATGAGTCGGGCTAGGGTTGGGTTAAATAGATTTGGGTAATGGACTTGGATTAGAAAGGAAGGAAGTAAAGACCATGGGCTTAAGCCCATGACCCATGATATATAAACCTCAATTAACCAATAATCCATTCATTTCACTCATTCCTTACATCATTAAAACACACACTTAAGCTTTCTCACTCTATTTCTCTCTTTCTCTAACTGAAACCAAGAAGAAGAATTGATTTTCGACCCGAGGTAATGATAGTATGATATTGTATGGACCCAAACCCGCTATATCTAGTCGCGAAACAACGAGCTAACACCTTAAACCGTTAAAGTCACGAGATCCGGATGGAATCAGGTATAAGCCGATCAAAAGATGAGCTTAGGGGTCACCCTAGCTCAGATTTGGATCAAACAGGACGAAAAACGGTGAAAAACGGTGGTAAAACGACTGAGATCTCGCTTTTCCGGCAAGATCCCGTTTTTTCGGCGATGACGGCACCGGAAAAACGTGTACGAGGTTGAAAAGAATGTCAGAACCCTAACCTTAATACGTTATGGAAGACTAACGAATTAACAGTAATTCGTTAACGGAAAGATAACTAATAAACCTTAATTCGTTAAGGGAAGATAACGAATAAGCTTTAGTTTGTTATGCCAATTCGTTAAGGAAAGATAACGAATTAGCTAAGCAATTCGTTACAGAAAGATAACGAATGGACCCTCATTCGTTAGAATGATCATTTGTTAGATCATATCGTTATAAAAGGTCAATTCGTTATGCAGGTCAATTCGTTATGAGCCCCCATTCGTTAAAGAACTGAATAACGAATTAGAAAAGCCGGATAACGAACTAGACTTTGAAAGAATGAGAGAAAGGTCCCTGGACTTAGAAAGGAATGATATAATTACAAAGAAGCCCTCGAACTTTATGAGTTGGCAAATAAAATAATAATTAAGAATCCTAATGGAAAATATGTTAAGACAGTTAATGGAAATAAAATTTTTCCAAGCTAACCTGGCAGCTTGACCCCAGCCAGGGGCTATGCCCCTTAGACCCTACTAGGCGCTGCCCCCGGACCCCCATTCGTTGAGGGTTATAATTAGACTAAAACGCGACATGGGTAGTTATAGTTAATCGATACGTGTAATTGCTATACAGTTAGTTGCGCACACGGCTAAAGAGAGGAGTAACCATTAACGGTGAACGTAACCGCACTCAGGTGAGTTTCTAGCCCCATTTCCTTGTCATGTTTTCGGGGTTGTGTGCATACTCAATGTGAAGTATGAATACATTTACCTTAAGTGGTAAGTGTATGATATAATGATTGATGTGATAGTAAGTATGAATGTTTTGTCGGTGCGTGAACGATCTTCGGATATTGCACGTACCGCCAATGGGAATGACCTCTAAGTGGTTGTTAGTGTGTGTAAATGTTATTATGTAACTTGGTTATTATGTAAATGATGTAATGATATAAAGTGTGTTGTAGACAAGTAGAGGTAGAGTGTGATAGAAGTGGCAAGGGTCTAGTAAGGGTGTTAGTGGCATGACGATAGTACGTGGTAGGGTAAGCCTATGCGTGCCTTCGTTATTAAATTGACATGATGTGAGTACCTGGTAGGGTAAGCCTATACGTGCCTTCGTTATTAAGTGGCATAACGTGAGTGCGTGGGAGGGCAAGCCTCCAAGTGCTTCCGTAAAACAAGTGGCTAAGACGTAGGGGACAGTTAAGTAGTTAAGATGTAAGGTGAACAGCTCAGACCGTGGACTGTGTGTCTTCGGACACGTATGTAATTGCATGTAATGGTTGTATGGTAAGTTGCGTGATTAACTAGAGCAAGCGTGAGAATGGCACATGACGTGGATTGAACGGCTGACATCTGAAGATGGAAGAAATGATGTTTTAAATGTGATGTTTATGTTATGATTTAAAGAAAAGATTGAATGTTTTGTAACGAATAATTGAAGTTAACGTTTCCGTGAAAAGTTTTAATTAACTTTGATTTGTAAGAACTGTGTTTATGAGTAAATCCAACGTCAAAAGTAGGGCACCGGTAACGCGGCCTTACAGCTAGGCGATCGTATCTGCTTGATTAATTGATATATTACAACCAACTTCGTGTCCTACAAGGGTTAACGGTGGCGGTTAGGTTAATAAGGAAAAACGAATCAAATTTGATATAATTAACATGTTTGAGTGTCGGTTAAGGCCGAAAATACCATTGTTAGTTGATTTCCAAGATATTTCACATACAAACGAAAATTAAGGTCCAAGTTATTGATTTATGGATTTGGGTTCAAGAAAACTGAAATGGATACGGGTTTGGTTCATGGATATCCGAATAAAGAAAATGGGTTATAACAATATTTACAATCTGGACTCTGGGGTTTGAGTATGGCCACAATGAGATAAAACTATATAATTTGGGCTAAAAGTGTAAAAACATTAAAGATTTAATTATAAATAATTAAATATTAATAAAATAATCAAAATGACTCGATAATTGCGGAAATATTATTAATGAGCAAGCCTGGACCCATAAATGGGTCGGGTAACAGTTACAAATAAAATGTGGTAAAACCCGAATTTTTAATGTGTGCTTGATTGTATAAAATCTTTTTTTATTTCGCTTCAAATTGAAAAGGGGAGGCATATGTTATCCATCAAATATAACGTGGAATGAAAATGTATGACAATTTTTATTATAAACATTTTTCCTAATTAAGAGTATTTTTGGCAAAATTAGCTGGAAACTGTTGGCTTGAATCTGGTAGTTGTTAATTATAGTTAAATATATTTAGATGTTTGGCAGAGTATGTAGATTTTTCATAAAATGACCAAAATGAGCATAACTAAAAAAATAGTAAATATATTTGTTTTGAAAGGTTGTTATAGTAATTTAAAATACTAAAAATTTATAGTTTTTTCTAAACGCTACTAGTAGAAGCTTTAAGCTTTAATTTTTTCTCTTAAGCTAAAATCTTTAAGCTCCTTTAACCTAAAAGCTCTCAACCAAATATACCATGTATCTCTCTAATTCAATGGCATGTTTAGTAAATATCCAACAAGATAAAATAGACAATTATTCCTTAGGTTATGTGTAATAGTTTAGCAAGCAAACATGAGCTAATGACTTTAGCAATAATGTCGGGGAACATAGCCCTGGTTTGGTATTTTTTTTTTCTTTTGGGTGAAATCGCTCACCAGAGTTGGACGATGATATAGAGTGATTAAGCTTGATTTTCAAAGGGGGCCAAAATTTAAATACAAAGATCCTTTATGCTCATTAAATTGGAAAGAAAAAAATAGATTTTTTTAAATGATCTACAAATAATCCCACAATATTCATCCATCTTTCACACAATCTACATACATTTTTCATCCTACTTTTACATAATCTAAATATATTACATATTCTTCATCCTACTTTCATACAACTTACATAATCTAAATCTGTACAATCCATATAACTCAATCTTTAAAAACCTCAAAACAACCAAAACCAATAAAGTTAAGTAACCCGAACACCCAAATTAATTTAACCCATATACAATTAACAAAAATATTTTCAGCCATAGATTTCTTTATCGCCCCAAATATAAAACCGGCCAGAAAAACTCCTTAACACCTTTGGAAATTGAAATCAAGCTCCACCAACGCCCGAATTGTTCTAAAATGGTTCCCAAAAACTCGACCTAAAAAGAAAGCACGCAAAGAAACAAACCATATCAAGTCCTGATATCATCAAACGTAAAAGCATCAGAGGTGGAAGGTAGAGAAAGAAATTGCATGTGCTCGACCTTAGGTTGACATTTCTGATGCCTGAAAATTGATAACGTATTTTTACTATAAATTTCGTATCTATTTGTTTATTTTTTCTTTTAGTAATGTGTGTATTATTTATTCACTTTTATTTTATTTATGTTCTATGCATTGTTTATTATTTATACGTCATAGGAATAATCAAACTCGCATAGTTTTCTTGGAACTAGTTTACGATATCATCTAAATGGAAGGACCTTCGTCTTAAGGTTGGAAAGTTTAAAGGTTCTACAACCAACATTATAACCAATTTTTCAAAAGTCGCTGATAAATATAAATAAAATTAATATTTGAATATTATAAATATATCAAATATAATAAGTTTACTAATATTTATAACAAAATAGATGAATATCAATATAAATAAGAAACATACATTTTTAAATATTTAATTATTCTAAAAATTGTTAATCATTAATTAAATTTTTGATATTCGTTTTTTATTATTGTAGACATACGAATTATGTTTTATTTTTTTAACTAAAAATCAGCACATGTTGATCAACTATATTTGATAATTTTATTCCATGCATCAATCACGTGTTCAAGCCTCACAATTTCCTTTTTTTTTTCTTATTAATTTTTATACGAAAGCCTTACACACATTAGTAGCTCATGACGTTTATGTAGTTGAAACCTACATTTCTTTTACGTGATATTGCGTTTTCACCTTTACATGACTTCACTACAGATGCCTTTTGGCTATGTATCGTGGATACATCATCATGCCATGTGGGCATGGATGGCGCCATCCACATCGTGTCGTGCAAAATAAAGGCCGGAGTTATAGGATCCGACGTCACCACATAACGACGACATCCTTCGTTTTTGTTTGGAATATTCAAAAGGTGGGGTCCACCCCTACTAACAACCCACCCTTTTTAGTAAAAAAATTCTAATTAAAACTAGTTAACTCATAACGTCTAAATTAATATATGGCTAGTAATTAACCCAATACCTACATGGCAACGACATGATAGAATAACTAGATTTTACCCGTTATCTCATAACACAAATCCTAGCTTTGTGAAACTGTATCAGGTAGCCCTAGGCAGGTTTGTACTGTGCCACCACATTATCATTTAGGGGCACATGATTCCCACGTAATACGACCTACTGAGTTGTGGGGTCACCAACAACCCACATGAGCTTTTACTACGAAAATCTAAAGACATAAGTTTTTCAATAAATATATACAATTATTAATTTATATAAAGAGCTTTAATGTATTATTTTTTATACAAGTATTTATTACTTGTAGTAAATGTATATGTCAACAAATACGTGAAATGTATTCACGCATTCTTTTTTTTTTTATAAGTTTAGTTTTTCTTTTAACAGCTAATTTGATTCTTCATTATTTTTTGCTCTTGTAAGACTAGAACCCCGATTTTTACTAGATAACAACTTTATCACAATGCCATAAGGGATGAGGTTGATAGTTTGATACTAGTATTTCTTTTGTTTGTTTTTTATTAGAATTTTGAGCACCATTTTCTTATATCTTTTGCATAAAAATGCAAGAATATATTCAAAAATGGTTATGATGTATAAAATACTTTTTTGGAAATATTATTTACTAAACGTAACAATATTTTCTTATATCTTCGCGACACCCGTTCGTTAATTGCAAAGGTATTAATGGAGTTTGAAGTAAGAATATTACATGCAAAGAAACGTGTCTTGCGATTCAATCTAAATTGGAGGTGTTGTGTTGAAATATATAGTTGACTTGTAGCACCACCATTTTTAATAATGTTCCTTTTGTGATGTCCAAATTGGTGAGTGACATAAAATTGACCTCCTCCTTATGGGTGAAAAAGTTCAGTTTCGTAATTTTTTTTATTATAAGTGGTTGTATGTTTTGATTATTTTCTTGTATTTTCTTTTGTTTTAATTTGGACAGTCTATTAATAAGTGGTTTCTCTTTTATTTAAGTATGTGAAGAGGTAGGTCCCAGCAGAGCCCAGTTGGACCCGCAAGACTCACCTTAAACAGGGACGTCTGCGCAGAGACCAACTGGATCCGCAGGACCAACCATGCTCAGAGACGTGACGTCCTTACGCGCAGTACGCAAGCTGGTCCCGCAGGAAATGCCTCCCAATGGTGAAGGACTCCGCCTGTCCCCGCAGCCTCGGATACAAGCCATTAGGGAAGGCCACCCGCGCAGCATGGCTACACGCACAAGGCACTTAGCTCTCGATCATTCAGTGTCACCTGAAAGAATGAGCCAAGCCGGGAGCAATCCCGCACAGAGGCGGGAGGGGGAATACTCCCGCCCAAATAAGCCAGTCCGTATACTGAAGGATCTTTTACTGTACCTGACGAGGTATGGGCGAAAGATCTGATCAGAGATACGACAGCTCACTGATACAGTATGGCGAGCAGCATGCTCCTGTACTGTATCACTATTAGCCGCTGCCTACTCACCAACTACTGTCATACCACGTGCGTAGCCGGCAGTTGGTGGAAAGGGAATAGTACACAGCAGGCCTGGTCACTATCAGCCGCTGCCTACCCACCAACTACCAACGGGGCACGTGCGTAGGCAACTGTTGATGAACAGGAACACTGTAGCAGCCGGCCATACCTCCTTGGAAACCTACCTTCGGCTATAAATACCCCAAATGGTATGATCATCTCAACATTACATCATCACATTATCATCATAATATACCTGATATCTGCTCTAGCAATCTCTTAATATACTTTTATATTTAAAGAGCAATCTAGTCTGATTCTCACGCCGGAGGGTGGTCACAAGGAGGACCCCCCCCCCCCCTTCTCAGTGACGAGCTCACGGTGTCTGTTTTGCAGGTTATCAGAAGAACCATCTTCCAAGGGTCTAACCCCTCGTGGGAAACAGCTATCCAACCCCCAGGTTACCAGTAATCTGTCAGGGGTCCGGTTAGTGTTTCTTCATTGGCGCCATCCGTGCATAAAGCTAGAACTTTATTTTTCTCCAGTTTTTTCAAACTTCTACAAAGATGGTTAGAGAAATTCCGGTAACCACAACCCCAGCTACTGGGATGAACACCGGCAACACAGTTTTTACGAACACTACCCCGGCTACCGAAGCCGGGGCAAGTGAAGTAAATTTTACGAACACTACCCCACTTACCAAAGCTGGGGCAAGTGCAGTAAATGATCGCCTACTGGGATCCACCGATACCCAGTTTGAGAAACGAAGACTCCCCCGCCAGACTCTCGATGAAGTTAAGGCATGGGCGGAGGCACGACAAAAGGAATTCCAGGCTGAGTTGGACGAACGCTTGCGTTCCGTGCAACAGGCCGACGAATTCGAATACTGGGAGGATGACTCGGAGGAATCCGACTCCGACGCGAACCCTCGCCATAGGGCAAAAGGGAAGCGTAAGGAAACGGAATCCCAACCGAAAAGGCATTTTGGACAAGCCTTCAAACCAAAACGCACAGGTGGAAGTCCACGAGACTTCTCTAAAATGTTCAGACCAAACGTTGCAAATGCAGGAACGTCCAAATTTGCAAGGGACATTGCTGAAGCAATCGCCCCAAAGAGTGCCAAACAAATGCCCAACATAGGCACATATGACGGTATATCTGATCCAGACGATCATTTGAACAGGTTCATAGCGGGGGCAACCGTCAGCAATTTGACGGAACCCACGTGGTGTTACATGTTCCAAATGACGCTGGTGGGGGCTGCTAGAGCTTGGTTTGATCGCCTACCGGTCAACCACATCTACGACTGGGCAGACTTCCAGCAGAAGTTTAGCCAACACTTCAGCCAGCAACGGAAGTATACTGAGGAGCAATGGACAATCCTCAAATGCATACGAGAGGAAGATGAATCTCTGCCAAACTTCATCACTCGCTTCAACTCAAAGAAGCTAAGTTTGGGCAATATCAGCGAAGATCTTGTTCGCGCTGCATTCATCCAGGGCGCACATGACCCAGAGCTCATCCGCACCCTAACGGGTAAAGATGGCATGCCATCCACATGGGATGGCATCATGACAGCAGCAAAACGCTATGCGGAAACAGAGAAGCAACTGGGTAGAGATCTCCCACAGAGCACAAACCTCTACACTCAGAAGACGAGAGAAGACAACGTCCTCACCGCCAGACTAAATAAAAAGCGAAAGCTAGGCATTTGGCAGTCAAGGGTAAACTTTGACACCTCATCCGGCTTGCAACATCGAGTGGGCGGAAGGGATAATGTACAGTCGCACCGGAACTCCAGATGGACGCCACTCACCAAAAGCGTCACTGAGATATTCGCCACTGAAGAGCTCCCATGGCCAAAGCCTCCAATAATCCGACATCGTCACGATGCTGATCGGAGCAAATACTGTGACTTCCACAAGACAAAAGGCCACAACACTGAAGAATGCATAGACGTAAAGGACATGGTCGAAGCATTTGTCAGAGATGGGACGCTCGCGCACCTCGTGGCACAATAAAGGCTGAGCAGGCGGGTGCGTATAGAACCTCAGCTGGGAAGACACGAATCAATTCCAGCTTCAAAATCGAGACTACATGCTGCGTAAAGAACGAGATCCCGAACCAGGTGCGTATCGGCTCGATGGCACTCCCATCCCAACATGGAAGGGAGCTCATTTACACAGTCTGCATGTAAATCAATTCCAATTTGTAAAGAAAAGGCCAAGAGCCACTTCTAATGGAAATGATTCTCTTTAAGAACACCGAAGCTGATGATTTTACATTCATACTTTTCTGAACACTAATATGCCGGTTTTCACCGCATAATTACGTGAAGTCATTGCATGGGAAGGCGGTCCTACCCGCACGAACCCAATAACGTGACAAACCTACACGCAGGTCAGATAAGGGTAAAGTTTTGCCATCCTAATAAGTGCAAGTGACGGTTCTACCCGCACAATCACGAAAGAGGAAGCAAGACTTCCTGTTATCAACCACGTTCAAAGGTTAACTTATCCTCAAAAGGTGAGGAAAACCTACACGCAGGTCAGATAAGGGTAAAGTTTTGCCATCCTACTAAGTGCAAGTGACGGTTCTACCCGCACAATCACGAAAGAGGAAGCAAGACTTCCTGTTATCAACCACGTTCAAAGGTTAACTTATCCTCAAAAGGTGAGAAAAACCTACACGCAGGTCAGATAAGGGTAAAGTTTTGCCATCCCACTAAGTGCAAGTGACGGTTCTACCCGCACAATCACGAAAGAGGAAGCAAGACTTCCTGTTATCAACCACGTTCAAAGGTTAACTTATCCTCAAAAGGTGAGAAAAACCTACACGCAGGTCAGATAAGGGTAAAGTTTTGCCATCCTACTAAGTGCAAGTGACGGTTCTACCCGCACAATCACGAAAGAGGAAGCAAGACTTCCTGTTATCAACCACGTTCAAAGGTTAACTTATCTTAATGCCTTAGAAATTTCGAAAAGGAAAACCTACACGCAGGTCAGATAAAAGTTAAAGTTTAGCCATCCTACCAAGTGCAAGTGACGGTTCTACCCGCACAATCACGAAGGAAGAAGCGAAACTTTAACCCATTATCAACCACGTTCAAAGGTTCTTATTCTAAACACTTGGAAAATTGCTAATTTAAACTAAGTATGCAAGTCATAAGTTTATAAAGCAAGGAACCCAAAGAAGGAAATAACAATCTTATATGCAAAAAGATTAATATTTCAAGAATATATTACAAGAATGGCCGGGTAACTACCCGCCTAAAAGAAAAAAAAAACTATACAAGTCTATCTTAGCAACGGGAAGGGATCTTCAGGATCAAGCTTCAGGGCCGCTTCCACTTGGACCCGCTCCGTCAGAAGAACGGGGTGGTTCGAGGAACGCTTTGAGGACAGCTAACCCATCATCAGCAGCAGCTACTTCGTCCACCTTTTCCACCACTGGATGCGGGAAGGCGGCGTATTGGTTCAATGCTTGGTCATAAATGGCTTCGGTATCCACATCGAACAAAGGGAAGTTGGAAGGCGGGACGCCTTTCTCAACAAACCCTAGACCAAGCAGGAAGCCGGCCTTTTCCCCATCCTCATGAGAAGCGTTGAGGGCTGCGGTCATAGCATCATCGTAAGAGGTCTCTGAAAAGACCCGACGCACAACCTACAAAGAAAACACAAGTATTAGAACCTTTTCTTACAAAAGAAAAGCGTGAAGATAAAACTAAACATACCTGAGGCAACGCTTCTCGAAGAAGCCATTGGAGGGCAGCTTGAGCTTCGTTATGGGCGCGTTCGGCTTCGCTCTTGTTAAGGTTGGCAAGTAAAACTTCCTTTGCGGCAGCCTCTTCGACGCCCTTAAGTTTCCGCTCGGTGTGGTCAAGCACCCCCCTCTGGTCCAGGATTTCCTGGAGTTTCTTGGCATCTTCCATTGCCAAGGCATCATGAGCGCGTTGGAGAGCCTCTAATTTGGCCTTGAGCTCCTCATTCTCCACACGCAAAGGCTCAGCAACGGCTTCAGCCTTGGCAGCCCTCTCGGTTGCGTTTCGCGCAGTCTCCCTGGCCAGCCGAAGCTGTTCATTCACAGCTTGGGCAGCCTTGGAGCGGGCCTCGAGTCGCGCCTGAACTTCAACCTCGAGGGCCTTGAAGGCCTTCTCCTTGTCGGCGGCAGCTGCCGACAGCTGTTGGTTCTCCTCCCGAAGAGCACGCGCCTCAGATACGTCCCTGGCGTGAGCTGCTTTCAACTTGTCGTTTTCACGACAAAGCAGCTCGACGCGCGGCTGCATCCGGGCTTGGAGAACCCGAAGCTCATTGGTTAGCCTACCCTCCTGGTAGCTAGCCATGGCTTCCCCCAACGCACCATGAGGAGCAGCGTGGCGAGCCCAGTCCACGCACTCCACAGGGGTACGAAGGGTTGTTCCTCGGCGTATGTTCCATCGCGGAACATACACTTCATTGGAATCCGACACTGCAAAAGAAACAAAGGCAGTAAGGAAAAGATGATAAAAAACATAAGGGAAAAAGAAAGGAACCCTACGCACCTGTAGGGTCAATGACAGGCCGATAGCCGCCAAACCCATCACCTGAACCTAAAGGAAATCCATCCAACAGGTCAGGCAGACGGGAAGGGGGCAAAGATCGGCGGGAAGCCCTGCGCGTACCTGATGGTCCGGCCGTAGGTGCCGGTGGCGCGGGCATGGTGGCAGCCGCCGTGGTCGCCGTTGTGGTCGCCGCCGCGGTCGCCGCCTCCTCAGCAGCAGCAGTAACCGCCGGCTCCGTGAAGGATGCGGTAAAAATCGCACTCACGGCCGGCGGTGACGTCATCTCGGCCGGAACAGTTGGCTCAAAGGAACGAGCAACTGGACCAGCGGATTCAGGCGCAGGCGCCTGGGTCGACGCCTCAGGAAGGCTGACCGAGCCTACCGTCATTGGCGGAGAGGTACTCCCCTGCGCTTCACCCCGGAATGCGTCAATATCCACGCCTGCACAAAGAAGAAAGTGTTAGATAAATTTATGAAGTAATAAATCTGCAAAGACATTATGATTGTACTTACGGGTTTTCTTGACCCTGAACGTACGGACGGGCGGGGAGGAACCCGATGGAGCCGGCCTCTTGGTACCGGTCACCGTCGTCTTCGTTGGTTCTCCGGAGGTAACGGTCGTAGCCTCCGGAACAGTGGTCTTCTCACCACCGGGCTTCCCCGCCACCTCTTCACTATCTGACTCCGAGTCAGATAGAACCACTGGATCAGATGTGGAGGCCTTCTCCTTCCCCTTCACGCCGGCAGCAGCCTTCTTCTTCCGCACCAACGGAGGAGCATCTGAGGATTCCTCAGAAGAAGACGGGTCAGGAATTCCAGCAGCGGGTACAGCATTGAGGGATTGAGGAAAGAATATCGCCTTACCTGGCCGCCGGTGGCTCAGGATCTCGTGTCCCGGCGGATAGACCTCCACAAACCGATCCGCCGTTTGCTCCAGGATGGGCAACTCGCCCTCGTCCAGAGCACGAGTACCAATCCGCGCGGGACCGTCGGTTTCCCGCGGGTACAGAAGCGACTCCAAATCATTTCCCTCTGAAAGAAAAGAAACAGTTAGAAGACAAACTCGTATCAAAAAGAAAGACAAGACATACCATAGGGAATAGAGTTCAAACCATATTCGAGAAGGATGGGAACCTGAGACGCATCCTTCCACACCCGGCTCATCCCTAACATGACCATCCCGGACTCCGCAAACCGGTAAACCGGAGATTGGATCCGGGATATCTTCGAAAACCATTCCGCCTCCTGGTAGTTGGGGGCGTGAAGGCTCGGTATCGCTTGGCCATTTTTAAACTTCATGGCAAGGGGGATAGCGCGGGCAGAAATGTAGAAGAATTCCTGCTTCCACGCGCGAAGACTGCGCTCGGTGTCGCAAATCTTCAGACCCTTAATACGGGTCGTCAAGGTGTACCACCCCTGGATGCACCTCCAGGTATAGAAGGTCATCAGGCGGTCCACATGGGGCTCGATGCCCAAAATCCGGCACACCCACTCAAAATGGCGAATCTTGGCGATCGCCATGGGGTGCAGCTCGGTCAAATGAACACCGTGCCTCTCAAGGACACGGTAAACAAATTTTGTCAACGGGAATCTAAGATTCCCATAGACAAAAAATGCAGCATAAACCCCGATCTTGCCTCTGGGGGCATCATACACGGTCTGGTGGGTTTCAGGAAACTCAGGCTCGAGATGATCGAGCATGAACTTCCTGACAACATACCGGTACTGATCGCCGGGCAGAGCACACTGGCACTCGCCAGCAGTACCCCTGTCGTCAGCTATAGCTTCAGCATCACGAGAAGACATCTTGCAGAGAAAGAAGAGAACGATTTCGAGAGAATGCTCGATTGAATAAAGGAGTATTCGCCGGAAATCGCCTTAAAGATGAAGAGAAGAGTAAAAAGTGTGAATTGCAAAGTAACCCTCTCCCCCTTTATATAGTAATCGCAATTAATGCGGTGAAATTAATGCGGAGGAGAGAGAAATCGAATGTGCAATGAAACTATGACACGTGGCAAAAACCAAGCGGGCAACAGCTGTTGAAAGGATGTATGCCAGTAATTTCGCGGCCACGCGCCCGAAAAATCGCGCCCACGCGCCTGAAAAAGCGACTGGAATGACCATGTTCTGTCACGTCACCATAACTTCCTGCACGTCCTGACACAGTCAGAAGAAACCGTCGCACGACGTTTCAGAGGTTTGGACTGTTCTTATCTTTTCACCAACTCTTCGAATTTCAAAATTCAAAATTTTGAAAATATTAAAAAGTAAGCGGGAAAATACCCCTTACCCCTTGGCAAACAAGTAACCGTAAGACGGATGCGGGTACAGTGTAAAGGCAAAACCCTTCACATACCTAGCACCCGCAGGGAATTGAAGCCAAATAAACCTTGGCAAACAAGTAACCGTAAGACGGATGCGGGTACAGTGTGAAGACAAAACCCTTCACATACCGAACACCCGCAGGGAATTGAAGCCAAGTACCTCGGCAACCAAGTAACTATAAGACGGCTGCGGGTACAGTGTTCAGGCAAAACCCTTCACATACCTAGCACCCGCAGGGAATTGACGCCAGGAATACCTTGGAAGTAAAGTAACCGTAAGACGAGCGCAGGTACAGTGTTAAGGCAAAACCCTTCACATACCTAGCGCTCCGCTGGGAATTGAAACCAAGAAGGATCTTCTGGGCAATGCTTGCGGAAACGGAAATAACATCCCCGCATAGCGGGAACGTCGAGAACTACGTTGTTTGAAGCTCCAGGATGGAATTGGTGGTCTTAACATAATTGATCACTATGTTCAAAACTACCAAAACCTCATGGAAAATCCATACAACTGGGACTCAATGCTCCTGACTTGCGAGGAGGTTACAGACCTACCCGCATCATACCCAAAGACCAAGCAGGAAACTCGGGCATTTCTGCAAGTGACAAGGACTTCCGCGGAAAGAATCCCCATGGAAAACCTTACAAAACCCTTTTCAAAACCCTTTGCTCAAGTCCAAAAGTTCACCTCACTTTATTAAACACTCAGGAGAAGAACATTGGACTGGGGGGACTTGAAGAGGTAGGTCCCAGCAGAGCCCAGTTGGACCCGCAAGACTCACCTTAAACAGGGACGTCTGCGCAGAGACCAACTGGATCCGCAGGACCAACCATGCTCAGAGACGTGACGTCCTTACGCGCAGTACGCAAGCTGGTCCCGCAGGAAATGCCTCCCAATGGTGAAGGACTCCGCCTGTCCCCGCAGCCTCGGATACAAGCCATTAGGGAAGGCCACCCGCGCAGCATGGCTACACGCACAAGGCACTTAGCTCTCGATCATTCAGTGTCACCTGAAGGAATGAGCCAAGCCGGGAGCAATCCCGCACAGAGGCGGGAGGGGGAATACTCCCGCCCAAATAAGCCAGTCCGTATACTGAAGGATCTTTTACTGTACCTGACGAGGTATGGGCGAAAGATCTGATCAGAGATACGACAGCTCACTGATACAGTATGGCGAGCAGCATGCTCCTGTACTGTATCACTATTAGCCGCTGCCTACTCACCAACTACTGTCATACCACGTGCGTAGCCGGCAGTTGGTGGAAAGGGAATAGTACACAGCAGGCCTGGTCACTATCAGCCGCTGCCTACCCACCAACTACCAACGGGGCACGTGCGTAGGCAACTGTTGATGAACAGGAACACTGTAGCAGCCGGCCATACCTCCTTGGAAACCTACCTTCGGCTATAAATACCCCAAATGGTATGATCATCTCAACATTACATCATCACATTATCATCATAATATACCTGATATCTGCTCTAGCAATCTCTTAATATACTTTTATATTTAAAGAGCAATCTAGTCTGATTCTCACGCCGGAGGGTGGTCACAAGGAGGAACCCCCCCCCCCTTCTCAGTGACGAGCTCACGGTGTCTGTTTTGCAGGTTATCAGAAGAACCATCTTCCAAGGGTCTAACCCCTCGTGGGAAACAGCTATCCAACCCCCAGGTTACCAGTAATCTGTCAGGGGTCCGGTTAGTGTTTCTTCAGTATGATCTTTAAAAAAAAAGATTAACAGATTGTTTGTGTAGTCCAATAGGTGAATGTCATATGGCATCTACTACTTTTTTTTTTTAATTTTTTTACTGTATGTACATGTGTTATCGGTATGTGTACGTACAATCTTCTTTGTATATAAATATTTGTCTTTTCATCCCTACTAAAAGTACAATGCTTCCCTTATAGTTTACGTTTAATTCTAAAAAAACCCTAAACTTTAACTTTTTAAAATATTAACTATTTATTATATACAATATTATATTAATTCAAATTTTATTGACTTGCGAGTTAACACGCCGAAACACGCTAACATGCATAGTTTAACGTGTTTTGTGTATTTTTGTTCAGCTTAAATGTTTGTGGGTTTACATAAAATAATTTGTATTTTATATAAACTTTCGATGATATTAAAAAAAATTATATTTTATTCTAACAAATTCTTTTGCACTTGTTTTTTTATTAATTCTAAGAGTCCGCGGGGGAGGGGGGGGGGGGTTCTTGAATAAAGTCTATTCGTACAAAATCAACAAAGTGAGGCCCTCCACCGGCAGTGGCGGATCCAGGAATTTTATTCAATGGGTTCACTGTTTTTAAATGCTCTAATTTTATACGACCGACCATAAAAATTCCCAGTTCGATTCGAAGGTTTGGGTCGGTTCAACGGTTCGAGTTGGGTAAGATTCATAACATAACATAAATATGATAAATTAACAAAAAACAAGCATCGTCATTAAAAATAGACAGGTTTTGACCAATTATGGTAGACGGTAACAAACATACAAGACAAAGGTACAACCCATTAAGCATAACATAAATTAAACAGTAGAATATGCGAGTTAACCTTAATTTAATCATTCATATTTATATAATATTATTTCACATATTAAACCAGGTTAACATAGTTCAACGGTTCGGGTCGGTTCAACGGTTCCGTCTTCAAATGATTCATTGAAGAAAACTTCTTTCAACACTCGCCATTGCAACCAGTAAAACTAACGATAACTTTAGTTTGTTTACTAACGGAAGATCATTAAAATCTATTCTTGAGGGTTGTTTACTACTTAAAGTTGATTGAATGTGTGATTGTTCACTTGGAAAATATCTTATAATATTCATAATGCCTACAAATCAAATTTAAAATCACTAATTTTCTAATTCAATTAACAAACTTCAACAATATCATTCTTTCTAATTGTAATTTTTAATAAATAAACATAAATAATTAAAGCAAAACATCAAAATATACCTTACCTGAAGACTGAAGTGAAGGAGAGATGGAGACTAGGATAGACTTAAGAGGAGGGCCGAGGGTGTCGGCCTGTCGCGACGGAAAAGGAGGCGGCCGGCGGGGAGCAGAGGTGGACTGTCGGAGGTTGAAAAATTGATAGATGGTGGGCTGTAGCCTAATAGGGTTTGAAGTTTGAAGTCTTGAATTGCTGTGATGTTTTGTTTGTATAATTAGAGATGTGGGGTAAATAGGTAAAAAAAACTAACTAACGCTACTATACAGAGATTCAAACCCGGGCTGTGGAGAACTGTGGAGAAGTTAATAGTGCAGCGTTACCATCAGACCAAAGTTGTTGATTAAATATGGGTTTACTCTTAAAATATATATGGTTTCACTTTCATAAATTATAACTATATTATCTATTTATCTATATAGATAAATAATGATTTGTCGGTGCCACAAATGTTTACTCTCAATTTGACTTTCCCTTTAAGCGAATTTATTTCTAGCCATTAACAAAGATTGATTGTTGGTGTGATGGCTTGGTGTAATATATTAAGGGTCTGTTTGTTTACCACTTAATGGGACCATTCAGATGTATACGTCTAAATCGGTCAGATGCAGATGTGTTTGGTTGTTAAAATAAATCATCTGAATGTGTTTGGTATACCACTGAACCATTCAGCTTCAAAATATCACTGAATCATTCAGAAGACTCATATACCCACTTCACCTATGCACCATCTCCCACCCCTTTCTTCACCTCCGCACCGTCAACAACCTCTGCCACCGGACCTGAACGCCACTTCCGACCTCGTTGCTAACCAGGTACAATTCATATTCCTGATTCACTCGATTTCGTTTTCAATTCCATCCTCTATCGATTCATAGTTAATCGATTTCTGATTTCTATTTAATCTGTTTTTATTTAATTCAGTTTTTTCATTGTTTGATTCAATAGAGTTCTGAATTTTGGTTTCTGATTTCAATTCAATTTGATACGTACAGATTTTTGGATTCAATCGATTCATTATTTTTTTGGGTTTTATTCAATCTGGTTTTTGGAATATTGAATATGATTATATGGTTTCTCCATTAGATGTGAATTTTGGAATAGTGGTTTAATCTCAGTTGTTTGTCATTAGGACATTGTGATTTAGGGATTAGTTTTTCTTACTTTAATTGAATGAAGCAGTAGCTTAATCACAATTGTTTGTATATCTGTTACGGGACAGTTTGTGAGAAATGGGACACCATTGAAAGTAAGGGTTTTGTAAACATATAGCTTTGTAAGTTTAAATGCTTATTACTCTTGAAAATATATAGCTTTGTAAACATAATTCACATAAATGATTATTCTTAAGAATTTTATAATTTTGGTTCTTACTGCACGTGCAGTATCTTTGATCTCTTCGAGTACACCCATACATATTACCGAGATAAAAGATGCCTTTTTAGTAACTTTGGTGTCACTGTGTTACAAGTTTAATTTTACTTACGATTTTAACCTTATTTATATAGTCAGTGTAGACATTCATTGTGGAAACAAAGTATTGGTCACTTACGGAGCAAAAGGAAATATCCAGATATTTTCTTTCAATATTGTGATAAATATGTCAAAGCTTATTTGAGCGAGTAAAATTAAGTTTTTAGTTTCTCAGCAGCCATACATATGCTAAATTTATTGTTTAATATTAGAAGAGTTTTGGTTTGCACTTTGCAATGGCAGTTACATCAAATATGTTGGTTTTCTGTTTTTTTTTTCAATGTTTTTGTTTGTATTATGGAGTCTTTGGTATGTTTATGGTGCTTCCAAATGTTTTAAGATAATGTTTGCGACCCACATAAATGAACTTGAAAAGGAAACGAGTTTCATGGTAAAATGACTAACTTCTGTAGCCATTTTAGCAAAATGGCTAACTTCTGTAGCTGTACCGAAATTTCAGCAAAGCTGATGACTAAAAAATACACCGCTGACCTGTTTTTCTAGATTTTATATAAAATCAACTTTAGTTCGGATAAATGTGTATTATATATGGTTGAAAAGTGTTCCAAGTCTGCTATGTTTTACCTTTGATCATGTTAAAGTACTTCAGGTCGTAAGAGTGTCAAAATCGAATGTGAAGAGGTGTTGCACAGAAAGTGCAGCACTAAAATTGGGTGTTGAGTACAACGGTGAAAACCTTTGACACGCGAGTTGTTTCATGTTTATTGTTGAGCTTTGATCCATTATTGTAGTTATGCTTTGGGAATGCATTATGGTGCTCTGAATAATTAATATATCCCGTTAATTAATGACACAATTGAAATTAATCATGAGTCCTCACTTAGCTATGACTAATCTTTCGTGGTGGTAAATTATAGGTAAAGCTAGTGTGGTGGTTTTATTAAAGTGACCGAGTCAAGTGGACTAACAAGGCGGCTTTATGCAAAGTTAACGCGAGGTTGGAGATGATCAAGTCTTCAGAGCGAGTCAAAGAAGTTGAGAATTGTGATATTGTTTTTTTTCATAGATAGTGTTATGTCTATTTGGTCAAGTTTAAGATATAAACATGCTATTAAGTATATTACGTAGTTTCTTTAAGTAATTAGTTATGGGCCTCATGTGTTATTGAATCAGCCGTATTTTGTGAACTATTGGTTATTAAATAGGTTTTGTTCTTCGTAAGGATTACCTTTTATACAAACGAGTCATGTCAAATTTTGATAAAATATGTTCTTAAGAGCTTTGACTAGACGTCTAGACATATATATTTCATTCATCACAAAATAGTTCAGATGGGTAAAATAGTTATTCTACACATTCATTCAAATGTCTAGCCATACAACAAAATCATTATGTATTTTGGTTAGTTATAAAGAAAGTTTGGTTGGTTATAATGAAAGTATGTTTTAATATGTATTTGGTTGGTTATAATGAAAGTGCAGTCATTCTGTAAAGTTATTAAGATCATGAATAAACGAATATATGTCATTCAGTAGGAAATAGCTTAGAGGGGTAAATTAGTCATTCTGCATAGTCATTCAGATGTCGAACCAAACAATATTTACTGGTTCAGCACTTACTGGTTCAGAGCCTCTTAATCATTCAGCACTTAATGGTTCAGCACTTGCCAAACAACCCCTAAGTCTTAAATTCCAACTATAATGCAACTCAAGTTCGACTTATGTTAGCTTAGGAATGATAGATTTTTTTTTTTGGTGGACCCAAGCTTGTTGGTTATTTGGTTCTAAAGATTCATATGCTTTTTATTCTTTTACGTTATATTTTTTTTAGAATATTAACTAATGTCTATATCTATCGAATTCTGGTTCATCACTGTAACGCACGAGTTAAATGAATTCTCTTGGTTCGCCACCAGTCACCACAACGCGTAAGCTTTTTTAGCGTTAGTACCGACTGAACTCATATTAGGTCGTCGTAATACGGATTTATTTTGTGCTACATTTTGGGGTTTTTTTCCGTTGATTTGTTGTTTTTTGTTCACCTTAGGTTTTTTTCCTTTTTGTTTTAAACATGTTACTTTGTTGTATCTGTGGTGTAGACCAAATTACTTTGTTGCTTTACTTTCGGTACCGTAACTCGATACCGATCAAATTCGCATCGTGTTCGCCACCACAATGCGCAATTTTTGTTATATTATTTTGTTGTATATAACAATCAACAAAATGTCCTTTCGATTTATTTTCAGTGTCGTAACCCATCATCGATCAAATTCACTTCGACTAGCAACCGCTCCACTCAGGTTGATATGCTATACGACTACCAATAACATCAGCCCGGCGCATCGCGCCGGCTATGACACCTAGTTATATTCATATTTAAAACATAGTATCACCAACATCCATGTGTCATGCATTTGTGAGTGTGACACATATAAGGTGTTTATGATTGATAATAAAATTTAATTATAGTTAATGATTTGTATGAATATTGTGGGTTTTCACATTCTCCCCTTGTTAAGAGAATTTTGTCTCAAAAATATAAATTCCGAAGCTTAGTGGGTTCCCGTGAACCCGTTCATCACACTATAGATCCGCCCCTGTCCACCGGAGCTTTGTTCGTTAATTCCGCTGTAAGGTGTTTGACTTTTTACCTAACCTTTCGAATATTTTCAGTGTTTATTTTATATATTATGATAACTAAATTTTAGTGTATTTTGTTTTTCTTATAATTTTTAAGATACACTTTTGTAATGTATTGTTATCAAAGAAATCAAAATTCTCTACTTTCTATTGGTGAGTTTTGTAAGCGTTTGAAACACTCCTCGAAATTGATTCATACCATTCTTTTTAGAAAATAAGGTCCGTATTTCTCATTTTAATGTGCCGCAAAGCACGTTTTGACGCACCCAACAACTGATCGCGGTTTTATGTTTTCATATCCTTTTTTGATACGGTTTAGTGGTGTCACTGCAACATGCGGGTGTTAGATTCTAGTTATATGTTTAAGGGCCTAGCAAGTAGATTTAATATTTAATCTAATCTAACTATCTTAATAAAGAAAATAATGAGGATGGTGTGGCAATCTCATATTTATTTTTGACCTAATCTCTTTTCTCATTCATCCTACTTATCCATGGGTTATGGAGCTAAACCATATTAACAAATGGGTTATAATTTCCTTTCTAATTCTCTATTATCTCATTTAATTCATCCTAACAATCCATGGGTCATGAGTCAAGATAATTTTGGCAAATGGGTTATAATTTCATTTTTAATTATCTAATTTCTCATCTTATTTATCCTAACAATCTATGGGTCACGGGACAAAACAATTTTGAGAAATAGGTTATCATTTTCATTCTAATTCTCTAATATCTCATCTCTCATCTCATTCATCATAGATATCCACGGGTAATTGGTCAAAACAATGTAAGCAAATATTGTATATAAAAAAATCGATTGTAAATTTGAGATTTTAGACTTCTTATTGTTTGTACTATATATTTTTATTTTTACCTTTAATTTTGTTCATTTCTTATTTTTATTATTTGAAAAATCCCGTGTAATACACGGGTTCAAAAGCTAGTTAATTATATGCACAATCACATTATGAATATGAGATGTATACATCAAATACGTGTGATGTTAGATGTTGTGATGTAAGATGTTATATAAATTAACTAGCTTTTGAACCCGAGTATTACACGAGATTTGTCAAATGATAAAAATAAGTTAGATCATTTATTTCAATTGTGATTTTTAACATACTTATAAATTAATTTAATGTAGATTTAATGGAAAAAACTAACGGGTGGTTAACAAAAAGTACTAAAATAGCATGGTTTTAATGGTACGTCAAAAAATTTTAAAAAAAAGTATTAAAGTTGTGTAATTGGTCAAACCTCATATATAAATGAAACTTAACTCAATAATGAATAAAATCCACACTATGTTATAACCCACTTGACAAAATAATTTTGACCCATGACCTATGAATAGTTAGAAAGAATGAGATGAAAGATTAGAAATTAGGAGAAATGTAGGCTTGAGACCTAAGTTTCAACATTTTCTTTTATTAATATTGTAAGATAAGATTTAGTGAAAATTCCTAAAATAGTCCAAAGTTAGTGAGAGATTCTTAAAATAATCCCAAAATTTAAAAATTCCTAAAATAGTCCAAGAAAAATCATCTCCGGCGACGCATAGGTATTCGTGACATGAGATTTGGTTAACCAGTCACATTATGACACGTGTAAAGGTGACGTGAGATTTACAATGAAATCTATCTTCCCAGATACTTTTCAAGCCAAAATCATCTTCACGGAAACTATGGTTTTTGAATGACATTTATCGGGCCCGTGAGTTTTCAAAAGTCATGGTTTTCCGCATTTTTTTGAAATTCATTTTCTCGGACGCATTTAAGATGAAATTCATCTTTATTTGCATAAAAAGAAGAGTTGTTAGAAAAGATGAATTTTGTTACAAATCTTTGCAATTCGATGGTTTGTAGATTAAAGTCATCTTTTTTTGCATAGAAAGAATAGATGTTAAAAAAATATGAATTTTGTTACAAATATATGGTATTCGATGGTTTTTAGATGAAACTCGTATTTTTCGGAAGTATTGGTTTGTTCTAACATTTTTCAAACTCCACCACTAACCACCACACCACCACCATAATCTTTTCATGTATTTTACCTCTAAAGATTGAATCATTCTTCATACGCATATCAAACCACCACCACCATAGCCAACCATCGTCCGTCGCCGTCCACCACCACCATTTTCCGGCCAAACCTATTAAAGTCTCATAATCTTTACATACATTTTTCTTCAAACCCATATCAACCACCCACCACCACCATCCACCACCTTCTTGACACTCCATACTCAACCAAAGATTAAATCTTTCTTCATACCCATATTAACCACCACCACCACCATCCACCACCACCATCCACCACATTCTTAACACTTGCCACAATCACTTTCTTGATGAGTAAAATTTAAATCAATCTTCATACCTAATTTATCGGATTTTTAAAACTTTTATGAAAATCATCTGAGAAGATTATTGGTAAATTATGGTTTTTTTTTGTAATTTTTAGAACTTTTTTGAAAATTTATCGTTTTTTTAAAACTTTTTTGAAAATCATTTAACAAAACTAAATTCACTGGAAAAAGTATCGTTTTTTTTTTCAACTTGTTTAAGTTTCTCTTAGTAGATGAAATTCATCTGAAATACGTCTAAGGAGATGAATTTCAAAAAAACGTCAGTTTCATCTGTTTTTGAAAACTCACGGGCCCGATAAATTTCATTCGAAAACCATGGTTTCTGTTGAGATGATTTTGGCTTGAAAAGTATATGGGAAGACAGATTTCATTGTAAATCTCACGTCACCTTTACACGTGTCATAATGTGACTGGTTAACCAAATCTCACGTTACGAATATCTATGTGTCGCCAAAGATGATTTTCCTTAGACTATTTTGAGATTTTTTAAATTTTTAGAACTATTTTGAGAATCTCTCTAACTTTGAACTATTTTGAGAATTTTAATTAATGATACATAAATTAAACAGACAGATCACACGTACAAAATATAAATGGACCTAATGTATTTTGACACACTAAATGTTTTCATAGGTAATAATCAATTATAACAGAATGTCATTTCATCTTTCAAAATTGCAGTATATATAAGTTTTAATAAGAAATGTTATCTATTAATTTATTTTCTAGCTCCAAGATATGAAAACTATCTAGAATAAATGAACAATAAGACTTTTTTGTTTTCTTAAGTTAGAAACTAACATTTTATCCATAAATGGCCAAGTGATGACATGGCTGTTTTTTGTTATTTTCTGATGATAGTACTCACTATAATATAGTAGAATAAAACGCATGTGATACGAATAGTCATTATAAATGGTTAAGTGTGTGTGTGATTACTCTTAATCAAGTAAATGCACAAATGCACACGAAGCATTGAAATATCACATCTTCAAAAGAAGCCAATAACTAACAAAACAAAATTGGAAATTATGATCTATTAGTTGATCGTTTAGATTAAAGAGAATGGCCATATCTTAAAAAGATATAAGAACTTGAGAAGATAAAATAATGGTCGATGCACGATCACCAACCACACCGGGTCAAAGTTGAAACATACAACAGACGAACCAAGGTTTATGTATGACTTGATCGTCTTAAGTTCAAAGAAAAAAAATACAATGTTCTCATTTTTTAAAGTGAATTAGTCATGCCCATCCATGAACATTCAAGACGCTTTCAAGAAAAGGGTAAACTGATATATGGTAAGAACATATAAAGATTACCCATAAATAGTTATATATAAATCTCTTAACTTTTACATAATTACTAAAAATTTATAGTACTAAATATTTGCAAACTGCAATGAAATTTTCTAGAAAGAATCTTTTTTTTATAATGTTTCAAAATACCCAACAAATTATTGAAAGATGTCGTTGTCCTTTAATTAGGTTAAATAAATAAAAACATTTTTGCAATGATCTAACAAATCTTTCATGATTTTGAAAACAACCGCAGTCCGCAGCCAGCTAATACAAGATTATATGAACTGTGCAAGCAAATTTGGTCAAATGTCATCTCTCCCTAATGTTTTGGATCAGTATTTTGTTACTGAAGAAACACTAATTGACCCCGGGCAGATTACGGATAATCTGGGGGTTAAATAGATGTTTCCCACGAGGGGTTAGATCCGGCAAAGATGGTTCTTCTGATAACCTGCAAAAAAGACATCGTGAGCTCGTCACTGAGAAGGGGGGGTACCTCCTTGTGACCACCCTCCGGCGTGAGAATCAGACTAGATTGCTCTTGAATATAAGTGTATATTAAGAGATTGCTAGAGCAGATATCAGGTATAAGATGTAAGATACAAGATAAGATGAGATGATCATACCATTTGGGGTATTTATAGCCGAAGGTAGGTTTCCAAGAAGGTGTAGCCGGCTGAATAGTATTCATGTTCTACCAACTGTGGCCTACGCACGTGCCATGCTGGTAGTTGGTGGGTAGGCAGCGGCTGACAGTGACCAGGCCTGCTGTGTACTATTCATTTTCCACCAACTGCAGGCTATGCACGTGGTATGACAGGAGTTGGTGAGTAGGCAGCGGCTAATAGTGACATACAGTACAAGAGCATGTTGCTCGCCATACTGTTGTCAATGAGCTGTCGTATCTTTGGTCAGATCTTTTGCCCATACCTCGTTAGGTACAGTACAAAAGATCCTCCAGTATCGTACGGACTGGCTCATTTGGGCGGGAGTATTCCCCCTCCCGCCTTTGTGCGGGATTGTTCCCGGCTTTGCTCATTCCTTCAGGTGACTACTGAATTATTGAGAGCTAAGTGCCTTGTGCGTGTAGCCTTGCTGCGCGGGTGGCCTTCCCTGATGGCTTGTATCCGCAGCTGCGGGAACAGGCGGAGTACTTCACCATTGGGAGGCATTTCCTGCGGGAATAGCTTGCGTACTGCGCGTAAGGACGTCACGTCTCTGAGCATGGTGGGTCCTGCGGATCCAGTTGGTTTCTGCGCAGACGTCTCTCTTCGAGGTGAGTCCTGCGGGTCCAACTGGGCTCTACTGGGACCTACCTCTTCAAGTCCCCCCAGTCCAATGTTCTTCTCATGAATGTTTAATAAGTGAGGTGAACTTTTGGACTTAAGCAAAGAGTTTTTGAAAAGGGTTTAGTTTTAAGGTTTTCTACAGGGATTCTTCCCGCGGAAGTCCTAATGTCACTTGCAGAAATTCCCGACTTTCCTGCTTGATCTTTGGGTATGATGCGGGTAGGTCTGTAACCTCCTCGCAAGTCAGGAGCGTTGAGTCCCACTTGTGTGGATTCTCTTTGAGGTTTTGGTAGTTTTGAACATAGTGATCAATTATGTTAAAACCACCAATTCCATCTTGGAGCTTCAACCAATATAGTTCTCGACGTTCCCGCTATGCGGGGATGTTATTCACGTTTCCGCAAGCATGGCCCAGAAGATCCTTCTTGGTTTCAATTCCCTGCGGAGCGCTAGGTATGTGAAGGGTTTTGCCTTGACACTGTACCCGCACTCGTCTTACGGTTACTTTACTTCCAAGGTATTCCTGGCGTCAATTCCCTGCGGGTGCTAAGTATGTGAAGGGTTTTGCCATTACACTGTACCCGCACCCGTCTTATAGTTACTTGGTTACCAAGGTAAGGGGTATTTTCCCGCTTACTTTTGAATCTTTTTGAAATTTTGAAATTCGAAGAGTTGGTGAAAGGATAAGAACAGTCCAAACTGTTGAAACGTCGTCCGACGGTTTCTTCTAACTGTGTCAGGACGTGCAGGAAGTTATGGCGACGTGACAATACATGGTCATTCCAGACGCTTTTTCAGGCGCGTGGGCGCGATTTTTCGGGCACGTGGCCGCGAAATTAAAGGCACGCGTCCTTTCAACAGCTGTTGCCAGCTTGCACTATGCCACGTGTCATAGTTTCATTGCACCTGTGATTTCTCTCTCTTCCGCATTAAATTCATCGCATTAATTGCGATGAGTATATAAAGGGGGAGAGGGTCCTTTGTAATTCACACTTTCACTCCTCTTCTTGTAAACGATTTCCGGCGAATACTTTCTGCCAAGCATTCTCCTGAAATCATTCCTTTACCTCCAAACCATGTCTTCTACTCACGATTTCGAAGCTGCTGCCGAGGAATCTGACGTGCACGTCGAGATCCCGACGTCTACGTCTGATAAAGACGATAAGAGCACTGCTGGCGAATGCCAGTGTGCTCTTCCCACTGAGCTTTTTCAGTACATCGTCCGGAAGTTCATGCTCGAGCCGTTCGAGCCTGAGTTTCCGGAGCCACACCAGACGGTGTACGATGCCCCCAAGGGCAAGATAGGGGTGTACACTGCATTCTTCGTTTATGGGAATCTCAGGTTCCCATTAACGAAGTTTGTATACCGTGTCTTGGAGAGGCACGGGGTGCATTAGACGGAGGTACACCCGATGGCGATCGCCAAGATCCGCCACTTTGAGTGGGTGTGCCTCATTCTGGGCGTGGAGCCCCACGTAGATCGGTTGATGACCTTCTACTCCTGGAGGTGCATCCAGGGGTGGTACACCTTGGTCAATCGGATCAAGGGGTTGAAGATCTGCGTTACCGAGCGCAGTCTTCGGTCGTGGAAGCGTGAGTTTTTTTATATCTCCGCTCGCGTCGTCCCCCTTGCGATGACCTTTAAGAATGGGAGAGCACTCCCCGCCCTTCACGCCCTCAACTTCCAGGAGGCGGAGTGGTTCGCCAAGATCTCCCGGGTCCAGACTCCGGTATACCGCTTTGCGGAGTCTGGGATGGTGATGCTTGGGATGAGCCGGGTGTGGAAGGAGGCGTCACAGGTTCCCATCGTCCTCGAATACGGTTTGAACTCTGTCCCTTACGGTATGCTCTGTCTTCTTTGTTTATATAGGTTTGTCTTCTAACTGTTTGTTTCTTTTATTTCAGAGGGGAACGACTTGCAGTCTCTCCTGCAGCCGCGGGAGAGTGATGGTCCCGCTCGGATGGGTACTCGTGCTCTCGATGAGAATGAGTTGCCCATCTTGGAGCAAACGAGGGATCGGTTTGTGGAGGTCTACCCGCCAGGCCACCCTATTCTGAGTGCCACGCGGCCAGGTAAGGCGTTATTCAACCCTCGACCTCTCAATGCTGAAACCTCTGCTGGAATTCCTCTAATCTTGTCATCTTCTGATGAGGAATCCGCAGATGGTCCTCCGTTGGTGCGGAAGAAGAAGGCTGCCGGCGGGAAGGGGAAGGCGAAGGTTGCCTCCACTGCCGATCCGGTGCATCGGTCTGATTCAGAGACCGAGAGCGAGGAGGTGGCGGGGAACCCTGGTGGTGATAAGACCACTGCTCCGGAGGCTGAGACGACCGTCACCTCCGAGCAGCCCAGGACAACGACGGTGAGCGGCGTGAAGAGGCCGGCTCCATCGGGTTCGTCCCCGCCTGTTCGCACTTTTAGGCTCAAGAAAACCCGTAAGTACAAACTTCCTTTACTTTTTAACTTCATATCTTTCCGCCATTATACTTATATCTTCTTTGTGCAGGCGTGGATGCTACCGCATTCCAGGGTGGAGCGGGGAGGAGCACCTCCGGACCCATGACGGTAGGCTTGGTCAACCTACCTGAGGCGATGACCCAGGCGGCTGCGCCTGCTTCAGTTGTTGGTTCAGTTGCTCACCCAGTTGAGCCAACTGTTCCAACTGTGATGACATCTCCGCCGGCTGTCAGTGCCATATTTACTGAATCTTTCACTGAGCCGGCGGTGACTATTTCTGCGGGTACTTCCGCAGCGGCGACCACGGTTGTGAGTTCACCTCCGGTGAGTTCACCTCCGTTGGTTTCTACCGCGGCGGCCTCTATGCCTCCTCCGACGTCGGCAGCTATGACCGATCCTTCAGGTATGCTTGGGGCTTCTCGCCAACCTCTGGCTCCTTCCCATCTGCCTGACCTCTTGGATGGATTTCCCTTGGGTTCAGGTGATGGGTTTGGCGGCTATCGGCCTGTTGTCGACCCTACAGGTGCGTAGGATTCTTTTGGCCATTTTTTTTTTTTTATATATCATCTTTTCCTAATTGCTTTTTGTTTTTTGCAGTGTCGGATTCCAATGAAGTGTATGTTCCACGATGGAACATCCGCCGAGGAACAACCCTTCGCACGCCTGTGGAGTGCGTGGAGTGGGCTCGTCACGCAGCTCCCAGTGGTGCGTTGGGGGAAGCAATGGCTAGCTACCAAGAGGGTAGGCTAACCAACGAGCTTCGGATTCTCCTGGCCCGGATGCAGCCGCGCGTCGAGCTGCTCTGTCGTGAAAACGACAAGTTAAAAGCAGCTCGTATTCAAGAAGTAGCTCAGGCGCGGGCTGTCCGGGAGGAGAACAAGAGGCTTACCGCAGTGGCTGCGGAAAAGGAGAAGGCCTTCAAGGCCCTCGAGGTTGAAGTTCAGGCCCGGCTCGAGGCCCGTTCCAAGGCTGCCCAAGCTGTTAACGAACAGCTTCGGCTGGCTAAGGAAACCGCACGGAACGCAACCGAGAGGGCCACCAAGGCTGAAGCTGTTGCTGAGCCGTTACGCCTCGAGAATGAGGAACTTAAAGCCAAACTAGAGGCGCTCCAACAGGCTCATGATGCCTTGGCGATGGAAGACGCCAAGAAGCTCCAAGAGATCTTGGACCAGAGGGGGGGTGCTTGACCATACTGAGCGGAAGCTAAAGGGCGTTGAAGAGGCTGCGGCTAAAGAAGTGTTGCTTGCCAACCTCAACAAAAGTGAAGCCGAACGCGCCCGTAACCAAGCTCAAGCCGCCCTCCAGGAGGCTCTGGTTGCCAAGGAATGGCTTCTTCGAGAAGCGTTGTCTCAGGTATGTTTAATTTCATTATATCTTTACGCTTTTCTTTGTAAATAGAAAAGGTTTTGATACTTGTATTTTTTCTTTTTGTAGGTTGTGCATCGGGTCTTCACGGATACGTCTTATGACGATGCTATGAGCGCAGCCCTCAACGCTTCTCATGAGGATGGGGAAAAGGCCGGCTTCCTGCTTGGTCTAGGGTTCGTTGAGAAAGGCATCCCGCCTTCCAACTTCCCTTTATATGACGTTGATACTGAAGCTGTATATGACCAAGCAGTGAATCAGTATGCCGCCTTCCCGCATCCGGTGGTGGAGAAGGTGAACGAAGTTGCTGCTGCTGATGATGGGCTAGCCATTCTAAAGACCTTCCTTGAACCGCCACGGCCAACTGATGGTGCGGGTACAAGTGGGTTTGGAGGGAGTGGTCCTGAAGCTTGAACCTTAAGATCCCTTCCCACTGTTAGGATAGGTTTAGCTTGTATAGATTTATATTCTTGTATGCGGGTAGTTACCCGGCCATTGTAATGAATTATTATAAAATATAAATCTTTGTGCGGGTAAGACCGCTACTTTCACTGGATGACTTGCTTTATAAACGTTATACGACTTGCTCATGCACACTTTAGTTTAAATTAGCAATTTTCCAAGTGTTTAGAATAAGTTAACCTTTGAACGTGGTAGATAATAGGTTGAAGTTTTGCTTCCTCCTTCGTGATTGCGCGGGTAGGACCGTCACTTGCACTTAGTAGGATGGCTAAACTTTACCTATATCTGACCTGCGTGGAGGTTTTCCTCATCTTTTTGTTAGAAATTTTCTAAGTGTTTAGAATAAGTTAACCTTTGAACGTGGTAGATAATAGGTTGAAGTTTTGCTTCCCCCTTCGTGATTGTGCGGCTAAAACCGTCACTTGCACTTGGTAGGATGGCTAAACTTCACCTATATCTGACCTGCGTGGAGGTTTTCCTCATCCTTCTGTTAGAAATTTTCTAAGTATTTTGAATAGGGTAACCGTTCGACGCGTGGTTGTCAATAGGTTAGTTCGGTTTCTATCATGATTTGTGCGGTTAAGACCGGCACTTTCATTTAGTGGGATCACCAAACTTTACCTATGACTGACCTGCGTGAAGGTTTGCCGTTTTTTGTGTTTATGCGGGTTTTGCCGCCTTCCACAAGCAACGATTTCTTTACACTTATTTATGCGGTGAAAACCGGCATCAGTGTTTTGAATAAATTAACCGTTCGACGCGCGGTTGTCAATAGGTTAGTTCGGTTTCCTCCATCATAATTTGTGCGGTTAGGACCGGCACTTTCATTTAGTGGGATGACCCAACTTTACCTATGACTGACCTGCGTGAAGGTTTGCCGTTTTTTGTGTTTATGCGGGTTTTGCCGCCTTCCACAAGCAACGACTTCCCCACTTATGTATGCGGTGAAGACCGGCATATCATTGTGGAAAGTTCATAAGTATAAACGTAAGATCATCAGCATCAATGTTCTAAGGAGAATCATTTCCATTAGAAGTGGCTCTGGGCCTTTTCTTTACAAATTTGGAATTGATCTACATGCAAACTGTGTAATTGAGCTCCCTTCAATGTTGTTGGGATGGGAGTGCCATCGAGCCGATATGCACCTGGTTCGGGATCTCGTTGTTTACGCAGTATGTAGTCTTCAACATTGAAGCTGCAGTTTTATTCGTGTTTTCCCCAACTGGGGTTCTACACGCATCGCTCAGCGTTCGTTACGCCACGAGGTGCGCGAGCGTCCCATCTCTAACAAATGCTTCGACGATGTCCTTCACGTCTGTGCATTCTTCAGTGTTGTGGCCTTTTGTCCTATGAAAGTCACAGTATTTGCTCCGATCAGCATTGTGACGACGTCGGATTATTGGAGCCTTTGGCCATGGGAGCTCCTCAGTGGCAAATATCTCGGTGACGCTTTTGGTGAGTGGCGTCCATCTGGAGTTCTGGTTCGACTGTACGTTATCCCTTCCGCCTAACCGATGTTGCAAGCCGGATGAGGTGTCAAAGTTTACCCTTGACTGCCAAATGCCTAGCTTCCGCTTTTTGTTTAGTCGGGCGGTAAGGATGTTGTCTTCTCTTGTTTTCTGGGTGTAGAGGTTTGTGCTCTGGGGGATATCTCTACCCAGTTGCTTTTCCGTTTCCGCAAAGCGTTTAGCTGCTGTCATGATGGCATCCCATGTGGATGGCATGCCATCTCTACCCGTTAAGGTGCGGATGAGCTCTGGGTCGTTCGCGCCCTGGATGAAAGCAGCGCGAACAAGATCTTCGCTGATATTACCCAGACTTAGCTTCTTTGAGTTGAAGCGAGTGATGAAGTCTGGCAAAGATTCATCTTTTTCTCGAATGCAATTGAGGATTGTCCATTGCTCCTCGGTATACTTTCTTTGTTGGCTGAAGTGTTGGCTAAACTTCTGCTGGAAGTCTTCCCAATCGTAGATGTGGTGGACCGGTAGACGATCGAACCACGCTCTAGCTGCCCCAACAAGCGTCATTTGGAACATGTAACACCACGTAGGTTCCGTCCAACTACTGACGGTTGCCCCCGCTATGAACCTGTTCAAATGATCGTCTGGATCAGATATACCATCGTAAGTGCCGATGTTGGACATCTGTTTGGCACTTTTCGGGACGATTGCTTCCGCAATGTCCCTTGCAAATTTGGACGTTCCCGCCTTTGCAGCAGTTGGTGTAAATGTTTTGGAGAAGTCACGTGGGTTTCCACCCACGTTTTTTGGTTTGAAGGTTTCTCCAAAACGCCTTCTCGGTTGGGAGTCCGTTTCCTTACGCTTCCCTTTCGCCCTATGACGAGGGTTTGCGTCACTATCGGATTCCTCCGAATCACCGTCCAAGTACTCTCCGAATTCCTCAGGCTGTTGGAGTGAACGTAAGCGTTCATCCAACTCAGCTTGGAATTCTTTTTGACGTGCTTCCGCCCACGCTTTAACTTCATCGAGTGTTTGGCGGGGTAGCCTCGTTCTTTGTCTCTCTAACTGGGTATCGGTGAATCCTAGTGAGAGATTATTTACTGCACTTGCCCCAGCTTGGGTAACTGGGGTAGTGTTCGTAAAAACTGTGTAGTCGCCGGTATTCCCCCCAGTAGATGGGGTTGTGGTTACCGGAGTTTCTTTAACCATCTTTCCAGAAGTTTGAAAAAACTGAAAAGAAATGAAGTTCTAGCTTTTATGCACGGATGACGCCAATGAAGAAACACTAATTGACCCCGGGCAGATTACAGATAATCTGGGGGTTAAATAGATGTTTCCCACGAGGGGTTAGATCCGGCAAAGATGGTTCTTCTAATAACCTGCAAAACAGACACCGTGAGGTCGTCACTGAGAAGGGGGGGGGGGGTACCTCCTTGTGACCACCCTCCGGCGTGAGAATCAGACTAGATTGCTCTTGAATATAAGTGTATATTAAGAGATTGCTAGAGCAGATATCAGGTATAAGATGTAAGATACAAGATAAGATGAGATGATAATACCATTTGGGGTATTTATAGCCGAAGGTAGGTTTCCAAGAAGGTGTAGCCGGCTGAATAGTATTCATGTTCTACCAACTGTGGCCTACGCACGTGCCATGCTGGTAGTTGGTGGGTAGGCAGCGGCTGACAGTGACCAGGCCTGCTGTGTACTATTCCTTTTCCACCAACTGCAGGCTATGCACGTGGTATGACAGGAGTTGGTGAGTAGGCAGCGGCTAATAGTGACATACAGTACAAGAGCATGCTGCTCGCCATACTGTTGTCAATGAGCTGTCGTATCTTTGGTCAGATCTTTTGCCCATACCTCGTTAGGTACAGTACAAAAGATCCTCCAGTATCGTACGGACTGGCTCATTTGGGCGGGAGTATTCCCCCTCCCGCCTTTGTGCGGGATTGTTCCCGGCTTTGCTCATTCCTTCAGGTGACTACTGAATTATTGAGAGCTAAGTGCCTTGTGCGTGTAGCCTTGCTGCGCGGGTGGCCTTCCCTGATGGCTTGTATCCGCAGCTGCGGGAACAGGCGGAGTACTTCACCATTGGGAGGCATTTCCTGCGGGAACAGCTTGCGTACTGCGCGTAAGGACGTCACGTCTCTGAGCATGGTGGGTCCTGCGGATCCAGTTGGTTTCTGCGCAGACGTCTCTCTTCGAGGTGAGTCCTGCGGGTCCAACTGGGCTCTGCTGGGACCTACCTCTTCAGTTACAAAAGCTACCAATCACATATTGACTAAACACTAACTGTAAATTTTGAAAATCCAAGTTGCTTTAGAAAAAAAGAGAATACTCAATTCATAACTCTCGACCTTGGATCAACTTTGAGTAATCAGTCATTTTTTCCAAAAGTTTACCCACACATCAATTATTATATATAATAAATGGAAAGTTTGGCGCCGCATGACCATGATTGGTCCATGTGGCACCATTTGATTAGATCAAACTAATTTTTTTTTAATTTGATAACTAAACGGTTAGTCACGTTGACTCGCCGTTGCAATATCCGGAGCCAACAACGTTCGGGTATTACCAACGACCGGGTTTTACCGAGTTTTTTGTTTTAGTTTTGGTACCGTCTTAAATGTAATCGAAATCGACCAAAATCGCATAGACTCGCCGCGTTTTGTTTTTATTCCGATATCGTAACGAAAACCGACTGGATGTTGATTTTTTATTTAGTAGTAGTATCCTCACGAACGTGGCAGAAACTGACATAATTTGCGTAGACTCACTGCCTCAACGCATGAACTCAACAATGGTCGGTTTTACCAACACTCGAGTTTTACCGACCGGCACCACCTCATTGGTCCATCTCAATTGTTATAATTTTCTTTTTTGTTTTATAACGTACGTAACCGAAATCGACCAAATTCGGGTCGACGTACCGATTCAACGTTTGAGACCGACAACACTTGACTGTTACCACTGTTATGGTTTTACCGACTTGTCCCGGCGCAACGCGCCGGACAAAACACTAGTTAGTAAATATTTAGTAAACACATGTTGATGACCCATTATAAATATCAAGTAAACACCGGTCATGACCCGTATTAAAACAGTGGGTATCTTGACAGTTGGGCCATGGGATATACTCTAACCCATCTTAATTCCATATAAATTCCACATCACTCATTTTTTTCTCTTTCACTCTATGTCATCCAAAGAAAATGGTTTAACCCCCATTTAACACATAATTAATATAACAAATCAATTAGTAATTAATACATAATTAATGCATATTGTTCCTTTTAACCCGTTAAAAGCATAACCCATGAGCCATTTTAACACACTTAACACAAGTGGGGAGTGGTTTAATCCATCTTTAAGTTCCATGTCACTTTAACCTATGTATGAGTTAGAGTATACCTCAATATATCTCATCTTTTGTAACCTAATTTTTAAACTGGTTTTGTGATCGTTATTAAACGTATTTAACCGTTATAAAAAGACACTTTCCTGAACTAGTGTTTTCACATCAAAAATTTCTATTTTCAAATCATTCTTAGGCTATGTGTAGTGGAGGGGCTAAAATTGGATGTGAATTGTGACACGTGGCGCCCAGTCAGCAAAGGGGGCGAATTTGTTTTTGGGGTGTAACGGTGTAGGGGCTACAAGTTGGGCCCACAGTATCTTTTTTTATTATTTTCTTTTTATAATTAAACTAATCAAATAAAAACTAATTTATTTAAAATAATAATATAAAAATGCATTAAAATTAAAAAGAAATACAAAAAAAAACATAAATAAAAAAACATATAGCTCGGTTGGCGTACATGTTTAGGTTCGAGTCGGGAAATTGAAACGAATAGCTCGGTTGGTTTAGGTTCATCGGGTTCCATTGTAAGTTCACGTTCGGTTGGTTTTGCGAACCATGGTGTTGACCGAAAGGAGGGAACGGGTGGTTCGGTTGGTTCGGGTTGTTTCTAGGATTCATTTTGCATATACATATATATACCAACACACAACATATATACATATACATATACATATATATACACACAACATATATACATATATATATATATATATATATATATCACACAACATATATACATATACACACATATATATATATGTATGTATATATATAACACATAACACACACATGCATAAAATAATAATATATCCATCCTCCTTCATGCGATAAATCATCTCGCCTGCGCCCCAATTTGCCCCAAATTCGCCCAGGGGGGCGGTGTTTGCGCCCATTGTCGCCCAAAATCGCCCAAACCCCGCTACACATAGCCTTAGAGTAAAACTTATTCTATATAACTCTTAAAATTTAAGTTCCAATTTATATATAGCAAGAGAAACATTTATTGATCACCATCAAAGTGTAACTAGGGATAAGAATTCGATTCTCTCTATTATCTTATGAAATACTTAAATCATTGACTTCTATCTGTTTTGAAAAAAGATAGTGAATAATAAGTTCTAATTGAAGACCAAGAAGTGTTGTGAAGTAGATTTGTTAACATTCACTAAAAACAATTATATATCCTCTTTTTTGTGTGTGGTAATCTCCCAAATTCTATTTTCATTAGTTTTCCCCACTAAACTTGTGGAGTTGTTTCAAGGATTTTTCATGAAAATCAGTATTAAACTAAAATTAAGTTATCTATCTTCTCTACAAGTTCTGGTATCAGAGTACTATTGGCTTAATTTTTTGTTAAATTTCTTTTACATGATTAATTTTGTCGGTTCACAAATCAATGTTAACTAATTTTACAAATATTGATTTATGCCGGCTTAAGCAAACTATATAGATTGGTGTTGTTTGGCCATCATGGCTACAAGAGAAACGTTTCTTTAATTAGAAACAAGCAATTCAAACATACATCATCATACTCAGTATATCCAACTAACAGTAAAGTTATGGTAGGGTCTGAGGAGAGTAAGATGCAGACAGCCTTACCTCTACTCCATAGGGATAGGGAGGCTGTTTCCGGTGAGACCCCCGGCTCGATAGTAGTTTTGCATCAAGCCTTGGACATAAGGCACATAGCACTCAATCATCGGGACACCGGTTGATTGGTGCATGTACCCTTGTCTTTCGGCTATCAACCCCACCACATGATGCCTGATTAACTTTCTGCCACTTTTAACGTTATTTTCACGAGATTAGTAAAAAATTACTGCAATTCACACATATATACATTATATGCGTGCACCGCAAGCAAGACGTCAAGCAATTCAAACATACGTGAAGGTTAAAAAAATCATGATATATCATAATAAGATTGAATTGACTGTGTAATAATATGAACAGTTCATTTTGTTATTGAGGGTGAAATCATATGTAAGATTCAGTAATACTATTACTTTGAACATTGAGTTCAACTATTATAGGTCCTTTAACATGCTAGTTGTAATAGGCTAAAACCTAGTTGTAAACTATATATATAATCTTGGATGGCATGACAGTGGATAGGGCTGTCACTTTTACCCGAAATCCGAAACCCAACCCGAGAAAACACGTACCCGAACCCGAAATAACCCGACCCGAAAAACCCGAACCTGAGAAAAGACTAACCCGAACCCAAGTAATTCGGGTTGGTTCTCGGGTTTGATTTGTAAGTTTCGGGTCAACCCGAATAACCCGAACAAACTTTTAGTTTTGAAATTAAATATATATTTAGGTATAATATGCTTAGTCTTAGCCACTAAGGTTATCAAAATCTAGTCATAACCGATTGTTGTCATTACAACTATCATAGATCGATTGTTTGTTGTTAACTTAAGTTTTCCGTTTATTACTAATAGCAACCGTAATCGAACAACTAAATCACGCCCGATAGAAAGCGATTATGGTTCGAGTTAGTTTTAATCTTCTTTTGGATTATTTTAACTAGTTATGTTGATTTATTATCTGATATTATTTGCTTACGAGAAAACAATAATATGTTATTTTAGTTTTAGCATTGTAGTTTTTAAAATTTTTTTGTTTTTTGTTTTGTTTTCTAGGATACTCGAAACCCGATTAACCTAACCCGAAAAAACCCGAACCCGAATTACCCGAAAAACCCGTGAAAGATTTGGGTTGGGTTTCGGGTCAAGATTTAAAACTTTGAAACCCGAAGAACCCGACCCGAAAAACCTGAAACCCGAAAAACGAACCCGAAGAACACCCCTAGTAGTGGATACATGGGTTGTCATTGTTGGTGTCAATTAGGCGGTCTGTGGACTTTTGTTGCTCTCCACGGCGCTTTCGGACTAATAGGTTTCATGTTACGTCAATTCGAACTTGCTCGATCTGTTCATCCAACTCGAAATCTCGTAAGAGAAGAACTTTTACGCAGTACATGAAGTGCACTCTTTAGACAATAGAATAAAAACCGAACAGTAGATAACCCAATAATCGAATAAGACAAGGGGGGTAAGAGAATTGTCTACTTGATAGGCTATTTCCGATGTCTACATCAGTCATTACAACTTGGGCAGCGAGGGGGGACTGATGAACTAATCTAAGTACTAATATTAAAAAAATAATAGTACACCTACTTCCCTCAACACAATGTTATATTTGTCATTGACACCACAATTATTACCCTCCAACATATCTACAAACGTCTACCACATGTTGCAATTGCCAAATTGCCATCGACACCCCTACCTAGCTCTTTCTACCCCACCCCTCATACAGTCATACATGATACAACAACCACTAACATAATATACACTTCCTTTGCCTTCTACTTGTCACCTTTAATGTGTTCATGTGTAAAGTATGTCTTCAAATCCTGGATAAAGCATAAAGACTTGTTTTTGGTTCTTCTGATTTAGGGGCATTGGGATTTAGGTGCAAGCTTATGATAAGTAATGGTGGCGAGTTTTGGTGGTGAACAATGGGAAGTGGAGGGCGAAATTGCCTGTGATTTGAGTGGACAGCTCAACCTCTTTGGAGGCTTAAAACAATGTCTAAAAGTGGGGCATTGTAAAAAAATTATCTTGTTTTCACTCTAAATAAATTAAGATATGTTGTCATTATCTTTTTGCAAATACAAAAGTAATGCAACTACTCACATCTCCAAACCTAATTCAGTTTAAACAACGTTCAAATCACACACACCAACCTAAATCCGAAATTACATATGTGTAATTATTAATTTCATTTTAGAGATTGGGAAGTTGGGGCATAAAGCTCCATCTTTATTTCATTATCGTTAGAGGGGCCTTTGTGATAACGATGGTTTAAGCCTTTAAGGTGACAATGGTGTAGGATTATATCACTAGTGCTTTCAATGATATGAAAATTAAAATGATTTTTATATAAAAGTAACTTTTTGGTAAAAAGGAATTAATGATAATAACAACAAAATAATACAATATGCTTCTTACTCAAATTAATCGATCAAACTGATTACTAATACAAAGATTAAAGTAAAAATATTGTAAAAAATAAAGAAAATTCAAAACTTGGGTTAACACGTTTAACCCATCTTCAACAATGTGTTGATGTAACTAGCCAACTTGGTAACAAGGGTGGATAAGGCGTGAGACTTGAGCAGATAGCCTAGATGCTAGTGGATGGTGACAATAAATTTTCACATGTACTAAACTGCTATATGCTATGATAACCATATTTCTGCTTCCAAATATGCTTCTAAATGTTAGGAAATAGTTCTACCTTTTGTTGCATATACATGGATACTTGTCTAATTTTTCTTAATAACAAACTCATTTACCCTTAAATCTACACTTATTTGTTCACAGCAAGACTCAACACCATTTAAGAGATACACCTTGATACCATTAGCATACATGTCTATATTATTAGAAAAATAGATAGAAACTACACCTCCAACCAACGATGTGGTTCCACTAACAATTTTGTGTGTATGTATAATTGTTATAACCATTTATAGAAAGAAAAGAAAGATAGAGAAAAGAGGCACATGGTAATAAAGACCCATGAATACCACTACCCATATCTCTGACTATGGAAACTTGGATTCACAGAACATACATTAATGTTTTACTATCTATTCTTTGCTAAAAAACACCATCTGCAACTCCAACTACCTTCCAAAACACAAAACAAAACAACTTTGTTTTGCCAGTAATTCCATTAATATCTCTATGTTTATAATCAGTCCTTCAATAATAACAACTTTTAAATGATTGGAATTCAACATCAATTTCTTTCCATTCAATAATATACTATAGCTACATCTAACCAATATTCCTCATTAACTTCAAAAGTATTGATCAAAGATAACATGAAATACGAGCGTATAGTACGATACCCAATAGCCATCAGGCGTTTGGTTGGTCGTCAGGGGGTTTTCCCTTAGAGGTTTCCCCGTGTGGTGGTCATGGGTTCGAAACTCTGGAGCGCCATAATAATGGATGATTGAAAGTATGTCTTAGGACTCGAACTCGGGTATTGGTGAATGTTAGGTCTAATGACTTATCGTGGAGCCAAAATGCCATTAAAAAAAGTACGGTAACCAATAGAAAATCACAAGTAACCATGCAAACGCTACAGTTGAAACAAATACAGGTGAAATTAATCATGCAAGGCATACTAATTGAAGAGGAGAAAACAATGACAGTTACCTAATAATCACGCTACAGTTTACAATTAGTGTAATAATTATTACGCTCGTTTTAAATCTGCGCAGCGTTGTAACTATTACACTAGTTGTGCCATCACGTCTTTTTTTTCCCTCACTTCACACGTTTTACATACCTACTACATCTGATCCAAACACTACAAGTGTTTATATGATTCTCATATTTATCTATTTCTGTTCATAATAAACTTATCATATAACAAAACAACATATAAATTCCTTGATAATAATGAGATTTGGATGGCTAAATTCTATACTTCCAACCAAAAAATAATAATAACAACAAATAAAAGAGAGAGGGAAAATGTATTTTAACAGTGACATAGACAGTAAAAAAGTAACAAAGACAGTAAAAATTAAAAAAATAGAAACACAAAGAGTGTATCAATATCACGAGCGCGGTAGAGGCTGACCCAAATTACCCAATCCAGACCCAGACCCGGAAGTCGACCCGCCAGACAGAAGCTCAACAAGAGCAGCCATGGCTTTAACCTGCATCTCAAGAGCCGGTATATAATCAATAGTCTCTTCCAACACAACCGGCAGCGGCTGTTTTCGACAACCCGGTACTAACCCACCAAGCACACGAGACTTTCGTTGCACCGCGGGTAAGTTCTTCGTCTGCAACCGCAGTATACTCACTCTCGGTTTCTTCAACCGGCTGTTCCCGGTTGCAGTAGCAACCAATCCCCTTTGTCTTCTGTTATTCTTCGATAACTTAATCTTAAGTTTATTCTTTAATATCGCTCGGCTCCACCGCGTGCGCCCTTTGGCTGTTACGGCTAGTATCCGGTCAGCCGCCTCACGGACGTCTCGTTTCTTATTTCCGGACGTTTGGCGGACGTGACGGATGGCTTGTAACAGCTTTGAGCTGTAGATGTTTTGTTGACATTCTGATTTCCAAGGCGTAATTGGATTGTTATTATCGTTGCATGAATTATTATTGTTGTTACCGATTGATTGCGTTTGAATCTTCTTCCGTTTTCGCCGTTTTGATATGTCACGTGCTCCGTCTGTGGTGTTTGTTACCGGATTTGTAACCGCCATAACAGAAAACCGTTACGGAATTTGTTATTCAGATCGGATTGATTATTACGGATTTTGTTATTCAGATCGAATTGATTATTACGGATTTTGTTAATCTAGATGACTGATGACGACGACGACGACGATGCTAATAATAATAAGTTCCTGTATAGATTCAAAGGAACTTGTCAGAAACAAAAGTTTTCGGTATCAACAAATTCGTATTCCGTAATATTATCCGAATCAAATATTAACGAAATCGGAAAAATTCAACGATCCCTGTCCGATGATGTTTTAATCGGTTTTAAGGAGCAAGACGGTATTCCTGGTGTCATATGACACCTTAACACGTCGTAAGTAAGACACCTTCCACAGGTGTAAGGTGTGTTACGACAGTGCTGGATACCTTATCACACCGTAAGATGTGATAAGGTGTCCGGTTCACAATCAAAATCAATATCAAACCAATAATCAACCAGCAAAACAATCAAAATAGAATTAAAAGAACAGATTGATTATTACCTGTGAGCGGAATTGGAATTGGAATTGGAAAGGATGGATTATGAATAATAATGTATGAATGTATGATTAATTGGATTGGAGGAGAGAGAGAGGAAGGGGTGGTGGGATATAAAGGAAATGAAGGAATCACATGGAAGCACGCCTTGGACAGGTCTTTAAAATTAAAAACAAAATTTGTAAATATAAATATAAATATAAATATAAATATTATAGTTGAAGCCCTCCCTCCCACGTTCATTGCTTTACGGAATGGGGCCCCCAGCTTTTGTTTCTTTATATTTTGGTAGTGGTGGCATGGGCCCACCTCATTACCCATTAGGTCGCCTAAACCTCGTGCTCTTCCTACGTTACTTGCCCCGCCCAAACCACCAACATCTTTATTATTATACAACACAAATACATACAATGATAATAATTATTGAAATAACTTATATTGCAGATGATGATATGTTTAATGGAAAAGATATTGTTTTAGTGACTGTAATTGTGTGGAGTTCTTGATTTCAAGTGTGTTGGAATTTTGAGATTCGATAAGTTAGGAATATAATTGTTGAGCGTGTGAAAGATGGTGACATTTAGATGAATAGGATTTTGGTCATGTCATTGTTTGTAGGTGAAACTAAGGGAGGTTTAAATGGTATGTTGATCCTATCACTTGCAAAAGTTTCTATCGTCCGCTTCTTGTAATGTGACCCCCCTAAGTTATTATGTGTATGAATGTATGATAGCTGATTGTATTATAGTTTAAACATGTAACTGAAATCTATAGTAAAATCTAGATGTAAAGGTTTTGTTCATGAAGAGGGTGTTTATAGATAAATTTTGTTGTCTTATGTACTATCATTTAAACATAAAGTATACATAGCTTTTTTTTTTGATGGGATTACTCCATAAATTAATTAACTTTGAAAGTTGTTCCGTTTAGGTCACTGATAAAAACTTTTGTTTCAATTATGTCATCGAACTTTCATTTGTGTTCCAATCCTAGATATTTTACCTGAATAGCAGATAATCTAGTTTTTTTTTTAATTTTTCAATGTTTTTACTTTGCATAATAACTTTTAAAGGTTGCGAAAATTAGTAAAAATGCGAAGTATAATTTTAAAATTCCGAAAATTTGCAAAAATATTCGGAAAATTGCAAAAATTGAAAAAAAATGCAAAATGTTCAATTTTTTTTTGGGAAAATTGCAATAAATTATAATCCTTTTAGTTATAGAGGTGGCCAATGGGTTTGGTTGGGTCGAAACGGGTCACTTATAAAAATGGTTGTTTTGGTTCGGGTCGGAACGGGTTAGGGTCAACAGGTTCGGGTTAGAACGAGTCAAGGTCGGAACGGGTCAAAACGGGTTTCGGAGTTTTTTTTAGACCAACGAATCAGCGCGTTTTCAACACGTTACAGCTTGTGTTAACAGCAAAAGCTCGTTTAAGCGATTTTTTTAGTTCTTTTAAGCACTTAACAGCTCGTTTAAGTGATTTTTTGGTTTGTTTCAGCACCTAACAGCTCGTTTAAGCGATTTTTCAGTTCGTTTCAGCACATAACAGCTCATTTAAGCGAATTTTTAGTTCGTTTCAGCACCTAACAGCTCATTTAAGCGATTTTTCAGTTCGTTTAAGCACATAACAGCTCGTTTAAGCGATTTTTCAGTTCGTTTCAGCACGTAACAGCTTGTTTAAGCGATTTTTCAGTTCGTTTCAGCACCTAACAGCTCGTTTAAGCGATTTTTCACCTAATCGCTTAAACGAGCTGTTAGGCGCTGATACGAACTGAAAAATCGCTTAAACGAGCTGTTAGGTGTTGAAACGAACTGAAAAATCGCTTAAACGAGCTGTTACGTACTGAAACTGACTTGAAAAATCGCTTAAACGAGCTGTTACGTGCTGAAACGAACTGAAAAAATTGCTTAAATGAGCTTTTGCTGTTAAAACGAGCTGTAACGTGTTGAAAACGCGCTGATTCGTTGGTCAAAAAAAAAACTGACCCAAAACTCGTTTTGACCCGTTCCGACCTTGACCCGTTTTAACCCGAACCTGTTGACCCTAACCCGTTCCGACCTTGACCCGTTCTAACCCGAATCTGTTGACCTTAACCCGTTCCAACGTGAACCAAAACAACCCTTTTTATGTGACCCGTTTCTATCCTAACCCGTTCCGACCCATGACCCGTTTCGACCCAACCCAACCCATTTGCCACCTTTATAACTAAAAGGATTGTAATTTATTGCAAATTTCAAAAAAAAATTGAACATTTTTGCATTTTATCTTCAATTTTTGCAATTTTTCCGAACTTTTTTTTGCAAATTTTCGAAATTTTAAAATTATATTTCGCATTTTTACTAATTTTCGCAACCTTTAAAAGTAATTATGCAAAGTAAAAACATTGGAAAAAAAACTAGATTACCTGCTATTCAGGTAAAATATCTAGAATTAGAACAAAAATAAAATATCAATGACCTGATTGGAATACAAGTTTTTATCAGTGACTTATTGAAACAACTTTTATAGTTGGTTACTATTTTGTAGAGTAATCCTTTTTTTTATGTATGTTTTTTCTTAACATTGTAATAGGTCTCATACTATTGGTTAGTACATAGTTAGCTTTCATATGAACTTTGGGGAGTATGGTACTATCGTAGATGCTTGTGGGTTTGTTTTTGCAAGTTTTTAAAATGGTGTCCATTCGATTTTTGATATTTTGGTGAGTTGATAAGCTAGGAAAATAATTTTCAAAGCATGCTAAAAAGTGAAAGATGGTGACATTTAGGTAAACAGGATTTTGGACTTGTCATTGTTTATAGCTGAAACTAAAAGGAGGTCTAGATGGTATGTTGATCCCATCACTTGCATAAGTTTGGTATGTTGATCCCATCACTTGCATAAGTTTGCATATGACGTTGTACGTTTCTTGTAATTCGACAACCCCCCCCCCCCCCCCCCCACCCCCACCACCACACACACACACCAGTTATCGCTCATATGATAGTTGATTTTATTATAGTTTGAATAAATATAAAGGAAATCTATCATAAAACATAGATGTAAAGTTCTTGTTCCCCGCGAGAATGTTTACATATACATTTTGTTTTCTTATGTATTATCACTTATACATGTAGTCATAGTAGTTTTCTAATGATTACCATTTATTCTATTATTATATATGTAATAACTTTGTATCAAATCTCATTCAACATTTAATTTTACTTTGTCTAATAACTTCTTTGCAGAGTTCAAGATATATATGGGCATACAAAGATATGGTCACATAATGTGATTTTGCTCAGACTAAAGATACAAGCTCTAATCGTCCTAAAAACTAAAGACAAAAATTGCAGCCTTATTCAAAGCAGAAATTGCACAACATGGATATCTACTCGATGTTTAGGATATGAAGAATAAAAGCCAAATATTTATATTATAGGCGTATGTTGTTACAAGGTAAATGAGAATCAGAATGTGGTACTCAATAGGGCCTTCTTTTGGAGAGTATGGACCTTTTATTTGCTAAGAAAGATTTGGGGCTGTTTGATAGCCTCTTTAAGAGATAAGTCTTAAGTTTGAATGGTTAATAGATAACCATTAAAAGGTAGCCTATTAATCATTTAGACTTAGTGTTACCTCTTAATCATTAAGAGACTATAAACCATTAAGAGGCTACCAAACAACCACTAAAGTATGTTAGTCTCATCACATGAGGGGACATCTAACGATCGACATTCGACATGAAATTCAGTGAGGGTTTCTCTTGTGATAGATTATTTAAAGAGAAAAATAAGAGTGGTACTGTAATAATAAGCTGAGTATGGATGGAATGAATACCTTTGGGGTTCTAGTCATGTATTTATAGGCTCGAGGGCCAAAGGGTGGCATCATCTACCTTCTGAGGATGGTTTGCTTGCCTTAACGGGACGTTGGTTCCCTCCTAAAATGTAGTGGCCTTATCTATATTTTACTTTTAAAAAATTGACTTTGCCTTCTGTAGGCTTTCTTCAGCCTTCCATAGGTCGCTGTTTCTCCTAAAGTCCGTCCCCTAAAGTCTGTTGCCTTGGTAATTGGATCCTTTTTTGTATGTCGCAGGTGATCCCTTCTCGACTGAAGAGAAATTCAATTATAATCTTTGGTCGTATCATTTTTCGAAATGAGACCCCATACGCTCAAATTGGGCATCTTCGGGTTAGGTGTGCTTGATCAAGACAGGAAGGCAATACCGACCTCCGCAGATGCAAGGTGTGTTTGATCATGCAGGAGGGCCAAATCGACCGTCGGTGGTGCATATTTAGGACTAACCCTGTCATCGATATTAATACTTTATTCCAACACCGAGGAAACATGTTAGGATGTGTTTTCACAATAATAAACAAACTAGTATGGTCAAATGGGGTTATTCATAATTAAATTAGTTGTGACCATAGTTGTGAGTGGCTTTTAAAGATCATCTTCATCTTATAAAAGTTTCACTATTAAATGAATAAGAATACTCTAAAATGAATCAAGAGAGTATGCTCTTGTAAATCAAATATCTTGGGTAATTGGGTACTCTTAGTGTGAGGGTCTGAGAGGTTTACTAACAGTAATTTTTTTATGATTCCATAAATTCATACAATTCAATTAAAAGCTTTGTTTAAATTCAATGGAATTTTATATATTCCCCACCACAACACCTTGCATTCATGTGGATTTTCAGTAGATTTATGTCCCCTTATTGAAGGGGTATGCACCCGCCTTAACATCGAGCGGGGTGGGTCAACCCACAAGATATAGACAAGAGGCTTGAAATCAAGATGTCATGAAGACACAAAGCCAAAACCTATGAGCAAGCGCATGAAACATCTGCGCGTGGCGCATATCACATACGCGCAAGCGCATGAAACATCTGTGAGAATAAAGAGAAGACCTTGCGCATCCCCGGGATAGGCGCATAAAGGCCGCGCGTAAGCGACATACAACAAATGAGACAATAGTCTAATCCAAATCAGGATAAGGACAACCATGATTGTACTCATCAGGCAACCTTCCAGAAGGTATCTTTTAAGGAATAAAGAATGTGCTGATGTTGACAGCTGCCAATGAAGGGTGGACAACTCAGCAAAGCCCATGTGCCACCACGTGATGGCACATGGGTCAGGTGAAATACCTTGGTCAGAGAATAATCAATGAAAAAGCACCAGGTGTCCTAAGTACACGTGGCGCGAAGCAATAGGAGGAGGCCAAAAAGGCCCTAATTGGGTCTGAGCCCAATCATTGGAAACCCTAATACTATAAATACCACACCACCTCAACAGTGCAAAGGCAGGCAAGAAAATATATTCTAAGTCCTTTACTCATTTTTACATCCTGATTATCTTCTCCTACAATACCTGATTCTCACACCGGAGGGTTACCCCAAAGAGGACCCCTCTGTCCCTTTCTGAGGGGTAAGCTCACGGTGCTGTTCGTTTTGTAGGTGGAAGAACTCGTATCTCGGAAAACCATCGGTGATATAGCACACTCGTACCCGAGGAACGTTGATCGTATACAAGTAAGTCGATACACGCTTCTTCACTTATTAAAGATATCTGAAAAATAACAACAAAATTTAAATTTGTTTCTTTCATTTATTTCATATATATATATTTGTCTATTATAACTATGTATTTTGCTTCTCAATGGAAAATATATTTATATTGTACAATAAATAAAATTGAACAGAAGTACTTAATGATCACTTGAGATATTACTAAATTTAATTGGTCATATACAAGTAAGTCGATACCCGAGGAACGGTGCTGTTCGTTATGTTACTCCTGTTCCCAACACCAACAGGAGTAACATTTGTGTACCGAGATCACTTATGCGCAGTAATAAGTATATCTCGAGAGGGGAGAATGAAGCTTCCAGTGGCAAACAACGCGCCAGAGGAATGGATTCTCAACCCAAAATTCCCAGAACAAACAATCACAATCGGAGCTACGATATCAGATGACACAAGAGTGAGAATGAAAAGATTGCTCACAACGTATATGTCAGTCTTCGCGTGGCAACATTCTGATATGACTGGGGTTCCGCGAGACCTGGCGCAGCACTCTCTCAACACATTCAAGTCCGTGGAGCCAATTGCTCAAAAGAAAAGAGTCATGGGAGACGAGAAGACAAAGGCCATGAATAAGCAAGTAGAAGATCTACTGCGCGCGAATATCATTCGCCCAATACGATATCAAACATGGGTAGCCAATCCTGTGATGGTAAAGAAGAGCAATGGGTCATGGAGAATGTGCATTGATTTCAAGGACCTCAACAAGGCGTGTCCAAAAGATTGTTACCCCCTCCCAAACATTGACATGAAGGTGGACTCTGTGGTGCCATTTAAGCTCAAATGTTTCCTGGATGCCTATAAGGGCTATCACCAAATTCAAATGGCACCACAGGATGAAGACAATACTGCTTTCAGAACTGACAAGGGTGTTTTCTGTTACACAAAAATGCCCTTTGGTTTGAAGAATGCAGGAGCCACTTACCAAAGACTCATGGATGCAATTTTCAACGAGCAGATTGGAAAAAACTTAGAAGTCTACGTGGATGATTTGGTGATTAAAAGCAGGGAGGAAAAACAAATGCTCAAAGACATCGAAGAAACCCTTCGGCGCCTAAAGGAAGTAAACATGAAGCTCAACCCTAGCAAATGCACATTCGGTGTTGAAGAAGGGAAATTTCTCGGCGTAATGGTCACCAAGGATGGTTTCAAGGTGAACCCAGAGAAGGTGGAGGCTATCCTCGGCATGCCCTCACCATCCACCATGAAAGAAGTTCAAAAAATGGTAGATTGGTATCAATTAACAGGTTCCTAGCAAACCATGTAAGCAAATCTACCCCATTCATTAACACACTGAGAAATTGCTTAAAGAAAAGCCAATTCAAGTGGACGCCTGAGGCCGAGCAAGCTTTCAGTGAGATAAAAGAATGCCTGATAAATCTGCCTGCGCTCACAGCTCCACTACCTGGTGAAACTTTAACGTTGTACCTGTCAGCAGGAGAGCGCGCCATTGGCGCAGTATTATTGGTGGATCGCAAGGGAATCCAAACACCAATTTATTATGTAAGTCGGGTGCTGACAGATCCTGAGACGCGCTACACCATCATAGAAAAGTTAGTTTTATCACTAACGCATGCGTCGCGCAAGCTTCACAGATATTTCAATGGTCATCCTATTGAAGTCCTGACTGATTACAACATCCAGCAAGTCTTGCGACGTCCCGCGCTCTCAGGAAGGCTGACAAAATGGGCGCTGGAATTAGGGGAGCACACGATCACCTATAAGCCTCGTCCAGCAATCAAGGGACAAGTCTTAGCTGATTTCATCGCAGAAATCCCTGAAGGAAAAGTCGAAGAGGCTCAGCGCGAAGTAGACCCTCCGCAAGCCAATAATGAAGAAAACGTTTGGAGATTATTCACTGATGGAGCTTCAAACAACGAAGGGTCCGGCGCAGGCCTCAAACTGGTGGATCTAGAAAATCATGAGTATACTTACGCAATCAGGTTGGATTTCAAGAGCACCAACAATGAAGCTGAGTATGAAGCCCTGCTGGCTGGTTTGCGCATCGCGCACAAGTTCGGAGTTAAAAAGCTAGAGGCTCATGTAGATTCATACCTGGTAGCAGCACAAGTCAATGGCCTATATGATGCCAAGGAGAACACCATGCCTCTGTATCTAGAGCAGGCGAAGAAACTCACCGAACAATTTGACTTTTTCAAAATCATACACATTCCACGCAGTGAAAATAAGTCTGCCGACGCGCTAAGCAAGATGGCATCAACCAGCTTCGATCATTTTGGCAAAGATGTCAGGGTGGAAGTAATGAGCAACCCGTCAGTGGGAGCGAAGTCTGTTCTTGTAATTCATACAACACCTTCATCATGGATAACTCCAATAATGGAATTCTTGAAGGAGGGAAAGGTACCAGACGATCGCGCACAGGCGAGGAAGATAAGACACAAGTCGCAGAACTACGAAATGCTCGATGGTACGTTATATCGACGCTCTTATCTTGGACCACTCATGAAATGCCTAGACGCTGAGGAAGCAAGCTATGTGATCAGAGAGATACACAAAGGAATCTGTGGAATACATGCTGGCCCGCGCATGGTGGTTGCCAAGGCAATGAACGCAGGTTACTATTGGCCAGGCATGTACTTGGACGCGTTAAAAGAGATCCAAAAATGCAAAGCGTGTCAGAGCTATGCGCCAAATACCATGCGGCCAAAGAACAAATTGATTCCGGTGACCTCTGCATGGCCTTTCCACAAGTGGGCAATCGATATTGTGGGTCCCTTACCACAAGCGCCAGGGCGAGTAAAGTTTTTGGTAGTGGCAGTAGACTATTTCACAAAATGGGTTGAAGCCAAGCCACTGGCAAAAATTACAGCCGAGGCAATGAAGCAATTTATTTGGAGCCACATCGTATGCCGTTTTGGCCTGCCCGTGGAAATCGTGAGCGACAATGGCAAACAATTCACTGACAGGAAGATATCCAGTTGGTTCAAGGAATTGCACATCAATCAGGTCTTCACTTCAGTATACCACCCTCAAGGGAATGGTCAAGTGGAACGCGCGAACCAAAGCTTGCTGAATGGGCTGAAGAAAAGGTTGGAGGGAGAGTCCCATGCATGGGTCGAGGAGTTACCTAATGTCCTGTGGGCACACAGGACATTAAGCAAAACCAGCAATGGCGAGTCCCCGTTCAGCCTAACCTATGGAACGGAGGCTATGATTCCAGCAGAGATTGGATGCCCATCCTATAGAGTGCTCATGATGAGTAAGACGGATAACGAGCAAGAAAGGAGGTTGGATCTCAATTTGCTTGAGGGACGCGGAGAGGCGGCTATCATCAGTGAAGCCAAATACAAGAAAAAGTTAGAAAAATACTACAATCAGCGCGTGAAAGAGTGCCACTTCAAGAAGAATGATTTTGTTCTTCGGAACAATGAAGCTAGTCGCGCAATACCCCCGGGAAAGATGTCTCCCAACTGGGAGGGACCTTATCAAGTCTCGGAAGAATTGGGAAAAGGCGCATACGCTTTAAAAGATTTAAATGGAAAGAAGATCCCGCGCACATGGAACGCAGCACAACTTAGAAAATGTTTCATGTAAAAGTTGTCAAGTTTGTAATCAAGGCTTTTTAAGCCATTATGAACAATGATACGCTCTATATGCGTTCTATTACCTTTTGCATACATGTTTCACACTTCCCTTTATTAATTTTGAGCAATATGACAACATTGTATTGACATCAAACTAAAAATAAAACGAAGTAAAACATACATGCGCGAGCTTCAAGCTCAGACGCGTTAACAAGTTTTAACTCTAAAATGTCAGGGCCTTAGCCCAATAATATGAGCCTTAGCTCAAATTACTCATAGCATCCATCCTACGTATTGCGCAGCTGGACCATAAAAATACCTAAGCACAACTAAGGCAAAGCACATGCCAAAGCATAGTTATTAAGGTCTCAGGTCGGGCCGCGCATGGGATTATAATGGATATAAGCAGAGTAACACATACTGACACGTAAAGGCTAAAAAACTCATTCATAATTCCCTATAATAAATTCACGATAACGTCGCGCAAAAGAGGAATAATGAAATGCCAAGGCACGTGTCAGCATATTCAGAATATCGCAAAAAAAAAAACTTGAAATATGACAACTGTTAAGGATTAAGCAAAAATAATTTCCTTACAACCTTGTTCAAGTTTCAATGTGTAAGCATACCTTATATTCAACAAGCACACACATGCAATATAAAGAGATGAATTGGGAATGCGCAAGATGCGAATAAGGGAAAAACAAAATTTCATTCCGAAACATAGAAGTTTACAAATTTACAAATGATGAGGTAAAAACTACAAACACAAAAAAAAAAAACAAGAAGGGCTTTTCAAGTCTCTATGTTAATATCAGCCTCTTCATCCTCCTCATCATTATTTCCTCCCTCAGCATCTGGCGCAACCCGCTCCTCGTCATCTCCAAACTTACCATAATCAAGCTGTTCGTCTTGAATATAGTCGTCTTCTGTCATGATAGCGTCAGGAGTAGGTCCTTTGGCCACGCCGGAGCCGCTGGCAGAGGTAGCGTTGCCCGCGCCATCATCATTGCCACCAGTCCCTTCACATTCATCAAGTAATTTCTTTAAAGCGCCAAGATCGGGCTGTTCAGCAAGCGCGGCTATCTGCAAGTCACAAGGAACAGTATAAGTACCAAAGATTATGAAAATAAGTCAAGTAAACTCATTAAGGTTAAAATACCTGCTCAAGGATGGGAATTGGAGTATTCAAGTACTTCTCCCCCACCTCAGCCATGTCAGCGCAGACAGCGTCGAGCTGATAAGGGTAGTCGGATGGATTCTTCTTTAGCATGCCATATTCATAACCATCCTTACACCCCTCAGCCCGACCCACCAAGCGCGACGCCGCATTATAGTCCATCACAAGGGTCTGAAACTCGTCTGAGTATTTCATGGCATAAGCGCAACGAGTCACACCCTGTGAAATCAGCCATTGACGGTCCTGCGCGAAGGAAGAAACAGACGTCTCAAGAGCAGGGATTTGAGAGTTTTATAACTTAACAGTTTCCTTGACTTGTTCTAGCTCGTCTTTGTCAGACGCTGCTGCCGCCAAGGCTTCATTCTTTTCCGCTCGCGCAGCATCGAGCTCTTTCTTCAGGCGCGCAACCTCAGTCTCCAATAAAGATTTTTCAGTATTAACCTGCGCAATAGTTTGGTCACGCGCCTCCACTGCCAACTCCAGGTCACGCGCTTGACGCGCGTACTTGGCCGCATCTGCCTCTGCCACTTGCAGTTTCTCCCGTGCAGCTTGCAGCTCAAGCCCGCGCTTCACAAAAGCAGCGTTGGAACTTGCCCGGTTCTCGCTAAGTTCTGCTTGGAGTTTCTCAGCTTTCTCTCGGGCATCAGAAAGATTCCAAGCAGAAATCTTAGCCTCTTGCTTGGCCTCCACAAGGGCATCACGTACCTTTATATAAACATTGCGAAGCACTTGGGAGGCAGCAAAAAAGCAGACCCAGCAGAAAGGTGGTCATTAAGCAAATCCACGCGAGCGCGGTCCTCTTGAAACCTCCTTTTAGCTGGAGGAACAGAGTGAGCCCAAAAGTCTTCACATACGCCCAAGGATTGGAATGAGCTCTCTTCAGTGATACTCCAGCTCGGGCGATATATGTGATCGGCTCCCTACAAACACAAAGCAACGCAAAGAAACGTTTTAGTTATCTAAACACTAATTTGGAAGTCTGCACAGCGGAGCAAAATAAACTTATACCTGAGGAGAACCGGCAGAAAGATTAGCGCCAGCTGATGAGCTCCTGCCTGCCCCATGAGAAAAAGGCTGCGCCATGAAATCTCGTGGCGCTATAGGGCTTACGCAGCCACCATCAGAATTTTCAAAATTAACCTCCTTGTCATCCTCTATAACAGGTCTCTTCTCCTGCGACTTGGAAGAATCAAAAATAGTCTCGCAAAGAGGGCTGCGCGCAGGAGGAGGTGAGGGAGGTCTTGACGCTGTTAGAGCAGCGCGAAAAATAGTCTCCTGCTCCTTAGTGATCCCAATGAGGGGAGATTCAGTACTTGTTGGAGCAGGAGCAGAACTAACGGCGCCAGCGCTAGCAGTGCCACCAGCAACTTGTGTGCCAGCTATAATTCCTATGAAAAAACCAACATAGAGAAATGATTCATGACTTGAACTAAAGGAAAAAATCAGACAATCAAAGCGCAATAAATACCTTGGCGCACCGCAGTCGGCGAATTAAGCATCGCCATGAAGTCCATTTTCCCCCTTTTTGACGGCAAAACAGAGGACTTCAAAACAATTTTCGGCATAGCCTTGGCACCTTGCTGCGCCTGAGGTTGAGCCACCAACGTTGCCGGCTCTACAAACATTTGAGTGAACAAAGCTTCATTAATAACTCTATCGGAATCACGCACATAAAACCACAAAATATAAACAAAGTATACCTGTTGGAGAAGATGAAACAGCAGGCGCAGCACCGCTTCCCTTGTCTGCCGCGTGCAGAGATGAGGTGGCAGCACCATACCTCGTGTGGACTGGAGGATTGCCCACACCTTGAGGCAAAGAAGACGAGGAAAACTTGGAAGTAAAACCCTTGGTTTTCTCAAGTCCCTTCACTTGAGTAGGAGGAAGATTCTGGGCAACAGAGGCATCATCTTTTTTCTGTTTTTTACTGGCCCCTGCGCCAGTTTTGCATTTAGCCTTGCGCTTGAGTTTTTGCGCTTCAGCTTCTTCCTCCTCCCCTTCCTCTTCCACAGGCTCCAACCCATAATTAGCGAGCGCATCTACAATACGCGCAACAGAAATGTTAAAACCAAATTTGGTATTCTAAGGGCCTAAACACAAATACAAGGGCTTACCAGGCGCATCGCTGTCAAAGCAAAATTCTAAGTCGACAGGGATGAACATATCATCGAAGCGATCAGGGAAAGCAACTTCCCCAGCGTTCAGGGCGAGAGAGCCACCTTCTGTATGCTCGTCATAGGCGGCGTGGATGTATTCCTTGCTTTCTGCATAAAACAAGACAAGTGATATCAGCAAAACGAATTATACTCGCGCAAAATTAATGCAATGAACAAACAACCCACCTGAGCCATCAACATGGATGACAGGCTCAGTCTCGCTGTCAGTCCACCTCTTGCTCATACCAACCCCCACCAACGCTTCCTCGCAAATATTCTTGGCGGGGGATGGTTCAGCAGTTAATTTTTTAACCCACGCGCCAGATGGATTCTTAAGAACGTCATCATCCGCGGGCGCGGAAGTAATCGCGCGCATGGTCATACGAATGGGAATAACACCAGCCTTGATATAAAAGAATTTTTCAGCCCAGTCATGAAGGCTTTTGAAGGTAACAGTGCGTCACTTAACCTTCTGACTGCGCGGTGTGAATGAGAACCAAGAATCTTGGATTTTCGGCTTATAAAAAAATTGAAAGCACCGAGGGGTGGGCTCCTCGCGCTGAGCTTTGCACATGAACTCAAAATGAGTCATGCGCACTAATCCACAGGGATGGACTTGAGATATATGAATCCCGTAAAATTGGAGGAGCGCACCTATAAACCTCGTCATCGGAAGACGAAGATTACAGCGGGTGAAAAAGTGAGAATATAAAGAGATATAGCCGGCGGGAGGATCCGCCGCCGTCTGCCCGGCTGCCGGGAGCAGACAACCATACTCAGGGAGAAAACCCTGAGAAGCAATGAGACTATCAAGCTCAACTTGCAGGGGAACTCGTCCCATCTTTTCGCCGTTTTATTCTTTCCCCCCTCCTCCGACGAAGCCTCGGCAACCCGAATGCCCTTGCCGGTTTTCTTCAAAGTAGACATAACCACTAATTTTACACGGCTTTTACTAGGGGAAATTGTGGTGTCTGGGTTATCAGACATACAATTGCGAATCGAACAATATGGTTACTTTAAGCACGGAATTCAGGGACGAAGACGAAAGCTCTTAATCGGAATGTAAATGATAGGCAAAAGCTTTGAAAATGACAGTGGAGATGAAGAAAAAACCGTTCAAAAGGTTTGGTTTTATAGGCCCAGGGGAGAGAAAGAGAAACAAGTAATAATCAGATCTACGCTCACGCGCCCCCACTCGCAGGCGTAGGCCAACATAAGCGCGACACGTGTTCCTGACACTGCATGAGGAGACGTGAAAGGCCACTGTAGCACCTCGAGCACACGAAAGGTCTGACACATAACGTCTCTATCTCTGATGCATGTCAACACCAACCAACCACGTGCATTGACGATTCGTTTTAACCAAAGGGATGGAATTTCGCGCAACGCGCATACAAGAAAAGAAAAAGAAAAAACAAGCCCTATTGAAAAAGCAAACTATTAAGTCTAATATCTATCTTACCTCGCTCGCGCGAGACAAGACACACATTAGACTGGGGGGGCTTGAAGGGGTATGCACCCGCCTTAACATCGAGCGGGGCGGGTCAACCCACAAGATATAGACAAGAGGCTTGAAATCAGGATGTCATGAAGACACAAAGCCAAAACATATGCGCAAGCGCATGAAACATCTGCGCGTGGCGCATATCACATACGCGCAAGCGCATGAAACATCTGTGAGAATAAAGAGAAGACCTTGTGCATCCCCGGGATAGGCGCATAAAGGCCGCGCGTAAGCGACACACAACAAATGAGACAATAGTCTAATCCAAATCAGGATAAGGACAACCATGATTGTACTCATCAGGCAACCTTCCAGAAGGTATCTTTTAAGGAATAAAGAATGTGCTGATGTTGACAGCTGCCAATGAAGGGTGGACAACTCAGCAAAGCCCATGTGCCACCACGTGATGGCACATGGGTCAGGTGAAATACCTTGGTCAGAGAATAATCAATGAAAAAGCACCAGGTGTCCTAAGTACACGTGGCGCGAAGCAATAGGAGGAGGCCAAAAAGGCCCTAATTGGGTCTGAGCCCAATCATTGGAAACCCTAATACTATAAATACCACACCACCTCAACAGTGCAAAGGCAGACAAGAAAATATATTCTAAGTCCTTTACTCATTTTTACATCCTGATTATCTTCTCCTACAATACCTGATTCTCACACCGGAGGGTTACCCCAAAGAGGACCCCTCTGTCCCTTTCTGAGGGGTAAGCTCACGGTGCTGTTCGTTTTGTAGGTGGAAGAACTCGTATCTCGGAAAACCATCGGTGATATAGCACACTCGTACCCGAGGAACGTTGATCGTATACAAGTAAGTCGATACACGCTTCTTCATTAAAGATATCTGAAAAATAACAACAAAATTTAAATTTGTTTCTTTCATTTATTTCATATATATATATATTTGTCTATTATAACTATGTATTTTGCTTCTCTATTTATATTGTACAATAAATAAAATTGAACAGAAGTACTTAATGATCACTTGAGATATTACTAAATTTAATTGGTCATATAACTTGAAATGTAAAATAGTGTAATTATTTTCTGACAAATGTTACATTAATTTACTTTGCATCAATAGTATATACTGTCACACCCCAACCTACGGCGGAAATACCGGGGCATGAGCTGATTGTCACAGCTCACAAGGTTACTATCATGCAAGATTATAAGTTTCAATATCTATTTAATAATTTCAAATAAACGATCATTAATTACAATATCTCAAAACAAATACAATTCAAAATCATAAAATTAATTCTCATTAAATTTCTTCTAGTATAAGTCCTTAAACAATCTTCTAACTTCAACTACATCATACGATGACCTGCGTATGCGTTGAAAATAAAATAGTTTTGTCAACACGAGGTTGAGTGAGTAAAACACCAGATTTCCATAATTATATAATAATAATAATAAATAAGAGAGCAGACTGTGTCAAGTGATAAGCAATTTAACCAAGCATATAAACAATTCAATCAAACCATAAAGAAAAGGCTAAACCGCTGCCATGCGAATGGGCATTGGTTACCAAAAAAGTGGTGTCGGTGAAACCATTGTCAATGTGTCGGACGCTGGCCACTACAACTGTCGTATGATCATACTAGACTGAGATTATGTTGGACCTCTCCGAATGCGAAAGCATATAAAGCATGTAAGCACATAACAAGTAAGGTATAAATTGTTAAACACAAGTGACAACAGTTGCAAGTCGTGTAGTATATAGTAATAAAATAAATAGAACGCATATGTCCCCAAAACGGTTAAAAATGAGTTAAAAGGGGGAGTGAGATACTCACTTGATCGGATGAACGAAATAAAAATGATGGTGTGAGAATGATGAACCCTTCAGGATACACCGACAAGGATTCCTATTTACATAATATAACATGAGTTAACTACAAAAGGTATAACACGAATTAATGAATTAAGATTTCGGTGGGATTTGAGTTAGGTTCGGGATTAGAATGTTATTGATTGAACAATTTATTTTCTATACGAATTATTATTGTAAAGATTAATATTATTGATTATATTTTATTAGAAACACTACTTTTTATTATTTATAAAATCATCATTAATTATTGTTGATAAAATATAAAATCAATTACTTAAATAATTTTAAAGAATTAAAATATAAGATATGCTTATAATAATAATATCCAAATCAATATATAATTAAATAGACAACTTAAGTAAAATAATGCGATTAGATATAAACTATGATATAATATTTGAATAGATACAACACGATATATAAATACTTAGTAAATAATTACAATATATAATAATAATGTTTAAATAAGTCTAATACTTATAATAGTAATATTTTAGATAAGTATACTTACATATTTATTAATATTATACCATCTTATTTAAGAAAAACAATACATACATATAAAGATTCAGAAAGTTATTTCAAGACAAGCTACGTCAAGCAAAACATGTCGGTTTTTGCAAAACTAAACTTTACGTATCATTGCTATTAGTTAACACAATTTAATTAAGAATTAAATAACAAAAATCTATATTTACAAAAATATGTGCGCTGGCCGGGGCTCGAACTTGCGCCCTGGCCGGCTCACAGATGTTACCACCCACCCAAAACCAGTCGTGCCAGATGATCAATTGATTAAAAGATGAGAACGATGAGTTATAACCAACTGGCCGTTCAACCCAAAACCCTTATGAACCCTAATAATTTCAATTGCCTAATCTGCTTGTTAATCGATGAATTAATGTTAGGGTTAATGTAACGCAATGAAAAACGACCTGGAAACATGAATCAATTACCTATTGACGTGATGTATTGATGACGAACGACGAGACGGAACCCGACGGCCCAGAACGAGGAGATTAGATAGGCTGCAGCAGGTATTAACCCAATTACTCGTGCAGTTTATATCGCGATGTCCGAATGAAGGCGTGTGTAAGTTTAATTGTATTTTTATTATGTATAAATTGTTATTCAAGAAAACATAGATGGCGGTTTCGGTATATGGACGAACATATATTTTTTTGATCTTATTTCCTAATTAAAGATGTTTGTTAAGTCGATTATAGCATGACTAATGTAATCGTTGATTCAAATTCCTAATATACAACGAGAATTATGGTCCAAGAATGTTAAACGGGTTTCGGGTAAACGGATTTGGGTTAATGGATCCTGTTCATAATACAAGTTTTAAATAGTTTGCTATCTAGTCCCTGCAGTTCTAAGGTGGATACAAAGAGGGTTGAAACTAACTTTAGGGGTATTTATGTATATACTTGAAAGTTATTAAATAAATACAAGAAACAATAATAATAGATTATTATTAATTCGGTAAACACGACATTTTATTGGTTAATATTTACCCGAATATGAAAACGAGTCGGGTATCGGATATAAAATATTATTTTGAAAACCCGAGTTGTTACATACACCATAGTTCAGGTTTAAACTCGAGGTCTTCTCTTTAAGAGGAATAGACTTCTACCTAGTGGGTTAGCATAGAGATGAACTCAGTAAAAATTTGATGAATACCGGTTCCGAACTGTACCGATACCCTACTGATTACTTTATTTAATCCAATTGTAATGTTTCTTACATTGTAGTTGTACATAAACAAAACATTAACGTTGAAATGCAGAAAAGGAATATCATCCTAGTAATATTTCTAAATGAGTTGCAAATGGATATGGCAATTCACCAATCATTGATGGTTCTAGAACTAAGCGTACATTAGATGCAATAGTACCTAGAATTACAACCAGGAAAATATATAAAAGATCGTTAGGCCTTGCGGGCTCGCCATAATAATTATGACCCGTACCTTTAGCCAATTTAGCTCTTAATACATGACATTTCATTACCGATCCCCAAATCTCAAATAGTTGATACCGAATCTGTATTGAGGATACTTGTTTTAATACCTATTCAATATGGTATTATTCATTACTGATACTCGATACCATTTGCTCAACCCTAAGTTAGCCCCACATTTTAGCAGTACAATATAAAATAAATAAAAAACATAAATAATAAGACATCATCATTTGCTAAAAAATGAATACATGGCACTCTTTTTTATTAGGAGTTAAGTGCCATTTTAGTACCTGTGGTTTGAACTACTACGCAACTTTAGTACCTATTCTTTATTTTATGCAAATAGCTACCTCAGTTTCCAAATTCTTGCATTTTTAGTACTTTTTTTAACCCCGTTAACTTTCATCCGTTAAGTCAGGGGCATTTGTGTAATTCTATTATTATTTTCTTATTTCTTTTATTTGATCCTTCCCCGTTTCATTATTATCAGATCCTAACTCGTAACCCTAATTCTCTAAACAAGTAACTGATAACCGAGTTCGCCCAATCGATTCCCCAAATTCGTTCATCAATCGTCAATAACCCTAATCGACCAATCGTTATGGCTGAATTGTGGGTTGTGCGACCAGATTCTTCAAAATTCGATCCCGATGTTGAATATGGTGAGTTTGATTTTACAAATTCTCAACTGTTTGAATCAAATACTTTACTTGTTGATCCTAACATTGTGTACACTTTAATTTTTCAGCAAACGACCCGTACCAGTTTACAATACAAATTCATCACGGTGGCAAGTTTAGCGATGGTCCAGGAGGCAAAACTTACAATTTGGGTCATGTGGACTTAATTGATAAGGTGCATTCTGAGTATTTTTCAGTCATTATTCTAAAGGATATGGTTGAAGAACTAGGGTATTTAGAAGAAGATGTAATTTCATACTATTACAGGGTCCATGGAGTAGACTTAGATGTTGGTTTAAGACCATTAGGTAGTGATAAGGATGTGCTTGAAATGACTGAACAAATTCAACATACTAGAGTTATTGAGGTGTATGTTGAATATTTCAAAACACATGCTAGGAAAAAACTGATTGTTGATAAAGGTGTTGAAGATTTGAATGTTGAATGGGCTGCTGATTATCAGTTTAGTAGTGATGAGGGTGTTGTTGAGAAGGAGGCTGTTGAGGATGATAAGTGTGATGATGATTGGAGTGATGAGGGGTCAGATGATGTTGAAGGGAGGAGTGATGTAGGTAGTCAAGAGAGTGAAGATTTAGATTACATAATAGATGAAGACTACTTAGATGATGATATAGATGTTAATGATAAAGATGAATTTAGGGCTGCTGTTGACTTTGACATAAGTGATGAAGGTGAAGAAGATGAAGTATTTGGAGATGAAGATTTAGGTTTGATTGATGTAGATGAATTTGATGGTTATAGTGGTGATGAGACACCATTGGAACAAGCTCTTAAGCTTAGTAGGAAGAAGAATAGTGGTACAGAAGATGTGAATCATCCCTTTTACATTGGCCAAACTTTTGATGATAAAGATTCCATTAAGTGGTTGGTCAAGCAACATGCAATTGAATCAAGAAGGGAATTACATGTTAAGCTTAATGACAACCGTAGATATAGGGTGATTTGTTTAGGTGTGGACCCTAGCCATGTTAGGTATGAAAGTAAAGAGGATGGGACAAAAGTAGTTGGGAATTCCAAGGATAGATCTCAAGCATCTTCTAGTGGGACATCAAAGGGTAATTCTGTAAAATCCAAACCCAAAGAGAAGGACCAGGTTCCCACTTGCCCTTGGACATTACACATATCAAATGTTAGAAATAAAGGTAGTTGGACTGTGAAAACATATTTTAAAGAGCACACTTGTTTGCAAACAAGAGATGTGAGCTTGTGCACCATAAATTGGTTGGCCAGAGAAATTGAACCAACCATTAAAACAAGCAATTCAACCACTAAGCCAAGAGATTTAGCAGAAGACTTGACAAAGAAATATCAAGTGCAGATTACCCCATATCAGATGAGCAGGGCTAAGACCATGGCTAAAAGAAAAGTACTTGGAGATTTTCAGGCTCAGTATGGTTATCTAAGGGATTACACTGAGGAGCTTATTAGATCTAATCCAGGTACAGCAGTTAAACTAGATGTTGAACCTAGTTTCAGCCCTAGTAGTTCCACAAGATAGTTTAGGAGAATATATATTTGTTTTGGTGCACTAAAGGAAGGGTTCAAGCTAGGTGGTAGAGATTTACTTGGTCTTGATGGGTGCTTTTTGAAAGGGCCATTTTCGGGACAAATTTTAACAGCTGTGGGAATTGATGCAAATAATGGAATTTATCCAGTAGCATTTTCAGTGGTGGAGGCTGAGTCAACTGATAGTTGGACCTGGTTTTTGGAGTGTTTAGGTGAAGATCTGGAGTTGTATTCTAATAGTAAATTCACCTTCATAAGTGACAGACAGAAGGTTTGTAACTGTTTGCTTATTTTTACATACATATGATTGTTTTTGTAACTGTTTGCTTATTTTTACATACTTAATATTGTTTTGTTTAGGGCATAATACCAGCTATACAAAAGGTGTTTCCAAGTGCTGAACACAGGTTTTGCATAAGGCATATACATGAGAACATGAAGCCAAGGTAGAGAGGTGTGATGTACAAAAACATGTTTCAGAAATGTGCCTTTGCAACAACACCACAGGAATTTGAAAGAAGTATGAAAGCAATACTATATAAAGATAAGGCACTCCATTATTGGTTGAAATAGATCCCACCCAAACACTGGTCCAGAGCTTATTACAGTGGTATGTGATACTATATTTCATTCAGTTTATTGATATCAGTTGTTTGATTAGCATGTAATTATAAGTTGTTTGATATCAGTTGATTAGCATGTAGATATAAGTTGTATGATACTATATTTCCTTAAATTTATTGCAGTTAGGCCAAAATGTGATGTTATGTTGAACAATCTTTGTTAAGTCTTCAATAGGCAACTGATTCTTGCTAGGGACAAACCAATTATAACTTGCATTGAGTTCATTAGGGAATATATGATGAAAAGGATGGTCGTGGTGCATAAGACCATTTCTAAGTGTCAAGGGCTATTAACACCTGTTGCCACATCAATATTTGAGAAAATCAAGACTGAAGCAAATCTATACACTGTTATTTGGAATGGGAATACCAAATATCAAGTTACTGGTCCTACTAATGAGAAGAGAGCTGTTGACATGGAACAGAGGACTTGTTCATGCAGAAGATGGGAGCTTGTGGGCATGCCTTGTAGGCATGCAGTGGCTTGTATTTATAATATGGCCTTGAATAGACAGGGTGATGGGATAGCAGAGAGGTGGGTGGATGAGGTCTATTGGTTAGAGACTCGGAAAAAGGTTTATGCAAAAACCTTAGAACCAACTAATAGTATGGAGTTATGGCCAATCTCCCCATGCCCAAATACCTTAACAGCCCCGAAGTATCACAAGCAAATAGGTAGACCAAAGAAGAAGAGAAAGAAGTCTGCTGAGGAGATTCTTGAGTTAAGTCAAAAGCTTGCAAAAAGTGGTAAACTGACAAGGGAAGGTGGGACTTTAACATGTGACATTTGCAAGCAGGTGGGACATAACAAGAGGTCATGTGGAAAGAGGGAACAAGGTGGGTCTGTTAAGGCTGGTAAGCAAACTGGTGGATCTGCTAAAGCTGCTGCAAAATCATCTAGGCATGGCAAGCAAACAGCTGGTAAGCAAGCTGCAAAATCATCTGGGACTGCTGCTAAAAGAACAAGGGCAGGAAAACAAGTTGTGGATGCTAAAGTTGGTGCTAAAAGGAAAAGGGTTGGAACAAAATGTGAGGCTGCTACTTAGTCCTTGCATTAATGTGTTATGTTTATGTAATGTTGACAAACTTATGTCCATGGTTTATGTGTTTTGAAACTTATGTTTGTGTAATGTTGGCAAACTTATGTCCATGCTTTATGTGTCTTGAAACTTATGTTTGTGTATTGTTGAAACTTATGTTTGTGTAATGTTATGAAACTTATGTTATTGTGTAATGTTTGAAACTTGCAGATTGTTTAGACTATTGAATGTTAGTTGTGACAATTGTTTAGACTCTTGCTTATTAGACTCTTGCAGATTCTTTTAGACACTTGCATGCTTGTGACTCTTACAGTTTAGTAACACTTGCATAATGTTAACTGGATTTCAATTGTGACTCTTGCTTATTAGTAAGACACTTGCATTCTTGTGACTCTTGCTTATTAGTAAGACACTTGCATTCTTGTGACTCTTAAGCAAGACACTTGCATTCTTGTGACTCTTGCTTATTAGTAACACTTACAGTTTAGTAACACTTGCATTCTTGTGGCATTTCAATTGGATGCCCAAAAGTGACTATGTTGACCAAAGAATGACAAGAGAATAAGCATAAAGCATGTGTATTTCATTAAAACAAACAAACACCAAACACCAAAACATAAAGACCAAAACACCAAAAGACTAAAACAAACTCAACAAACACCAAAACATTAACACCCAAACATCCTTCATTAACACAAACACAATTACATGCTTAACATTGTTACATTAGAGTACTTGCATTAGGCCACAAACAACAATATTACATAACATTACTGAAGTCAAACTAAAAGTCAAGGAAATAGATAATAGCAAATGAAAAACACCCATGACATGCAAAGCATTTGTTTAAGCCTTCTGTTCTCATTCCCCATTTCTCTTCCAATTTCTTCAAGTTTTGAGTTCCACTTAGACAACTTTCTTGCATTTTCTTTATGTTCGTTAATTGACTTCAAAAGGCCGGGTATTATAGCAGCTGCTCTCTGACACATCGGGGGGTCCAGCCAAAGAACAAACCCACAGTTTCACCCCTTATAATAAAAATTATGAATTCAATTAGAAATTGGAGCACCAATTATGAATTAAGTAACACACAAACAACGTTTACCTGCCTAGCGCAACAATAAAATCGTCGACCAGGGTTATATGATGTCCATGAAGTTCGAATGATGGTTGGCGAACCACAAGAGCACATAACCATTATCAATTGTGAAGTCTCTGTGATTTTGGAGAATTAGGGTTCATACGATGAATTTGGGGGAAAGAAATGGGGGACAAGGTTTATAATCGGGGAGAGAGAAAACAAGAAAAGACAAAAAAAAAACAAAAAGAAAAATATAATAGTAAAATTACCCAAATATCCTTCATTTAAATAATAGAATTACACAAATGCCCCTGACTTAACGGATGAAAGTTAACGGGGTTAAAAAAAGTACTAAAAATGCAAGAATTTGAAAACTGAGGTAGCTATTTGCATAAAATAAAGAATAGGTACTAAAGTTGCGTAGTAGTCCAAACCATAGGTACTAAAATGACACTTCTCTTTTTATTAGTTACTAAACCCCGTTATTCTATTAAAATTGATTTTTATTAATGATATAATCATTTTAATTAATGTTAATACACATCTTTTACACATAATGAAGTAAAACATAATAACTCTTAACTAATCTCTAAGTCATCACCACTTTTGTGGGTGGGATGGTCAAGGAGGTTTTGCCTAAAGGTTTCGAACAATATTTCATCCCTTGGGAGGTCATTACATAAATATATCATACATATAACTTTTTACCAGAATAATCTTATATTTTACATAGAAAGTGAACCAGTAGATAATAAGTTAAAAGGTTGATTATGTTAATTTATTGGAAACTTGCTAGTGGCTATGTAAAGTATGTAATAATGTATTAAAAGCTTATATAGCAGAATAAAAGTCATATTTTCAACATGATACCTTAAAAAAATAATTATGGAAGTAGGTTATCACATATGGATATGATGGAGTGCAAGAATATGAAGTAGTGCTGATTGATGTTTAATGATCTCAACATCTAAGGTTTCAGAATTTTAATCAATAATAGAAAACTTTAAATTTTCATTAATACACAAGCATACATAACATTTGATTCACTTTGACGTAACAATTTGACATCTTGATACGTTTTTAATTTTAGGCTAGCGGAGTGGCTATAAATGGGGGCGAATTGTGACACATAGCGCCCAGTCAGCAAAGGGGCGAATTTGTTTTTGGGGTGTAATGGTGTAGGGGCTACAAATTGGGTCCACAGTATCTTTTTTTATTATTTTCTTTTTATAATTAAACTAATCAAATAAAAACCAATTTATTCAAATAATTAAATAAAAATGCATTAAAATTAAAAAGAAATACAAAAAAAATACATAACTAAAATGTATTATGCTCAAGTGGGGTTGCCCCTCTCGGAGATTCAACCATGAAAGCCCTCATTGATAAACACCCAGTGGTGTCGCCTCCGTCCTTGCCTTCTAGCTCTGTCGCCCTGCCTACTCTCTTGGTGGATGGGAACTGTGTGCTTAGATGTATCCGATCATTTCCTAAAGGGACCTCATGCGGGAGAGACGGGATGCGGGCGCAACACTTGTTGGACGCTCTTAGTAGTGAGGGATCAGTGACTTCCATGGGTCTGCTCTCAGCCATCACTAAAGTCGTCAACTTATGGCTAGGGGGTCTGTGCCCCAAGGTGCTCGCTGAGTTTATTGCTTCGGCCCCCCTTACCCCTTTATTAAAGCCGGATAATGGAATTCGGCCCATTGCTGTGGGGGCTATCTGGCGTAGGTTGGTTTCTAAAGTGGCTATGAAGATGGTTGGGAAGGAAATGACTCAGTATTTAGGGGACTTTCAGTTTGGGGTTGGGACCCCTAATGGGGCAGAGGCGGTGCTTCACAGCGCGAACCGGTTTCTTACCTCCTTTCACGCGGACGGTTCTTTAGCTATGCTTACCGTGGACTTCTCCAACGCCTTCAATATGGTCGACCGCACAGCCCTTCTCCGGGAGGTTCATCATCATTGCCTGTCTATCTATCTATGGGTCCAGTTCCTTTATGCCCAATCGAATAGGTTGTACGTTGGTGATGACTGTATAGGGGCTACTAATGGGGTTCAGCAGGGAGACCCCCTTGGGCCCCTCCCCTTTGTCTTAGCCTTACACCCTCTTGTTCTCCGGGTACAAAATGGATGTAACCTCCCATTTCATGCTTGGTACTTGGATGATGGGACTATTATTGGTGGTGCCAACGAAGTCACTAAAGCCCTAGACATTATCAGCTCGGAAGGGCCATCATTGGAGCTTCAACTTAATATTAAGAAAACCGAGGTTTTTTGGCCAACGTGTAATGGAGTGAAAGTTAAAGATAGACTTTTCCCTAGTGGGATTGGCAGACAAGAGAGAGGGGTAAAACTCCTTGGATGGGTTGTTAGTCGATATCCTTACTTTATTAAGGAGTTGGCGAGGCAGAGAGCATCTCGTGCGGTTGATCTTATGAAACTCTTACCTTGACTTAGGGATCCCCAGAGCGAACTCCTCCTGCTTAGGTCTTGCATGGGGGTTGCTACGTTGCTTTTTGGGTTACGAACATGCCACCCCCATATAATGGATGATGCGGTATCCTGTTTTGATAAGGGGCTTCGAGAAGCCATCGAAGACATAGTTGTATGTGGAGGCCCGTTCTTTGGTGATCTTCAGTGGCGACTTGCATCTTTACCGATGCGCTTGGGGGGTTTAGGCTTTCTTTCGGCTCATGATGTTGGGGTTTACGCTTTTGTAGCGTCGAGGGCTCAGTCTTGGAAGCTACAGAATCACATCTTAAGGAATAGCGGAGTTGTGGACCTGGACTCAGACTACGTACAGCTCTAGAACGCCTAAATGGCGCTCTCCCAGACTTTGACATTGGCGGTTTCTCTAATAAGGACACCGCCCCACCAAAGCATCAAAAAACTTTGGCGAATGCCCTTTTTGGCAAAATCGCTCAGAGCCTGGGAGAAGTTTTTGGATTGTCCCCTCGACAGAAGGCGGTTATTGAATGCTTACAAGGTCCTCATGCCCAAGATTTTCTGACCGGTATCCCGATTGATGGCTTTGGCCAAAGCATGTCTGCGGTCGAGTATAGGGCCATTCTTAAGTACCGTTTGATGGTCCCAATGTACCCTGAAGACGAAACATGTCCGATCTGCCGTAAGGCTTGCCTGGATAAATTTGGAGAGCATGCGGTTCATTGCAAGGAGATGCCTGGGTTCAAATACCGACATGATTGGGTGCGGGACGTTCTTTGGGACATCTTAAGGCGAGCTGGGATATCAGCTAAAAAGTAAGCCCCCGTAAACTTCCTTACCACGGAAGGGAGATCCACTCTACAACCGGCAGATTTGCTCGTCTTTGGTTGGGCCGGGGGAAAACACGCTTGTGTTGACCTCACAGGGGTATCTCCTTTAGCTGGTTTGAGGGATAATGGGTTTGTAGCTGGGCAAGCAATGAAAAGGGCTGAAACGTAGAAGGTGGAGAAACATGCTAAAGCCTGCGAAGAGAACCAACATGTTTTTGTCCCTCTGGCTTTTGATACCTTTGGCTCCTTGGCACCGGAAGCTATCTGTTCCTAATCATGGTCCAACGGGTTGTGCATAGCAATGTGTCGACTCCAAAGGGGCAGTGGTATGTCTTTAGCAGGTTAGGGTTTGCAATTCAGACAGGGGTGGCGGCGCAGCTTGTTGCCCGCCTACCTGCTATGTTGATGTAATATCTATTTTTTTTAAATTGAAAAAAATATATTAATATTGTCTGTTTAAAAAAAATAACTAAAAAAAATACATAACTAAAAATATAAAAAGACATATAGCTCGGTTGGCGTACATGTTTAGGTTCGGGTCTGGAAATTGAAACGAATAGCTCGGTTGGTTTAGGTTCACCGGGTTCCATTGTAGGTTCACGTTCAGTTGATTTTGCGAACCATGGTGTTGACCGAAAGGAGGGAATGGGTGGTTCGGTTGGTTCGGGTTGTTTCTAGGATTCATTTTGCATATACATATATATACATACACGCAACATATATACATATACATATACCTATATATATATATATCACACACAACATATATACATATACATATACACACACACACAACATATATACATATACATATATATATCACACACACAACATATATACATATACATGTACATATATATACACACACACACAACATATATACATATACATATACATATACATATACATATACACACACACACAACAATAAAATAATAATACCTGTTCGCCCAAAAATCGCCCGGGAGGCGGTGTTCGCGCCCAAAATCGCCCAAATCCACGCTCCATTACATATAACCTTAGTTTTAAGAGCAACATACCCGTGAAAGGTATTAGATATCTACAAAATGATGTGTTCCGCATCTCAATTTCTAATTGTGTTAGGCATCATTTTCTAGTTAAAGTATTTTGTCTGTATACTAAATCAATAATCATATACAAAAAGTGTTAGCAAGAACATGATATATTGTTATCTGAAAATTGAAGTGTTAATTTGTTTTTTCTGAAAAAAAAATAAAAAAATGATTGTCTTTATATATGGGTCGAAAACATCACAATGGTTGGGTGAAACATCGCAACTCTTCATGAGAGAGAATGATGGTTAGGGTGTAACACTGCAATAGTTACATCAATGAGTGCTTAACCGAGAACTTCATTAGATAATTACCACTGCTCGACACTTGTCACTTGATGATGACTTATTCATATGGCTCGGTAGTTGTACAAACTACAAAGCTTATTTGCTACTAATCAAAGTTACCACTTATGCTGAGCAATGCCTGTTTGAACTAATCAGGTTCTCACAAATGTCAGAGTGGATGATTATTTTAGAATCGTCTAGACACAAACGTGGAAACAAAAACTCATGTGTATTTGTATGAAACGTTCTTTTTGGCATGTTTTATTAGGATTCCCATATTATTCATCTCCCAAATCCCTAAATCTATTTTGGGTTTCTTGTTGTATTTTTTTTATTAAAGTGTTAGCATAAGTAGAATAAAGTTAGATATATAAATATTAGTTAGTGACTTAATATTGGTTAATAGTGATGCTTAACTAGTGTAAATAAATTGGTATAAATAGGTACGTGGTGAGTTTTATTAAATCATTAATAGAAAAATGCATATCATTTTCAAATTCAATATTCTCTTAGTAGCTTAGGAGTAGAATAGCTTTATAGTTGGAATATATTTGATTGTCTCAAGCTACAACAAACCCGATATACACTAATTATCATATAGGGACCAAACCTATAGGAACAACATAAGTCGTCTCTATAGTTTAGCATATAGTGACAACATGTTGTCTCTATAAGATTTTCTAGCTTTTCAAGGTTGGCAACCTATAGGGATGACTTGCCGTCTCAATAGGATAAAAATAATAGTTTTTATTTTTTTTTAAATCAAATGTAATGAAAATAAAACCATAAAAAATATAATACTAAAATTAATATAATACTAAATATATATGAACTTATAGAGACGACATGTCGTCTCTACAAAGTTTGAGTGGTAATTATAGACGGCAATATTTCCCACCATCTGACAAGAAAGTTTTCAAAAATGTTATCTAACGTATGGAGACGACATGTCGTCCCTACATGAGAAGCTCATCTTATATTATTTTATTTGTTTATTATGAGTATTAACCAATAACATAAAACTAATAATAATAATATAACTAAAAATTTGGACGCCCAAATTTCCCATCAATCCAATATAATATCTTAAAAAAATATTGTTTATCCTAAAAATAATAAACAAGATTTGTGGTTTTAAAATAATTATTTTTGTTAGTTAATTGGTAAATAACAATTTTTTTTATAGTTTTCACACCCTGATCACGTCTTTAAAGTTTAATTTTTTTTTTGTTTCATTCAATTCTTGGTTGATTAATATAAAATTTTCAACTAATATAACAACCATTATTATTATGAATTAGAAAAATAATTAAGAAAAACAATTTCAATATATATACACACACACGTGTGTATGTATTGGATAGGCTCGGGTAATTAATGAACATGTTAAATGAATAGTTTGAAGCAGGCTCTTGTTGGATGACAAGTCAGCAAGTAGTGCTTCAGTCAAATATATTAAAGGAAATCTTGGAATAATCTATCTTGATTTGGAATCTGGATGATGAGAAATTTCTTGTTGAAGAAGAACGTAGGGACGATCAATACTTGATCATGATAGTAACCAAACAAGTGAGAGAGAATTATAGTCGGTTAGGGTTGTTAATGGTCAATTAGGGTCATTAATGTCTGGTTAAGGAACTACTGGTTAATTAGGGCACTATAGATTGATTAAGGTTAGTAATAAACACTGACGTTCAATTAGGTTATATGATGGTCAATTATCGGCAATGATGAGTAGTTCAAGTTAATAATGTTTACTTACGGCCAATATTAGCCAATTATGGTCAATATTGATCCATTATGGTCATATTTGTCAATGGTGGTTTGTTATAGCCAACATTGGTCAACCAGGCTCGAGATTGGTTAGTGATAGTCAACTAGCATCAATATTGCTCAATTAGGGCCAATATTGGTTTATGGTGTTTAGTTAGGGTTAACATTACCTATTTAAGGTTGGTTGAAGATGTTTAGTTAGGGTCAACATTGATCAATTGAGTTGATATTGGTTGATGATGGATAATTAGATTAAGGTTGATGATTGTCAGTTAGGGTCAATGTCCGTCATTAGGTTAAATATTGTCACTAATGTTCAAGTATATTAAACATTAGTTAATGACGGTCAATTAAGGTCTCCGTTGGTCCATTAGATCCAACATTGGTTTGTTAGGGTCAACGATGGCTCACTACAGCCGAATCTAACCCTTAATTCTAATAAGACCGAATAATATGTCAGGGTCATTAAGAGCTATATGATTTTGTTAACCTTAAAACAAAATCAATTTCCTGCAAGTGATTTTTCTAGACCCCCTTGTTCCACCTAATTACCTTGCTAAGCAAAGCCCTAAAGCTTCAACTCACAACAATTGCAATGTCGTCCACTTCCGTCAACAACTCACCACACATATTAGTGACCCCCCAATTTCTCACAATTTGCTTTCCCAAATATTTCTTCTGCTCCACCCACACATCAAGGCTGTTGAAGACCACTAAAGTAAGAAACATATTATATATACATTATCTCTTGTTAAAATTCTACTGATTGCTAAACATATATTATTCTTTTAGCTGGCCAACACTTTAGGGATTATTTATTTTTCAATTAATTGTCCAGAAAATTGTTTGACCTGTATGTTGTGTTAATTTAAACTTATTGCCTAGGAAGACATTATTTAATTCTTCTTTGTTTAAAGGTTTAGTGTGTATCTTTTGATTTAAGTTTTTATGATTATAAAATCTTGCTGCATTCTTGATAATAATGTTAATTTTTTATATATAGTAGATCAGTTGCTATACTCTATTGTCTTTAGACTTTAGTCATATAACACTTGATATTGAAAATAGAATTAGTTTCAAACAGTTATGCCAGTTGACAAGAGTTGGATTAAATTGGAAAACCAGAATTCTCCGGATTTCTTAAACGGTCTTTGCAACTTTTTGGAGATTGCCAAGAACCATGTTAACAGTCAAGGAAAAGCGTTTTGCCCTTGCAAACGATGTTGCAAAGGGATACGCCATGATTTGAAGACAATAAGAAACCACATACGCGAGAGTGGGTTTCTACCAGCATACCAGATCTGGCATTATCATGGTGAAAAGCATCCTCAAGCTGAGGAGATAGCGGCCCTTTTTCCTCAAAAAACATGCACTCCGACAACAAATAATGAGATGTTTGATTTAGTTGATGATATTATGGAGGAGCAACATGCACATACTCCAGCAACAAATGATGGAACTGGTTTGGACCCAAAATTTGATGACTTGTTCAAGGAACTCAATACCGAGTTATTTCCCGGTTGTAGTTGGATGTCTTCCCTAAACTTCTTACCAAAATTAATGCATATTAAAGTCATCAACAAATGGACAGATGGTTCATTTGATCAACTTTTAGAGTTATTAAGAGTTGCATTGCAGAAAGGAAATCAGATTCCGGCTTCACACTATGAAGCTAAGAAGAAGCTAAGTAAGATGGGTTAGGATATGAAAAAATTCATGCTTGCATTAATGATTGCGCTCTGTTTTGGAAGGAGAATGCCAAGATGGAAAACTGTCCGGTTTGTAACGAGAGCAGATGGGTTGACAAAAACACAAAGGGGAAGAAAATAGCACAAAAAGTGTTGCGCTACTTTCCTTTAACAGATAGGCTTCGACGAATGTATAGTTCTAGATTCACAGCAAAAGATATGATATGGCATAATACCGGACGTTCAACTGATGGTATGATGCGGTCATCCAGTTGATGGGAAGGCATGGCAAGAGTTTGATAAGAAATATCCTGAATTTGCCCAAGAACCTAGGAATGTTCGTTTGGGTTTGGCTGCCGATGGATTTAATCCGTTCGGTAACATGAGTCAGGCTTACAGTACGTGGCCAGTAGTGTTGACAACTTATAATACACCACCGTGGTTATGTATGAAAGAGTCTTCTTTCATGTTAACTTTGCTAATTCCCGGCCCTAAATCACCTAGAAAAGACATTGATGTTTTCCTAAGGCCTTTGGTGGATGAGTTGAAAATGTTATGGGATGAAGGAGTCCAAATGAAAGACGCATCAACAAATACTATATTTAGGATGCATGCTGCACTATTATGGACTATCAATGATTACCCCGCTTGTAGCAGCTTGTCTGGATGGAGTGGTCAAGGGTACAAAGCATGCGCTACTTGTAACGAAGACACACCCTCGTGCCCTATAAACAACAAGATTGCTTTTGTTGGTCACCGACGATTCTTGAGCAGGAAACATAAATGGAGGCAAGATCTGTTGTTGATGGCAAAAAAGAGGCAAGAAATCCTCCTAAACCATTGACTAATGCAAAAATATTAGAACAACTTGACCGTCTCCCAGATCGTGTTTCGGGGAAACATCCTAGCCATGGAGGGGTGAAAAGAAAACGTGAAGCGTCAGAGTTGAATTGGACTAAACGGAGTATCTTCTTCGAGCTAGAATATTGGTCTTCTCTCCTTCTAAAACACAATCTCGATGTTATGCACGTGGAGAAAAATGTGGCACAAAGCTTGTTGGGTACTTTGTTGATGAATGAAAAATCAAAAGACACACACAAAGCAAGACAAGACTTGGAAGAGATGGGTATTCGAGAAGAATTATGGCTAACAACGAATAACATAAACAAGGTCGTCCAACCACATGCTCCTTACTCTTTCACAGTCGATGAACGCGTACGCTTTTGTGAATTCATTAAAGGAGTGAGGCTACCTGATGGTTTTGGGTCCAACTTTAAAAATAAGGTGCTACCTAATAATTCAAATATAATCGGGTTAAAATCTCATGATTATCACATCCTCATGCAACGAATGCTACCAATAGGGGTTCGAGTAGGTCTGCCCACGAATGTTTCAACAACAATCACTGACCTTTGCACCTTATTCCAGAAAATTTGTTCACGATCATTAGATGTGAAAGACATGTATAAACAAGAAAAGAACGTGGTAAATATATTATGCAATTTGGAATTGATATATCCTCCGGCATTTTTCGACATAATGGTTCATCTAATTCTTCATTTACCTCAAGAAGCTATTCTAGGTGGGCCTGTGTATATGAGATGGATGTATCCTTTCGAAAGATACATGAAAAAGCTGAAAGCGTATGTTAGAAACAACGCAAGGCCTGAAGGTTCAATAGCAGAAGGTTATGTTCCTGATGAAGCACTAACATTCTGCTCCATGTATCTTGAGGGTATCCAAACAAAATTCAACCATCCCGATAGAAATGCAGATGCTGATATTCCAAAGAGGCAATTGCATGTGTTTTCATCTCAATGTCGACCAATGTCGAAGGCTAAAATAATTGATTTTACTGAAGAGGCCAGCAAATCATTACATTATTTTGCATGTGTTAATTCTTGAAATCAGTTATTTATTTTTATTTCATCTTTATTACACGTTATTTGTGTTTTTTTAAGGAAATGGTAGATGTTGCACATGGACAAGGTGGAGACGGTGGGAGTCAGGACCCTAATTGGAATGCACACACAATCTCTAGCATTTGCGAGTCTTGTAAGTTAATCTGTTTAATTATATGTCTTAGTATATTGGGGTACTCGAGCAAATATCTAACTTTTCAATTTCATATATCAATGTAGCCCAAGCCAAGAGAAAGCATGGACATTGGAGAAATTTAAAATTAAATACAAAAAGAGAACAAAACCAGGGTGGGCCTTTATCCATTGAGGTTGTTGAAGGGGCGCGTCAGTATAAGTTTGTTGGACCAAATGCCTCGGATTTTACAAGATATATCTCCAACCTTATTGTTAGCCTAGTTCCTTTACATTATCAAGATTGGCAGTCTGTTCCAAATGAGCATAAAAGCGCTATTTATCCCTCACTTTTTGTAAGGCCTTCATTTTTAATGTTTTATTTATATTTCATTTTTGTAATGTTTACATGTTTTCTAATTATTTCTTTTTATAGGATTACTTTGATCTCAAAGCATACACAAAGGGCGATCCCATCAAGTGGGCAGGAGTTCAGCTCGGGATTACTGCTGAATGTAAAATTCGCTATAGCTCTCGAAAGAATAAATTTAAGGATCATTTTTTAAAAAATGGAGGTTATGAAGATGTTGAAACAGCAAAGATTTGTCACCCAAAGAATTATGACTCGGAAAAGTGGGTAAAGCTTATTGATGATCTGTTTATGGATCCCGAATACAGAAAGAGATGTGAAGCGAATAAGAATAACAGAACAAAACAAAAATACCCCAGTTTTCAAGGCAGCCAATCTTTTGCCCAAATGAATTACAAAGATGTAAGAAAAATTGTTAATATTATCCATAGACGTATTAACTTTCATATTGAAATCTCAAAAATAGTATTTTTGTTGTTTACAAAGGAGAAAGAAACTGGAAAGGCGAACCCTATTCGTGTCTTCGAGAAGACCCATTACAAGGAAGGGAAGGGATGGGCAAACGAAGCTTGTGAAGCAGATTGGGTAAGTGAAAATCTTTCCGTTGTATGATTTAGTATCATTTTATTATATGAGCAGGTTTTTCTTTAGTTTAACGAGTCTAAAGTGGGTTTGGGTCATTTCGACCCATTTAAACTAAAAGTTGGACAGGTTATGGTCCATTTTGGACTGATACAATATGAACAAAATAAACAACAGTTTAGAGGCATTTCCTTTGCTTAAAATGGCATACATTTTATATGGTCTAGCTACTTATTAGTGGAATACCTTGTTATTGTTATCTGATAGCGTAGTTAATTTTTTACTTGATGCCAACTATTAAATAGTATTCAACTGATGCAAAACTACTATCGAGCCGGGGGTCTCACCGGAAGCAGCCTCTCTATCCCTATGGGGTAGAGGTAAGGCTGCCTACATCTTACCCTCCTCAGACCCTACCATAGCTTTGCTATTGGTGGGATATACTGAGTACGATGATGATGATGATGATGATGATGGTTTATCTGTAATGTTATCTTCATATTTTAGTTTGTATTCGTAAAACTAGTTTGGTAGAGCATCAAACTGTTAGTGTTTAGATCATTTGTACAAGCAGAACCTCACTTATTTGGGTTGGGCAGTTTTGTTATTTGGAGACTAGGAACTGAAATATATTTATGTTAGGAAGCATAAGATTGACTTTATTTTGGATTAGCTCTAACAATTAATTTGATTCTCATGTATTATGTCAATGTTAGGATGTTGCATTTTCATATATCAGTGAAACCTGCTAACCTGTTCCAGCGATTGGACTGACCAGCTTATAAAAAATGACCTGAACCCACTTTAATTCACTTAATACGTTTAATTTTTTGTTTAAATGGGTCAAAATGACATGAAACCACTTCAGTGGACTAGACATTGGATATCATTGAAATAAATGAAATGTTATCGTCTATTATTAACTATTGAACATCGTGGTTTTATCCGTTTTAGAGTAGTTATGCTAGCGGGTTTTATTAATATATCTAATGCTTCGTTTAATGTAGGTTAAATTTCAAGAAGAGCTAGCGAAATCGCAAAGAGATGCGGCTGATTCATCTACACCAGTTGATGAGATTGTGGTACTCAAACGTGCCTTAGGTCATAAGCGTGGACATCTACGCTGTGTTGGTCGTGTTGTGAGAAAAATCACCCCCGAAATATCTAGTACATGCCCCCGCCACAACAATGGCAAGAAACGCAACAAGAAATGCAACAAGAAATGCGACAACAACAACTTCAAAATCAGCAAGAACAAGTGCAACCATCATCACTCCAAGCGTTAATGGAACTAATGCGACAACAAAAGCAACAACATGAGTTTCAAATGCAACTAATGGAAAAAGAATTCCAACGTGAGATGAAAGAAATGAGACAAAGATTGCCTCGACATGACGAAGATGATGATGATTAGGAATTGGGTACTTACCTATAAGTTTTATTTGGTTATGTATTTGATACTTTATTTTGTATTTTGATGTTTGAATATTTTGTATTTTGAATATTTGGTATTTTATACTTTCGTTTAATATTATGTGTGATTTGCTTTTTTAAATTGTTCGAATTCAGGTTAAAAATGCAGATTTAAAATTGCAAATAAAAAAAATAAATCAACAACGCAAAAGGGACGACATGTTGTCTCTACAAGTTCCTAGAATATTTTGGTTTTATTTTATTTTTGGTGATTAAGGAAGACATGTTGTCCCTATAGATTTTCATAAAGTTTCTTATTTTTTAAATATTTACTTTGTAGAGATGACATTTCGTCCCAACTCATTTTCCATAATTTTTCTTTTTTTTTTAAATTTACTTTATAGAGACGATATGTCGTCCCTACATACTTTTCATATAAATTTTCATTTTCTTTAAATACTTACTTTTTGGGGACGAAATGTTGTTCCTAAAAGTTAAACTATGGGGACAAAATCTACAGGGAGGGCCCAAGGGACCTATCTGGACGGCTTTGTAGAGACAACAGTTTTGGAGACAACATGTCGTCTCTAAAGGCTGTAGACACCTATAGGGACAATATGTCGTCCCTAAAGGTTTAAAATATATTGCCCCCACAGTAGTATTTCCTTGTAGTGATATATGTAGCTTGGTCAAAAGATAACATCGAATAACAAGAAATCAATAGGTACAAGAGAAAGAAAGAAAGAATAAGAATACAAAACTAGAGTAGAATTAAAGCATTTCTCTCTATAGTTTAGAAGTTTAGCTAGATTAGATTAGGTGATTTACTTTAAGTGAGTGAAGAGAGTACAATAAACAACATTCTCAAAGAAAAACTCAAAACATTCTCAAAAATGGCAACAACCCTCCTTTTCTATAGGTTATGATGATTGATGAGGTCAATAGTCCATGTTAGTTTTATGAGAAAATCAATGGACCATATTATATGGGCGAGTCATGGTCCTCATCACATGAGGTGTCTCTTAATAGGTGGATAGATCAATGATCCTTATTTGTCAAAAGTATGATTTGTCGCATACCACAACTTTTGTACTCTAAGGTCACATATATAGTTGTGGTCATCCTATGTCCCTCCATGTCTATCCCATGATGAACACAGTTGTGGCCTTCCTCAATGAATGATATCATCTATTGAAACCCTAGGTACATGTTGTATTACCTAATCACACGTGAATTAACATGTAATCTTCAGTTCTCGTACAATTATTGAGGTTTCTTTTGGTTTTCTTTTTATATGTATGTATATACGACGACTTCCGATAAATAGTATAAGCAGTCAGTGAAATATTATATAAGTTTGAAAACCGTCTTTCGGTTGTACATACTGGCGTACTCTTTTCTTCGATATTTTTTTACTATAAGCTTCATTTAGTTTTTACAAATATAATTGTTATAAACTTATAAATGATGTCGGTAATCCACGCAAGACACTTGAGGAAACATGATGGGAACACGTGATATAGAATAGAATAGAATGTTAAAGAAATAAACAAAGCAGTATGATCTGCCAGAGTATTGGCCCCCTATAATGAGACCGCCATGTGAAAGGCTACAAAACATCAAATAATACAAAAAAGTATGAACACAAAGTGGTGTCATAGTGACTATCAATTAAATTATTTTATTAGGCTATCTGTAGTGGAGGGGCTATAATTGAGGGCGAATTATGACATGTGGCGCCCAGTCAGCATGGAGTGGAAATTTGTTTTTGGGGTGTAATGGTGTAGGGGCTACAAGTTGGGCTACAGTGTGTTTTTTTATTATTTTTTTATAATTAAACTAATTAAATAAAAGCCAATTTATTTAAATAATTAAATAAAAATGCATTAACATTAAAAAGAAATACAAAAAAAACATAACTAAAAAAAATACACGAATAATAAAAATAAATTATAATAAAAAAACACACCAAAATAAAAATATACATAAAAATTTCTATAAAAAAAACTAATCTATTCGTCTTCATCTTCGTCTTCGTCCCCGTCCTCGTCATCGTCCTCCTCCTCGTCTTCGTCCTCGTACTTGTCTTCGTCCTCCTCCTCAACGGGACGATTTCCTTTTTTCGTCCCCATGTCACCACACCGGCGGCATGGGGACGAAAAAAGGGGGATCCTATCAACTTGTTCCGTCCCACACGTGTTGAACCAAATCCGCCTTCAGTTGGTTATGTATATCACTTGATGTGAGTTGGTGAATATTATACGTTCGTTGTTCTTGGGTTGGTTCAGGGAACTGTTCTGGAACGCTTCCTGGTATATAGTGTTGACATATTGCTTTTCCCTCGTCTTCTAAAATCATATTATGCAATATGATACACGTATACATGGCATCGCTCATTTTTGCCAACTTCCATACACGACAAGGGTTTTTCACATAATGCCAACGTTTTTTTAGAACCCCAAAACACCTCTCGACATCCTTTCTCGCGGACTCTTGCTTCTTCTTAAAATAATCTCTTTTTTCTTCGATAGGGTCTTGAAACGTCTTGACGATGATCGAGTATTCTGGATATATCCCATCTACCAAAACGATAAGACCGGTATGCTACGACTGATGTAATACTCTAACACGGGTGACGCGTTGAGAACGTTTATGTCGTTGTTGGACCCGACTGAGCCGAAGAAGGCTGACCAAATCCAGTGGTCATGTGAACAAATGGCTTGAAGACTAACCGTTGGCACTCCATGGTCACCACGAGTGTATTGACCTCGCCATGCGGTTGGACAGTTGGCCCACTCCCAACGCATGCAATCTATACTCCCGATCATGCCTGGAAAAGAATGTTTGCTTTCGTGTACATCATATATGCGAGTCAAGTCGTTTGAAGTAGGAATCCTCATATAACGACGAGAGTATAATTGTATTATCCCTATACAAATAAATTATTAAACAATATTTATATTAAAAACAATAGTTAATACAAACAATTTAAATATTACCGATGCAAAAATTCTCCAACGCATCTCTCGTTGTTTTCTCAGCCATCTTTAAATACTCGTCATTGATATCGGCCGTGTTGCCGTATGTGCGGATGCGTATAGCCGAAGTACACTTTTGGATGGCGGAGAATCCTAAATATCCTCTCGCATCGGGTTTCTGTTGAAAATACTCATACTCCCGCTCCATATCTCCAACGATGCGCAAAAATAAAAGCTTGGACATCCGAAAACGACGTCGAAACATAGCGTCGTTAAATGTAGGTGAGTCGTCGAAGTAATCCTTCATCAAACGAGCGTTCGCTTGCGTACGATCCCGAAGGATATATGACCGTCTACGTGGTGCCGTAGATGGAGCAGAGCCGGACACCATGTTATTGACGACGGCCCGAACCGCGTTCGTGACCTCTAAATGCTCTTCCGCCAGTTGTCGGTGAATCTGATGAATTCTTCGACTCTCGTTTATTAATTGATCCAAAATCTCAGCAGAGTTCGTGGAATCCGGGGAACTCATTGAGTTTGAAGAAGTATGAAAATAATAAAAATGATTGGTATTTTTATCTTTGTGTTTGTGTATGATAAGGTGAAAATGGTTAGATAAAGTTTGATATATATATTAAGTTTTTATATTAATTTTTTTTATAAATAGCCGTTACCCAAAGGCATTATTATTATTATATTATTTTCTTTCCTTCTCCGCAGCGACAAATATATGCCGCCCCAGCCCCTTTTCACCCAATTATCGCCGGGGGGGGGGGGGGGGGGGCGGTGTTCCTCCAAAAAATCGCCCCTCTTCGCCCCTTATTCCCGCCCACTACACACACCCTTATGGGTAGGTAAAACAGGTTTATACTATATAATAGGATATTGACGCGATCAACACCACTGTCAAACATGAATACAATTTGTTTGGTCACTTTATATCTCATGTCTATAACATGGTTGTATGTTTCACATACCAAAAAGGAGAAATTATGGAGGCTAGTATACTAATTTTAATTATTTTAAGAAAAATATAAAATTTCGTAGTGTATTTTTGTTTCCTTCAAAAATGGTTCTTGTGACTCGGAATGAACCTTTCTCGGTGGAGGAAAGGAATAGCGATGGATTCCAAAACATATTTTAAACAGGCGAGGAATTGCCAGTAGTTAATCATCCAGTCTAACTGCAGCTTTCGCTCGAGCTATAATTAAGTGAGTTAGCTAGACCTGTAAACATTTTATCTAGCAGAATTTAAGCTAAGGTGGAAAAAAAATCTTTTTTTGTCTACCTTACTTTCTTCATTTTCCTTATATTAATAACAATAAAAATGCAATTATCTTGACGAAAAAAAATGTCTAAACTTGACTCGAGTTTTGATAAAACACGAGCCGATTTGGTTAAAAAAAGATTTGAGATGGGAAATGTTTTCTTTTGGTGTTAGAGGAACAGTGTTGTCGAGGGGGCCATTGTTGTTGTTCTCAGGGTGAGGTGTTTGGTTGTCACTGTTGCTTTCTACCAATGTATAAAATTTGACTGGTTTCTTAATTAAAATAATGCAACTTGCTTAAATGTTTTTTTAGGTCTTAATTTGAATAAGAAAATATGCAAATGGCTTAAAGAATTCTAAAAATGTGCGCCAAATAAACACATAATAATATATACACACATGTATAAAAGATTTTGTAAAGATAATTGAATATGTGTAGTTGTCCTGGATGAATGGTAGTTAAAAATTGATAACTTAACAGCAATAAGAATTAAGAATATATCGAATTATCAATTACATGTACTAACTAGTATGCAAGTAGATTAGAGAGAAGGTTGCGGTTCGAATGTTGACGAGTTTAGTTTCAAATCCAACTATAGAATCGCATCTTATATTTCGTCTCGTACCCGCTTAGCTACTTGTAAGCTTTACGAATTTCCCCGAGTGCATCAACTATTCGCATTTATGGTCTAATGTGATTAATATTACCGGTTGGGATTTCTATTACCTGAAACATGATCTTAAAAACCGCTTTAATTATCAAATATACAATTACAATTCTATTAAGCCTATACAACTTTTAAGTGTCAAAATACTACTTATTAAAAGTTTTAGAGGGTGTTTGGGATTCTTTATTTTCATCAATTTATAACTTATAAACTTTTTAAAAAGTTAGTAAGGTGTATAATGTGTTTGGCAAACCATAAGGCCTTATGGATTTTAACTTAATGAGAAGGCAAAATAATGGTGTTTTGAAAAATTAGGAATTTGTAACTTATTAATTTAATGGGTTTGATTTACATATTACAATCCTTCAACCCTCAAAACTCATTACACTTACTTTAAAAAAAAAGTGTATTTTTTAGTCATTTTGGTTTTACTCAATACATAATTTAATCCAAACATTTTTTAAAAAACTTCTTTAAAAAAATCATAAGTTAATAAGTTTTTTTAACAAAAAATCCTTTTTCTCTTAATCTTAAATAAGCAAATCCCAAACATACCCTTAATATGAAATCGTATATCTGATCTAATGCCCAAATATACTCATCTAAAATGTTTATGATTTTATGTTTCTCTCAAGTTCGGATTTTTCAACCATCCAATAACCAATGTGTTTATGGTCCCATTTTGATGTGGGCCCAAGTATTGAAGACCGGGCTATTATGTATTTGGAGGCCCAAGATTGCGCTATAAAATGTGGCCCACGAAAACGAGCATAACTTGGCCCAAGAAGCTCTGTTTCAGGCCTATTACCAGTCAAATCGAAGCTTAAGACGAGGAGAACATTGTGGTAAACGGCCTATGGCGTTTGGCCCCTGTCCGAAGCCCAAAAACACCTCCTAAATAAAGTTTTGGGTCTTTTTATGTTTTTTCAGCACTTTTTATACTTTTGTTTTTGGGTTTGTGTTTAACCCATGGCTCATTTCGTATTAGACTCTTTATTTATATGCTGGTTATGTAATCTGAATGGACAGACTTGAGTTTTAATAATTATCAATTTTCTCTTCATTTTCCCTAAACCTTTGGGTGGTGTTTTGGACAAAAATATGTTAAGGATAATGTATCCAAATCCGTAAATGTGAGGTTTAGTGCTACGATAATAACAATGATTATACGAATGAAGTAAGAAGGAACATCGTGATTTGTTGCGAGGAAAAACCCTTGATCTTGTTTAGATCAAAGGAAAAGAACCTCGGGTGATGACAACTCGTCTATCACCACTTTATTAATATCAAAAAAGGGTTACAATGGGTGGAGTTGTTGAACAATGATTACAATAAAGCTAAGTGTGTTAGATTATAGAGAACTTATGAGCTAAACTTCGCAGTTGTTAACTAATGAGTGCGTACGTGTGTCTACCTAATGTTGATCACAACTCAATATATAAAGAAAAAGAAATTAACAAACTAACAACTAGGTCCTATTAATCCGCTAGTCCTTCACTCTTCTCCACCGTGCTATTTGACCACGTGCTTATAGAAGTTCAGTAGCGAAATAGGTGGTAGACTAAGTCTAGGAGCCGTTGCAGTTATTAAACATCAGTCTTCATATGACAATCATCCATCAATAGTAATGTTGACTAAGGATCCTGGATCTAGACTCAGCTAGAGAATTCTCCAGAAGGATAATTGATCCAAGCTCATCATAAAAAATAACGTATCCTCGGTGGTTAATTATTTGTGGCTCAACAATTGCCCCCAATTTGGCGGTTGTTGATAACTTTACTGCTGTCAAGTGGCATTCAAAATTCAAAAACAGCTGTCAAATTGTTAATACGAAAAGACATAATTAGGGATTAGATAAAAAATAATTAAACAATGTAGGGACCAAATAGAAAAATTTACTCCCTTCATATTCGCTTCATTCTATAAGTTTCTCACACTTCTTTCATCCTAATCCAGGTTATCCTTTATCTTCCTTTCTCTCTTTCGTATCTAATGTCTATCGATAGTCACTTGTCACATTCATCTAACCAAATGGCCGAAGATATGAAAAGCCAAGGTTTAATCCAAAACCGTTCATCAGAAATTTGCAAATTTATGGACCCTGAGATCGACCAAATAACACCCTCTTTTCCTCCTAACAACGTGTTTAGACCTTATGATTCTTCAACCCTAAGCGATGCATCCTCAAAGGTGTGGGTTTTCTTTCCGGCTTGTCCTTTCTTACTCGGCTACTCGTATCCATTCCCAGAATTTACCCAGAGGTTCTTCACCCTTACCGGCATTAGCTATATCCTGGCTATGCCGATGATATGGCAAGCTTTGTGGACCCTTGAAGAGATAATAGCAGAGCACGATCTTGAGTTTGGACTCTCTGAACTTTCCTTTCTTGATTCCTTGTATACCCATGGTTCCACCCGCTATCTGCTTAAATCCAAACCCCACCAACCGATTCCGCTCGATAAAGTCACCTAAAACAATTAGGCGGGGTAGGATTTCTGTTTTCTAATGTTGGTCATTGATTTAGGTTTGAATACTGATTTGCTTCTTTATTTGGTACAGTGGAGAATTTTGCGCATCTTGCTAAGCTTCCGGGATCCAAGGAAAGGGTAGCTGCATTCCACAAGTTAAGCCCAACCATCCGATCCTTTAAGATCAGAATCTCCGATTCAGATGCAGAAGTCGAACGGTCATATACTTCTCCCCAAAGCAATATGTCAAGTAAGTATAAATTGTAAAGATAAGTATTTAATTTTATCAATAAAAAGGAAAAACTTATTTGTTTTATTGCGTTTGAAGGCATGTCGAAGTCTGCTAACAAGTCTGCTACTAAGTTTTCGTTGGACGACATTGACCATTTGATCTCTCCAAAGATGGTTAAAAAGGAACCATCCAAGTATGTTGTTCCTGCTCCCAGCCCTCACATTGTGACCGCTAGGGCTAAAGCTCAGTCTGGGAAGAAGAGGAAGCAACCGGAATCTCACGCTGAAGTCTAAAATGTTGAGAAGCATCTTCAAGAGGAGGTCACTCAAGCACTTACTGAGGTAAGGATCCTCAATTCTGTTTTTCATCTTTGCCAAATATTTGTTGTTAATACGAGCTTCTGACTTGTAGGGTGCCCAAGGTTTTCACTCCTATTACGGGCCTATCATCAAAGATCTCGAGGAGACTCTGACGGGAATGAGGACTCTTGTTGCTGCCAAGGATAAGCATGTTTCCAAGCTGACAAAGGAGAAAAAGAAAGCCGATTCCCAAGTTCACGCCATGGAAATGAAGATGAAAAAGGGGATCAAGGCGGCAACTGATGAGACAAAGATGTCAGCAGCTAAGTTTATACTGCAGGAAATGATCCGGTTTGTGACTGAGGTGAACTACATTTCCTTCGACAGGACCAACTTGGAGGTGGATGAATGGAAGAAATCTTTGGCAAGGCTGGACGGAGCAGAGGAGAGAGAGGATGCTGGTGAGAAGGAGAAGGCTGCAGAAGAAGGCGAGGCTGGGATAAGTGGTGCGAAGGATGCAGGTGATGATAGTGAAGGAAAAGAGGCAGCCAATGAAGGGGATGTTGTGAAGACGGACAATGAATGATGATAAAGACAAGTCCCGAGCCCAGTTTTGTTTTTCTTTTGTTGATGTTTTTATGAACAATTTGGTTGTGTACTTTAAGACAATAGTAACTTAGGATAAAGGATTTAGCATCCTTAAGACAATTAATAGGGGTAGCAAAGGTGGAGGGATCCTCTGTTTGTGGGGATAAAGCCTTTGATGCCCCTGTCTTTAATTTCCTACACTAGTTTGAATCGTTAGTAACAACTTGCTTTAACCCGGATGGATGGTCCATCTTTTGAATGGTGAAGTCCGGGTTGGTTTTCGATAACACTAAGTAAGTTTAATAAACAATATCTTTTGAATATCTGTGGATTGAAAGTTTGTTTAATATGTAAGAAATTTGGCAAAGATATCTACAAGTCAGAAGCTCGGATAAACAACAAATATTTGGCAAAGATGACAAACGGAATTGAGGATCCTTTCCTAAGTAAGTGCTTGTGACCGCCTCTTGAAGATGCTTCTCAACATTTTAGACTTCAGCGTGAGATTCCGGTTGCTCCTCTTCTTCTCGGACTGAGCTTTAGCCCTAGCGGTCACAATGTGAGGGCTGGGAGCAGGAACAACATACTTGGATGGTTCCTTTTTAACCATCTTTGGAGAGATCAAATGGTCAATGTCGTCCAGCGAAAACTTACTAGCAGACTTGTTAGCAGACTTCGACATGCCTTCAAACGCAATAAAACAAATAAGTTTTTCCTTTTTATTGATAAAATTAAATACTTATCTTTACAATTTATACTTACTTGACATATTGCTTTGAGGAGAAGTATCTGACCGTTCGACTTCTGAATCTGAATCGGAGATTCTGATCTTAATGGATCAGATGGTTGGGCTCAACTTGAAGAATGCAGCTACCATTTCCTTGGTTCCCGGAAGCTTAGCAAGATTCTGATCTTATCTTTGAGGTAAAGATATTCTATCCAAATATCTGGGGACTCGCTCAAACCGGGATTTAGCCCAAATATGAGACAACATGAAAATGTTGTAAACCGGTGGTATGGTACGTCTACAGTAAATCGTAGGATCCTCCACACAGCCGAAAATAACGAAATTGTCAGCCACTAAACGTGTACTGGTCCCTCTGCCCCGGACTATACGTTGGATAGCGTGCGCTCCAGGCGAGAGTGTAGAAACTCTAATTTATAAGAAATGTGAAAACCTTTAAACCTTGGGGGATATGACCATCAGGGGTCATATCCAATCGTGGGTTAGGCAAAGGGAAATAGTAAACTACCTTAAAATATAAAGGAGAGGTGGCCAACCTCTTGATCATCAAACATATTATTAGAACCCTGCATTGTTACTTAAAACTTGAAAGAAACAAATCGTTAAGAATATATTATCCTTGAATTAATATTAAGAAACTGAAAAGAATAAGTGATCAGATAGATATTACCAATTTTAGGATCCTTGATCCTGTAAGGATACTCCATCCTCGGAGGATACCGGATCCTGATCAGAAAAAGTATTTCTTGAGATGGATGGCATTCCATGCTCTTGGTAATCTGTTGCATTCCATAGTGAGCAAATGATATGCCCCCTTCCCCGCTTCTGACTCAATCAAATAGGGACCTTCCTGTTAGGGCTGATATTTTCTGCTGAGGATATGCTCTTCTTAAAAAAGTGACTGGATCAATTATCTTCCCGAAGAGTTCCAGAACCATGTGTGATTATAAAGAAAATAAAAGAAGAAAAAGATGGATACCTGATGCGTCGATTGGATGTGTGATTATAAAGAAATAGGGCCGCATATATAGGCGGTTATCATTAACTCGAGGGCTAAATGGTAATTATTTCTGGCAAAATCGTCCCATCATCCAGTTTTCGCAGAAGTTCAGAATTCAAAATGACAGTTGTGTTCCACTATCACCCGCCATTTTGGGGGCAATTGTCAGGGCTGATATTTTCTGCTGAGGATATGTTATTCTTAAAAGATGTGACTGGATCAATTATCCTCCCGAAGAGTTCCAGAACCATGTCGAAGATCAAGGGTCCTCAGAGGTTAATATTATTAACAATTGTTTCACACGTGTAGGTTATTGTTCAACAGAAGTAACGGCTATATGACTTGGTCCACCTTAAATCTCGCTACTGGAAGCTACCAGCACGTGGTCAAGGAGCGTTGGAAGAGTAGTGGAATAGTGGTGGATAGTTAGGACTTTTTGTTACATGTATTTTCTTTATATACATTGAGATATGATCGATTAGATATCATCACTTGTACTCACACACACTAGAGCAGAATCAATAACTCTCTCTACACACTAGCTTACTTTGTAACATCGATCACAATCTCCAAACACTTGTAACCTTTTTTGTTATTAATAAATTGGTGATCGACGAGTTGTCATCACCCGGGGTTTTTTTTCTTTTGATCTGAAAAAGATCAAAGGGTTTTTCCTCGCAACAAATCGTTGTGTTCATTTCATTTTTGTTCATATAATCATTGTTATCATCATAGCACTAGACCTCACATTTACAGATTTCGCTACATTATCCTTAGTTGATTTTTATCCAAAACAATTTGGCACCCACCGTGGGGCAATTGGTGCTATAATCCACATACTCCTATCAATTTTCGATTTTTTCATACCCATATTACTATCAATGGCCTCTCAATCAACCTCTGCTTCGTCAACCATGCCATCATCGGTTCCTCTCTCATCAAGGACTTTGCCACCGATGCCTCCGCCAATTACGGGAGCACAACGGCCTGCTGCTGTTGGAAGCAAGACGCAACTACTAGTCTTCCAGAGCTCTAAAACCGCTGCTGTTGCGCCGGTGGTTAATACTAACAATGATGTTTCATCTATGTTTTCGCGGGTTAAAGAATATATGGAGCAGCAGAATAAGACCAACCAGAGGATCCTTCGTGAGATAGAATATCTCAAGAAGACTAAGAGGCCAACGGAGGATCACACTCCTCTGATGCCCAGGATGCTGGATTTCACCAGTCCAGGATGCATGGCTCAGTTTCGCAAGGATATTCTATCCTTCAACAGGGGTCCATGGGTCCACAGGCTCAAGGATCCTCACTGTTTCAGTCAGGATCATCTATCCTTCAACAGAGGTCCATGGGTCAATAGACTCAAGGGTTCTCGTTAGTTCAGTCAGGATCATCTATCCTTCAACAAGGGTCACTGGGTCAACAAACTCAAGAATCCTCACATTTCCAACAAGGATCACCCATCCTTCAAGGGGGATCCACTGGGCTATATGTTCAAGGAGCCTATAATCCCCAACCTCCAGGATCCTCATTTCAGAATCAAGGATCCTTAGGAGTTCAACATCAACGATCCTCCGAAGTGCATGAAAGAGATTTCATTCCCATGCAGACTATAGCGTCGGGTGGTCCAACTCCTGTAGCAGACTCCTCTTACCCCATCTACTCATTCGGTATGCCGACCTTCACCCAGCAGAGAGGTAACTTGTATGATCATATACCCTTAGATGCTAACCGTGGTTCCATGCAGGATGCATGTATCAATCAAGCTATGGCCAAGGAACTACAAAAGCTCGAGGATATGATATCCAGTGTTCCCGGAGTAATACGCCCTATTCCCGAGATACCCGAGGGGAGCCACAATTGTCCATATTTGTTCCTCCAATATGTGATGCTGAAATCCCTAAACAATTCCAGACCCCCAACATGAAGATCTATGATGAAACCACAAATCTAGAGGAGCACGTTGCACAATCCAGGGAGAGGATGGAGATCAATCCTATTCCTGAAAGGCTTAAGGAAGCCTGTCTATGCAAAGGTTTCGGATCCACACTGACAGGATCGACATTAAAATAGCTGCTAAGTCTTCCTCCCTTCTCTGTTACTTCATTTTCTCATTTAGTTAACTTGTTCAATAGTCAATTTTCCTGTAGTAGGAAATTTGAGAAGTTAACTAGTGACTTATACCGAGTTATCCAACCTAGTGATGAATCCCTTAGGGATTTTGTTACTAAGTTTGGTAGGGAAGCTCTTGAAATCCCAAACCTTGACATGGCTACTGCTGTTGAGGCATTCAAGATGGGACTTCACAAGGTCTCACCCTTTTTATGATGATCTTGTGATGACTCCATGCAGGACCTTAGATGAAGTAAGGAACATGACGCTTAGATTCATTCGGTTGGAAGATGATAAGAGGATCCAGGATCGTCTGGGGAATCAAACAAAGCAAGAATCCCCCGACAAGAAACAAGGATTTTCCTACAAGAACAACAACTCGAATCCCTACACCAAGTTTAACAATCAAAATGTTCGAGCTGTTGAAGAAGGGGATGATGATGAAGATTATCCTTGCATCTCAGAATATTGCTTTTCCGTAGATACCTATGGCTTAATATGTGCTATGAAGGATCTAGGGGAGAAAGCAAGATGGCCCCGAAAGAACGAAAAGCTAACTGCCTTCAAAGACAAGTCTAAGTGGTGTGCCTTCCACGAAGATTTTGGCCACATGACAGACGAGTGCATTGGCTTAAGGAGGGAAATTGGATACCTCCTAAGCAAGAGCCACTTTAAAGAACTCTTGGGAAGGAAGAAATCCAAAATCCAGGATCCTGAAGATCTTCCTCAACGAGCAACACCACCACCACCAGATGCTCACGTGATCAACTTCGTCTCCAAAGACTACGACATATTTCAAACTTCTTGTTCTATAGAAGAGTTCAAGTTGGATGACGAAAGAAGACTACTCATCCCCACTACCCGAATAACTGATGGGAGAATCTTCTTCGATTCGAGTATCCAAGATCCTCACCAGGATGAACTGGATGTGCGAATGGTCAATTTCATCTCTGGAGGTTCAGACATATGTGGGACTTCCTTTTCCACAGCAAAAAGGCTCGCCAAAGAGATCAAATTGGATAATGGAGACCGACCAATAGTATCCACCACCTTAACGACAGATAAAAGGATCTTCTTCGATGAGGAAGATAAACTAAACATCCAAGATCCTCACCATGACGGTTTGATCATTATTTATTTATCGCTAACCATTATGTACGCAGGATCCTAATTGACGGTGGAAGCTCGGTCAACATCATTCAGCATGATGTCCTTAAGAAGATGAACATACCAGATTCGGAGATCATTCCTAGAACGTCAGTGCTAGTTGGTTTCAGTGGAGAAACCAAGAAGACATTGGGGGACATCAACCTCCCAATTTACATTGAAGGGTTAAATTCATATAAAAAATTTTGTGTTATTGATAACCTTTCTTGTTGCAATGTTATTCTTGGTAGGCCCTGGCTGCATGGAATGAAGGCGGTGGCCTCAACTTACCACCAATGCATCAAATTACCTACTCCATGGGGGGTTGTGAAGATAGTTGGTGATCAGGCGGAGGCCAAAAACAGTTATTCTTCATCGATGAAGCCAACAACCAAGCAAACTATAGCATAGAAACCACAGCAACATCCTAGGGACGTACTGGAAGCTCGGGAGAAAGATATTAAAGAAGTATCCTTGGACCCCGAGGATCCAGAAGTAAAGGTGTTCCTAGGATCTAATATCCCCAGAAAGATCGAGGAGGATATGATATCCTACTTAGGGCGAAGAAAATCTATCTTTGCATTTAAACATTCAGACATGACAGGTATTTCAAAGGAGGTAATCACTCATAAATTAGGCCTTGATTTATCTATTAAACCCGTCCATCAGAAGCGAAGAAAATTCGCTCCTGAGAGGAACAACATCATACAAGAAGAAGTTGAAAAACTTCTTAAGGCCGGTATGATCAGTGAGGTTAAGTATCCTCGATGGTTAGCTAATGTGGTTGTTGTTTCTTGATGTGTGAAAATCGTATATAATATTAAAAACCAAGTTTTACCGACTTCACCTAAAAAACCACACACAATCGGCAAGTGTACCGGACGCAATGTAGCTAGAAAGTAAGAACGGATATCAAACCTAGGACAGTATGGGTAAACTCTTATTATTAAACCTAAAAGATTACTAAACTCGACTTTCTTTTGATTTTTTATAATTTTTTTATATTAATTAAACTAATAAAACTCAAGTAATTAATAATTAAACTAAAAATAAAACTTTATAAAAATCGGGTTTTAAAACAAATATGAGAAACAACTACCTAGGTAATGGAATCCCACTAGTTAAATAAATAGTTAACGAACTTGAATTGGTTGAAAAACAATATCTTTAAAAAATATGAAATTAAAGACCACTAAAATACGCTAGATCGCCTCCCGGCCTCACCAACGAAACCTTAAAACTCTAATGACATGTGAAGCTCAATTGTTAAAGGTTTGGATCACCTCCCGGTCTCACCTTGCCTTATAATATTATGGTACCCCAAAACCCGAATCACCTCCCGGTCTATTCGAATACAATATATATTAATATAAAGGGGGTATTTTTAATTAACTTGAACACAACTTGTATCACAATAATCTTAGGGACCTAGGATAACTCACTCCCGTACAATTATTACCCAAACCCGCAAAAGACAAAGATGACACAACACTAAATCACCTCCCGGTCTCTCTAGTGAAAGAACAATAAAAATCTAACAAACTTTTATAAATTACTCCTACGGTAATTTCGACCATATACCGCAAACAAGTTGAAAATACAAAGTAGACAACCTAATCATATGTCTAACAATCACCAAAAATTATTAAACACAAGTGGAGTAAATATTAAAGAAACAAACTAGATTCAATTACTCAACAATATTATGACCAAACCAATTAAAAACCTTTACCATAATATTAAATCAACCAAAGTCAATAGTAGTCCGTCAAACCATTAATATAAACTAGTATTCAACCAAAACCTAGGTAGTGTAAAGTCTTTAGCTACTCATAATAAAGTATGAAACAAAAGTAATAATAATATTCTTGTTGTTCATAGAAAAATAAATGAATAAAAGGTACAAAGTAGTCATACACCACAATAAATATTCTCTCTGTTTTGCATTACACAGCAGCCAAGAGACGAAAAATAATAATATTCTTCTTTTCTTCCTTTAACTTGTTCGCACAGTAGCCCAATAACATCAACCTTTTTTTGTTGACTTCGTCTCACCTCCCGTGAACTCCAAAATCACCAAAAAAAACACCAAAACCAATATATCTCTATATTCTGTCTGCCGTTCGTCTCTTTATTAATATTCATAGTGTAGGGTTTTTATTAATTCTCCATAATTAACAAAACTTGAGCCCCACTCCAAACTCCACCAACAAGTTTAATTTCATAGGCCCAATTCTCTTTCTCTTTTTGTTTACTTGCTTAGCCTTGGAGTCCATTTTCTCTTAAATCACAAACCGTCTCATAATGTTTCTTTTGTGATGGGCTTATGATCTTTTATTATTAGTGTATGGCCCACCAAGCTAGATATACCACCGAAATCATCTTGATTTTCCTGTCAACATTAAATAAACAGTGGATATTAAGATTTTGGCATCATACTTTTAAATAGTAAAATTTTAATAACAATAATACTACTAAATACTAATATATGATGTCTAGTATTATGTAAATGAGTTGGACTCTTCGCTCATTGGTCTCAAGTTTTGAAAATACTATAACTTAGCTCGTTTAAAATTTAACCTTTAAAATCCAAATATGAGCCAATTAGATATAATTTAATAACAACTAGCCCAAAAACTACTCAAAAGTGTAGGGAATATCTATGTATTTTATATATATTTTAGCCCATATCAAATATCCCCACACTTAAACCTTTTTCGTCCCCGAAAAATATATATATCGCAATGGAATCAGAATTCAAGACTAGTTTTCAAAACATATAGGTTATCTTTTAAGCACAGATAAACGCAAAAACCGCGATTGCCGATATTTTTGTCCACTTAAACCCAGCCACCAGCCTATCAAGCCCCCCTTTGCATTAAGCGTTTTAAGTTCAAAAACCACGGCTACACCTACCCCATCTCAGACAAAGAGAGCTAGAAAGAACTAGAGTCAAAGCAAACGGGTTTGACAAATCACCATAAGCCAATAACTCGTTGATGGTACTAATTAGATGCACTCGGTGAAATTTGATGGATGAATGGCCCTGTGGAGGTCGTACGAGCTATTCCTAAATATTATTGGACTTTGTCCTATAAATTCCTAATTTGATATTTATTGATTAAGAACCTTCGAGCCCCAATAGTGTATCCTCAGAGTCACTATCCCCTTGGTAACACGTAAACTCTAAGTCCCGTCTAGTATGTGCATCTTTGGCCACTTTTTCTATTTTTGAGAATGCTTCTTTGGCATTTTTTCATTACATAACTTTCTCATGGTCATTTGTTTTTCGGACCAACTTTTGATAATACACATAACTTTCAAAACATACTTCTCACTTTTTCTTTTTCTTTTTCTTTTTCGCTTTTTTTTCTTTTTTTTCTTTCTTTTCTTTTTTTTAATCACCCTAAAGTATAGAAGTATTTCTAAGCTCGTAAAAAGATGGACATGTGGTGGTGTGCTGGTTGAGTGCATCTAAGTCTTACCATCTCAAAGTTTTTAAATTATGGTAATCCTCCCTAAGCATCGAAATTCGGTTTCACCGTTTTTCAAATTATTGGATATATAAAACTTGCTAAAGAGGACCATCAAAGCTAGTTGGGCCTACTTACACATCCCAAGCTTAGTGCGTTATCTTACATTTAATCTCATATATAATAGTAGTTTTAAAAACCAATCTCAAATTTTTCTATCATATTCCATTATTTGCAATAAATTTCATTAAAATTTCGGGACATTTTTTTTTTACTTTTTTAACCATTTTTTTTATTTTTATATTTTATATTTTTTTATAATAAAATTTGAAACTTTTTTTTTATTTTTATTTTTAACTTTTTTTAACCAAAAGAAAACATCAGTTCTCATCTCCACACTTAAAATCTATATTGTCCTCAATGTAGGAATAGAAAAAGACAGAAAATAAAGCAGAATAAAAAATGTAAATAAATAAAACAATAAATTGGAACAGACTCCCCTAGTAATAATGCAGTATCTTCACAAGTCTTGTTCCAAGGCGACCGTATAACATTTCATTCGCGGCCGCAGCTTCTGGGTGTCCTCTATAATATGATAGGCTCAGAAAATCCTCATCCGGATGGAGATTGAGTACGAACAAGAAAAGTTCGAGTGAACGGAAAAACATGAGGCTACTTTGAGAGCCTTAAAGGATTACTTATCCTCAGCTCCAGCTCTGATGAAGCCTGTGGATGGAGAATCCTTATATCTCTACTTAGCCGTGTCAGTTAATGCTGTAAGTGCTGTTCTTGTAAAAGAACATGAAGGTGAACAACAACCCTTCTATTATGTGAGTAAGAGTCTCTTAGATGCGGAAGCCAAGTATTCTCATTTAGAAAAGTTAATTCTCACACTTATTATGGCCTCTACTAAATTAAGACATTACTTTGAGACTCATACTATTATTTTAAAAACTAATTATCCTGTTAAGAATGTCCTTAGAAAGCCAGAGTTATCAGGTAGGATGACCAAGTTGGCTGTGAAGCTGAGTGCATATGATATTCAGTACGAGCCAAGAACAGCCATCAAGACACAAGCACTCGCAGACTTCGTGGCTGATTTCAGTAGCGATATGCAGAAAGAAGCTGACTTGGAGGTTCAACAACTAGAAGAGACCAAGGATCCTTGGATACTCTTCACTGATGGAGCTTCTAACGTGAGAAGAACATGATTGGGTATCCTACTGAAATCGCCACAGGGGGACACATTACCCTAGTCCATAGCTTGTGAGTTTCAAGAAACAAACAATGAAGCAAAGTATGAAGCTCTAATCGCAGGTTTGCAATTAGCCAAAAGTATGAGGATCAGGTATCTTCAAGTATATGTAGATTCTTTATTAATAGCTAACCACTTTAACGGCTCATATGCTGTTAAAGGTGAGAAACTAATCAAATATTTAGATGTTGTGAAGGAGTTAGCAAAATCCTTCGAAATATTTAGTATTGTATAGGTAACAAGGGAAGAGAATGCCGGGGAGGATGCCCTGGCAAATTTAGCCTCATCCTTGAAGATTCCAATCATTCATATTCTCTCACCAGCAATAGGGGAACAAGAAGTTGGGGAGATAACGAATGACAAAGAGATTGTACTTTGGGATCCATTATCCTCGAATTACCAAGGATCATGGATCCACCTGATCAAATAATACATTAAGACTGGAGAGATTCCTGCCACTGAGAATCCCAAATCCTTCAAACCCAAGGTATCACAATATATTATATTACATGATATGCTATACAGGAAATCTCTTGCAGGACCATACTTGAGATGCATCGAGGATCCTGAGATCCAAGAAGTACTCAAGGACTTCCACGAAGGAGATTGCGGCAACCACACAGGTGGAAGAGCATTATTTTCCAGGATACTTAGGACCGGATACTTCTGGCCGTAAATGAAGAAAGATGCGACGGAGTATGCAAGGAAATGTGATGCTTGTTAAAGACATGCTAACATCCTCCATCAGCCAGCTGAACCTATGTATCCTATATCCTCTTTATGGCCTTTCATGAAGTGGGGCATGGACATTGTAGGCAAGCTACCAAAGGCACCAGGCGGAAATGTCTTTATGCTTGCTATGACTAACCACTTCTCCAAATGGATTGAAGTAGAAGCGTTCGTACAGGTCCGTGAAAGGGAAGTTATATCTTTTATCTAACGAAATATTATAACTAGATTTGGTATCCCTTCTGAAATTGTATGTGGCAATGGTTCCTAGTTTATCGGGAAAAGAACCACTAACTTTTGTGACAGTTGGGGCATCAAGATGATAACCTCTACTCCAATGCATCCTCAAGCTAATGGTCAAGCGGAGTCTAGCAACAAAATTATCATCAACAATCTGAAAAAAAGCAAGGATCCAAGAAGGGAAAATGGGCCGAGGAGCTACCTTATGTTCTTTGGGCCGACAAGACAACACCCAAGAATGCAACAGGCCAGACACCCTTCTCATTGGTGTTTGGTTCAGAAGCAGTAATTCCCACAGAGATGGTGGTTCCTACAGCAAGAACGAGAATCCGTGATCCTGAAGCCAATGAGGAAATCCTTCTTGAAGACTTGGATACTGTTGAAGAACTCAGAGACCTGGCCAAGATCAGAATAGCAGCTTATCAACAGAGGGTAGCTGGGGCATACAACAGAAATATAAGGATCAGAAGATTTCAAGAAGGAGATTTGGTTTTGAGGAAAGCCTTCTAAAATACAACCAATCTGGCTGATGGAAGTTAGCACCTAAGTGGTAAGGTCCTTATCAGATCGAGTCGGAGGCAGGAAAAGGGGCATATCATTTGCTCACGATGGAATGCAACAGGTTACCAAGAGCATGGAATGCAATCCATCTCAAGAAGTACTTTTTCTTATCAGGATTTAATATCCTGTGAGGATATATTATCCTTAAAGGATCAAGGATCCCCAAAAATGGTAAAATCTATTCTATCCTTTATCCTTTTTAGTTTCCCAATTTTCAATTTATGGATAATATACTCTTAACGATTTGTTTCTTCCAAGTTTTAAGTATCAATGCAGGATATTAATAAGATGTGTAATAACCAAGAGGTTGGCCACCTCTCCTTTACATTTAAGGTACACCATTGTTTTCCTTGTCCTAGCCCACGTTTGGGTATGACCCCCGATGGTCATATCCTCTAAGGTTTAAAGGTTTTCACCTTTCTTATAAATAGAGTTTCTACACTCCCGCCTGGAGCGCACGCTATCCAACGTATAGTCCGGGGCAGCGGGACCAGTACACGCTTAGTGGCTGACAATTTTGTTGTCTTAGGCTATATGGAGGATCCTACGATTTATGGTAGACGTACCATACCACCGGTTTATAACGTTTTCACGTTATCTTACGTTTGGGCTAAATCCCAGTTTGGACGAGTCCCCAGTTAACATCCGTATTTGGGCTTGACCCTAGTTTTGGGCTTGTCCCCAGTTCACGGGCTTGTCCCCGGTTCACAGTGACGAAAACACAATGACAAACAAAAAGACAATGACAAACAACGACCACATTATTACACAACGGTGTTATTAATATTAAAAAAAACACAATGATCAGTTGAAAGACACAGTGACGAAAAAAACACAATGACAAACAAAAAGACACAATGACGAAAAAAACACAATGATGACAAATAGGAAAACACAATGATGAAAAAAGACACATTTGTAAGTAAAAAGACACAATGACGTAAAATTTTATTTTTTTATATATAATAAAATCATACTCATATTTTGTTATTATGGTGAATTTTATTTATTTTTTAAATATCATATGAAAAAATGACGTTTAAAAATGATGGGGAAATTAGCATGTGACTTGCATGCGGAGAGAGAAAATGCGAACTATTACTTTTCTACATTTTTCCTTTGATTCATAATTAACACATGTTAATTAATTATGGTTTCTCACACTTCTCATTTTTGTTGGCATTTGTAGAATAACTCAACCCATTAAATGCATTCGGATATGTAATAAAATCCCAAAATAGATAACAAACTATCAAATATGTTATTGTATAACTAATTTGGTAGCATGATATTTGACTCACGTAAATAATACTATCTCTGTCTCATTGTAAGTGTCCTAGTTTGACTTTTCAAGTCTTTCTTTTGCAACCTTGACCGTAAATATTTTTGTTTGTGTCATATAATACTTGATGAAAATTATATCAATGTAAAATACATTTAAAACCCAATTCATTCATATATTTTACATCAAGTATTATATAACACAAACAAAAATATTGTCGGTCAAAGTTAAACAAGAAAGACTTAAAAAATCAAACTATGACACTTATAATGGGACGGAGGGAGTACCACATATTGAATTTTTTTTTAGTTATGAAAATAATCATTTGACTAATCTATCTTTTATCTTTCTTAATTTTCAATTTCAACTAATAACAAGCTATCATGTGTTAATTTGTTCAAAGTTATCCATTAGGATTTCCATACGTGTTTCTTGCTATTTAAACTTTTACAATTAATTACCCAAGAAAATTAGAAACATATAATCTGTATAATGTTAAGACTTATGGGCATTATGGTTCTGGGTAATTGAATGTGCGCAGATTTGAATAATTAACCGAATACCATCCCGTTTCATATACGCGAAACTTTTAAAACTAAACACGTACTCAATCCCATACCAAAAATATGTTCAAAATTTTTCACGTTTCAAGCTTTTGCTTATCATGTTCGGTTTCATCTGTCATCCCTATTAATCTATTGTTGTTAAGAGGGTGAAACAATATATAAATGAAACTATAAATTATTTAGTTTGGGCTAGTGACATGAAACTTGCATTTATTGTGAAAAGTAGCCATTTTTTTACGAAACAGGTCTAGACCCTAATCATATCGTCTTGAGTAGACAATGGGATATTGGGATTGTGAATTGTGTGCATTATACTATCTTGATTGTTAAAAACTAAAATTCAAGGTCCAGATGAATCTTAATTCTTGTTGTAGAATGGTTATGGTCTTTACTTGGACATACCAAAAGTTGCATATATTCACTAGGGGTGTTTACGTTCGGTTTTCGCGGTTTTTACGTCAAACCGTAACTAAACCGTAACCAAACCGTTAGTTACGGTTTTTTATTTTCGTAAACCAAAACCAAACCGGTTGAACGTTTAAACCGAACCAAACCGAACCGTTAGTAACGGTTTGGTTTCACGGTTTAGGCTTGTTGATGTTTTATACAAAATGCCCAAAATAATTATGATATGTAATTATATAGCTCTTCATAATTTACAAAATTTAACAAATACCGTTACAACAATTGATTTATGGCTTCTTATTATCAAATTTGAAAGACAAATAAAAGTCTTTTGCGTTTTAAATTGGGCTTAGCCCACATTTTTTATATTTACAAGTAGTATTTATATTTAGTGTGTTTGTTATAAGCATTAATAATTTTTATTTAATTATTTCTATTAGTATATTTGTATACACATACATATACAATATAATATAATATATTTAGACAATATATACAACTAAATCATACGGTCCGGTCCGGTTTATACGGTTGGTTTTGGGTATAAACCGTAAACCAAACCGTTCGTTACGGTTTGAAAATGTTGAAACCAACCGACCGAAAATTAAGAAAGAAAACCAACCGTGAAACCAAACCGATGACCGGTTTGGGCGGTTTCACGGTTTCAAACCGAACCATGAACACTTTGTTATTTGTTTGAGTTTTACTTGAAATGTCTCAAGTCCAAGTTTTTCTAAGTCCCATTTTAGTAACTTTTTTTTCTTTTTAGTAAACTAGCATTGTGTATTTAGTTGGAGTATTTAATAGCTAAAAAAAAAATTTGTGTATGATGATTTCCAGACATATTCACACATCACACATTCACAACTCATTCATTGTAATTTTTTTTTCATTATTAATGATCTTACATGTTTTTTTTAAATTAACATATTGTTTTATTATGGTATCATATTATATAATATTCTATAATAATGCCCGACCGGCCCGAAAAAATTAACATTTAATTGTGTGAAATTTGAACATCGAAAAAAGGTGAACCAATAGAAAAAAAATCATGCGATCTGCCACTGGAAGCAAGGGGCAAAAAGTTTGCTGCGTGTGAGGTTTTGTGGTTTGGTGGCATAATAGGTGAGGCGGTATGGTTGGCGCCCCCGACTACAATCACAAAGTACGATCTAAAAACCCATTAACTCACATTAGCACAATCATAGAGGTTGTTACTTACATTAAGAAAAAACTAGACATACTACATACAAAGAAGCAGCAATTGTATGCGTAAAACTTGCATCACTATGCAATTTATCATTATCTTATATTATTATTATTATTATTATTATTATTATTATTATTATTATTATTATCATAGGCTGTCTTTAATGTAGTCGTTTTTTCGGTTAGGAAGAAGTTGTCAAAACTTGTCATACCAAAGTTGGTTGCCTATTAGATGTCTTCGTCCTCTTTGGGTCATCCATTGGATTGAGACATATTTAGTGTTACAAATGTTTAAAATTTAAATACTCAAAATCTAAATTAACTCTAATGATTGTATAATTAATGGTTTTTACAACCAGACCAATTGTTTCATAAGTCCATTGGCCGGATCACTTTCAAAAACCGAATGATGTCAAAACTATTTTATCGTTTCTAACGAGCAAAGAGTATACCACAAATTTGAAACAAAATCAAAATCTAGCCCGAACACACAATTTGGTTCATTGGTACAACTTGTAGTTGTATGGTCTATTCAAATAGACTCAACTGGACTGGTTATGTAACCAGTTTTGGTCCGGGTCTAAAAGAAGTGAGTATGATAGAACTAATACGGGTTAAATCCAGAATAGAAATATGAAATACATAGCTTGTAATATTATCCTATAACTATTTATCATGTACCAATATTCATGGGCGCAGCTATGAAGGGACCCGGGGTGGCCCCGGCCACTGCCATTTTCTCCGTTAGTAGGGTAAATTTCCCGATTTTTCCCGAAATTTTTTATAGGTATTAAGCGCGGTCACCCCCAACGTATTTTTCCAAAAGGCTACCGGTCACCACTGATTTTTTTTTAAATATGATACCCCATCGTTTGAAATTTTTTATAAAACCTCGCAAGTTTTGTAAACAAAAGTTATAAAATGGTAACCAGATAAAAAAAAGCTTTATTTTTGTTAAACTTCAAATTGAGGGGCTACTTGTAAAAATCAAACTTGTTTAAACAAAACAAAACAAACAAACAAAAAAGACCGGGATTATTTTTTATTAGGGTTTGAAAATTGGAAAAACCCTCACCCCTGTTGTACGTTCTTGCCGTAGACCAACCAGCCAACCAGGTGACCACCGTCCGCCGTCCACCCCACCGCGTACCGCCGGCGCTCAGCCTTGGTCAACAAGGTATTACTTCATCTTTTTGTTATTGTTAAACATTGTATGATTTATATTGATTAGTGTTTAAGGATTATAAACTTAGGGTTTGTAATTGTAGAATTGGGGATTTGGGGAAATTAATCAAACTAGGCTTGTAATTGGCATTCTATGGTGAAAGTTTACTTTAACTCACCCTATTGAATATTCTTAATTAGGTCAATCATGAAAAAGCAAGAGACTATAATTTTTTTTTTCAAAAAAAGCGGTGATGAACAAACGAGTAAACGACAAAGAGCTTCAACTAGTGAGCCGGTTAATAATGAAGCTCCACAACAACCACAATCAAATACTAATTAATCAAGGAATTCAAAAATCTTAAAGGTCGTCGAGCTGCTTTGTAGTTCTTCTTCTAAGGTACTCAGCCTTCCACTCGGTTCTCGTATTATTATGAATATTTTATGTCTTTTTTGGTTAAAAAATCATCTAGTTTTTTTTTTTACTTTTATTGTAAGAACAATCGTTTGATTGAATGAAAAACTTTTTGATATATACATGTCATATTGTTTGATCCAATCCGAACCACCGACACGAACCGAATTATCGACCCGAAAATTTTTGGGTCCGTGACTTCGGTCACGCTGTGACGAAACCCAAGCTTCGCCACTGCCAATATTTAGACTTAGACATATTAAAATGATTAAAAACTTAGATATGTTTTACATGTGTTGAATAATGAATATGGAATCCAAACTAGATATTGTTGAGTACGTCTATAAACTGATGACCCTACTACCTTTCAGATTCATATACCTTGACAATAACTAGATATTGGGGTTTACGTGTGTCGAAGCATCGACATGAAATGAATCTGACCTGATCCATTACGATGTTTCCACGGATTTTGAGATGAACGAACCGCATCTTGAGCTTCTCCTCCGGCTGCTCCGGATCTGCAGTGACTTTTTTGGGGGTGTGGAGGTGACCGCTAAGATGATCTTGAAGATCTCTTTTTCACAGACACAAAAACTGGTGGTGGCACTTATTGAGCATGGCCTCTAATAAGGAGGTGAAGACCCCCTTATATAGAAAGCCTCATGGCCACCATCATGGTACCCTAATAGGGTTACCTCCACAAAACCCCCTCAGCCCAATAACATTGTATTAGTCCATATAATAAGATAAGCCAAATATATAATAAATTTAGGATTGTAAAACCGGGTTTAATACCATACCCCTACAAGCCCCCCCAAGTCCAGCGTTGCTCCTGGGCGCGCAAGCGCTTAGGTGGAGCGCTGGACTTTATAAGGTGTGTTAGGGCGGTTTTTTCCCTTTTCTTCGGCTTTATCCTTCGAGTTTTGGGAGATTTTCTCCATGATGGTGACGTGTTGTGGTTTAATGATAATGATGGTGCGCTAGTATGAATAAGATATAGCACGCATCATAATAATAGTGGCGCGGGGCCTGATAAAAGATAGAGTGCGCGTCATAACTTGCGCGCGAGGAAGCTTACGAGCTATAAAAATGATACAGCTTGCGCGCGAGGCGACTTACGAGCTGACTAAAAAAAAAGCCTGCGCGCGTGAGGCGACTTACGGGGCAATGAAAATAACAAAAGCCTGCGCGCGGGGCGTCTTACGGGCTGTAATAATAATAGAAGCCTGCGCGCGTGGCGTCTTACGGGTCTGAGAATAGTAAGGGCCTGCGCGCGTGGCGTCTTACGGGTCTGAATCATAAAGCCTGCGCGCGGGGCGTCTTACGGGCAATGAGAATAATAAAAGCCTGCGCGCGTGGCGTCTTACCAGCTATAATAATAATAAAAGCTTGCGCGCGAGGCGTCTTACGAGCTCTAAGAATAGTAAAAGCTTGCGCGCGAGGCGTCTTACGAGCTACAAGGATAACGAAGCTTGCGCGCGTGGCGTCTTACGAGCTGTAATAATAATAAAAGCCTGCGCGCGAGGCGTCTTACGAGCTATAAGAATAATGAAGCTTGCGCGCGTGGCGTCTTACGAGCTGTAATAATAATAAAAGCTTGCGCGCGAGGCGTCTTACGAGCTATAAGAATAATGAAGCTTGCGCGTGTGGCGTCTTACGAGCTGTAATAATAATAAAAGCTTGCGCGCGTGGCGTCTTACGCGCTATGAGAATATAAAAGTCTGCGCGTGGGCGACTTACGGGTCCTGAAAATAATAAAGCCTGCGCGCGGAGCGACTTACGGGCAATGAGAATAATAAGCATGCGCGCGGGGCGTCTTACGGGTCTGAGAATAATAAGCCTGCGCGCGGAGCGACTGACGGGCAATGAGAATAATAAGCCTGGTGCGTGGCCAACGGGTTTATGAGGATTCCCAACCTTTAAGTATGGCGCAGAGCCGTATGGGAAATTATGAGGATTCCCAGCCTTTAAGTATGGCGCGGAGCCGTATGGGAAATTATGAGGATTCCCAGCCTTTAAGCATGGCGCGGAGCCGTATGGGAAATTATGAGGATTCCCAGCCTTTAAGCATGGCGCGGAGCCGTATGGGAAATTATGAGGATTCCCAGCCTTTAAGCATGGCGCGGAGCCGTGTGGGAAATTATGAGGATTCCCAGCCTTTAAGCATGGCGCGGAGCCGTGTGGGAAATTATGAGGATTCCCAGCCTTTAAGCATGGCGCGGAGCCGTATGAGAAATTATGAGGATTCCCAGCCTTTAAGCATGGCGCGGAGCCGTATGAGAAATTATGAGGATTCCCAGCCTTTAAGTATGGCGCGGAGCCGTATGGGAAATTATGAGGATTTTCAGCCTTTATCGCTTACGCGCGGCCTGCGCAATGCCTCCTTTGTTCTCACGCGCAGATGTGGTGCGTGAGCGTGCATGATGCGTGAGCATCTGATATGCCTGAGCATACGTGGAGCCCAATAACATGCGATGCGTGAGCAGAGGAGATGCGTGGGCATGTGATATGCGTGAGCATACGTGATGCGTGAGCATACGCGATGCGTGAGCATACGTGGTATGCGTGAGCATGCGTGATGCGTACACGTGTGACATGCGTGAGCCGAGGCGTAGAGTGATCGCCGGGAGCGCGCATGCGACCCGCTGTGGCGTAGTAATCGCCGGGAGCGCGTATGCGGCCCGCTGTGGCGTAGTAATCGCCGGGAGCGCGCATGCGGCCCGCTGTGGCGTAGAGACCGCCGGGGCGCGCATGCGGCCCGCTGTGGCGTAGAGACCGCCGGGGCGCGCATACGTCCCGCTTTGGCGTAAAGACTGCCGGGGCGCGCATACGACCCGCTTTGGCGTAGAGACCGCCGGGGCGCGCATACGTCCCGCTTTGGCGTAAAGACCGCCGGGGCGCGCATACGTCCCGCTTTGGCGCAGAGACCGCCGGGGCGCGCATACGTCCCGCTTTGGCGTAGAGACCGCCGGGGCGCGCATACGTCCCGCTCTGGCGTAGAGATCGCCGGGGCGCGCATGTGGCCCGCCTTGGCGCGAGTGATCCAAAGATTTTGAATATCCCATCAGGTAGGTTTTATGAAAAAACCAACAGATCTGATAGGGTTTTTGGATTTATGAATGTGCAGTGTGGCTGCTGCTCAAACGAACCCAGATCTGAGAAACAAAGATCTAAAGGTTTTTCCCCAAAGCTCGGTGGTTTCTTCCTGTATATTTCCAGATCTGGAAATACTTTAGATCTACGGGTTTTTTGGATTTCCGTAGGTCATCTGAAAGAAGAAACCGTGTATCCGAGGTATCGATGAAGAGATTGGAGGGCCGAGACGAGAAGCAAAGTGCAGTTCATTGCCGTCCCACGGATGGCGCCAATGTCGAAGCATGAAATGAATCTGACCTGATCCATGACGATGTTTCCACGGATTTTGAGATGAACGAACTGCATCTTGAGCTTCTCCTCCGGCTGCTCCGGATCTGCAGTGACTTTTTTGGGGGTGTGGAGGTGACCGCTAAGATGATCTTGAAGATCTCTTTTTCACAGACACAAAAACTGGTGGTGACAGTTATTGAGCATGGCCTCTAATAAGGAGGTGAAGACCCCCTTATATAGAAAGCCTCATGGCCACCATCATGGTACCCTAATAGGGTTACCTCCACAAAACCCCTTCAGCCCAATAACATTGTATTAGTCCATATAATAAGATAAGCCAAATATATAATAAATTTAGGATTGTAAAACCGGGTTTAATACCATACCCCTACAACGTGTATTTACCAATGAATACAACATATTTTACTTTTGTATTAATGTATTTATTGCTAGGAAATACGTTTATTCACCTGTGATGTTTACTTGTTGAATATGCAATATATTCGGTGAATACCAACTACATTATAATGCATTCTCAATCATGAAAATAGATCTACGTAAAATAGATCTTCGTCTCACGTATTTGACTGGTAGAAAGTGGTTCATATTTTTTTCAAATGATTCTTATGGTCATGTATACATGGAGCTCAATATAATTGGATTTTTCATGCTAAGTGTAGGTGTGTTGTTAGTCAATGATCAAACTTTTTAATAGATAAAATTTAGACAATTACAAGGGTTTTTTATTTATTTACTTACTTTATATATGTAATATTACTTTGAGTTTTTATTCATGTTTTATATATGTGTAATCACAAGTTAGATATGTGTGTTTACATGTGTAAATAAACCAATTAGATATAAATAATTACTTGAGAGTTTTCATTCATGTTTTATTCGTTTATATATAACACATATATATAATATAATTCAACCAATTATTGTTGTAGCGTATTCTAGAACAATAAAGTCATCGCCATTAACTAATGGTTTCAAATGTTTATTAAGATTTGTTGGATTATACCAAGTGATTATCCATAAGTACAGCTAAGTCAGTTCTAAAGTAGATTAAGTACTTAAGATAATGAAAATGAAGGTTAGCATGAGATAATGTCATTGGTAATCCAGCCAAAAGAGTGGGTTTACTTAGATCCAAATCAATAATTAGATTAAACTGTGCTCTTGGCCATCATTAATTATTGGTAGGTTAGATTCATTCCAATCAATTTGTTTAAAAATCGCCATTGGGGTGGTGGTCCAATGGTAGAGGCAAAGCCTCTAAAAAACACCTAATGTTTGTGAAGGTTGTGGGTTCAAGTCCCACTTCAGGGATTAAGAAATTTGCCTTTCAAAAAAAAATTTGTTTAAAAATCATTAAAACCCTCTGTTTATATTTTTGTGGGTGTATATTCTGTTAGAAAAAAATTTAAAAAGTCTCATTTTTATTTAAAACCATAAAATATATATAGGAGAAACAATTTAAAAGGTCAAACTACTTTGCGCACTCTTATCAATATAAAATTTGTAGCCCGGAAAGATATCCGCTCACCCTTTAGTTGGATCGATGTCGACCACAAATAGAAGAAACATGACTACGACAAGTATCTAGAACGACAAGTTGTTAAAACTTTAGCTTAATCATTTCGGTATACCTAACTTGACCTAATACAAGTCAATCCAAAAGATATTTGATTTTTATAAAAGTTAATAGAGATAACCATTTAAGTTTGTAAACAATAGAATAAAGTTGATGCCATGACACGCAAATTAAACTAAAGCGTGTCAAAACAGAAATAAATCTTTGTCAGAGTACACTTGAATATGAATAGTTTTTATATATCCGTGAATATGCTACTAACCAATATGATAAAACGCAGTTTACATTAGACATTTGACTGTTAGGAAGATTAAAGACAGAAAGCTTACTAGAGGGACTCAAGTGGAAACATATTGGATCCTAGATCCAACTTACTTTAAATTAGACAACCATCTAAATGTAAATTAGATAACCATCTAATTGAATGGGAAAGAAAACATGGGGACATAACATAACAAAAAAAGACAAAATGAAGTGGATCCCACTACACATTAATGGGACTACACCATGTTATAATAAAGATAAACCTCCTTTGATAAAATGCTATTGGCCAAAGGAAAAAAGATCCCACTAATCACATGGGATATTATCATTGTATCAATATTATGAGTCCCTTTATAACAACTGCCAGACAATCAAATTAGATGATATCAATCAATCATTCATTCATTTATTCAGGTTCTGTTAGACTTGTGAAATGTTGTTGATACTTGTGTAACAACTAACAATATATCATATACACATTCTAAATTCAATTTTTAAACATGTGTTGGCCAAAGTATCATCTTATTCTAACTAGATTATTCATTATTCAATCAATAAGGCTGCTAATTAATATCCATAACAGAATATACTAAAGCAAATAGAATGATGAGAATCTTACATTTTAGGTTGGTGGAGGGCCATGATAGCTGTTTTGTGCATCTGAAAGTAGGAAGAAACCAACAGAACCAAGAAGCATCACTAGCAAATAGCTCAGCAGCACAAACTTTACTTTCTTTGAAAACCGCTCAACTACCGAACCCTTATCTTCATGTGAAGTACAGAACTGTTCGATCACTGTCTTGATCAATGCATCCAGAAGTTTCTTGTAATTGGGCTCAATGTCAGATGAATTCAAAACCTGAATTATTGATTCCCTTAGATGCTTTACTAATGGTTCTGGCTTGACTGATTTTGATTCTTCTATTGTAGCTTCATGAATCACAGCATCTGTAGTTATTTTGAATGTTGATGATGGTGGAGTTGTTTCAGCAGTTGTTATGCATGACAGAGGAGTTGTTGCATCAGGTGACTTGGATGACAATGGAGTCGTGATAAACGATGGTGAAATATGTTGATTAAAAGACGCGATGTAGCTCTGAAATATGAAGAGGAAACTTATGTTACTACAGAATTAAATACTGTAATAGCGAATATTAGCACATAGCATATGGTAATGACTAGCTAATGCTAATTGAAGTGTGAACTCATATTACACTATAAGCATGAACATGAGCTCAGATTGGAGAAATAAGCAATAATAAACGGTTAATATGATATAAAGACCAATGGAAGAAAGTACTGCATTTGAATCAGATCACTTATGGCATTAAATTTCAAAGGAACAGTTTTTACCTAAGAGATGTAATCAGTTCTAACTTCTAAGAAGCAAACATTTACAATGTTTTCGCTCTAAACTTTTATTCTTGAAAAATTGAGGAGCAACTCTAAACTACATATTTAGATCCTATAATAACAATAATCAGAATAATTAGCCAATGTTAATTTAAGTTGTCCAATTTCAATCAATGTCATTCATGTGATGAGCTTCGTCAGATGATTTGCCGTGTAAACAATTAAGTTTCTGGTCTTCTTATAAAGCGTGTTTCTAGTCTTCTTATAAAGTGTAAACTCATATCACATTCTAAGCAAAATAATGACATCAGATTAATAAAGATAAGAAATCATAAACTGTAAATATGAAATAATCACCTAGGGCATTTACATTCTAGTTAATTTTAATTCAAGTGTGAGCTCATATCACATTCTAAGAAGGAAAACGAGCTCCGATTAGAAATATAAGCAAATAATAGTTGTTAATAAAAATTCTCACCAAGTGTAGAATGTACTGTGTTTGAAACAGATCACCTATGCATTGCTTTCCAAATGAATATTTTTCACCTAATAACTAGTATCACTTGTTCTAAGAAACAAACATTCACAAGGTTTTCGCTCTAAATTACAGTAATTACTACATAATTAAATTCTATAACAGCCTATATAACCTATGGCGTTAAATCAGATCACCTATGGCATTTACACCGTTTTTGGCCTAGGGCTGCAAACGAGGCGAGCTGCTAGAGATCGGCTCGTGAATAAACTCGTTCGAGCCGAGATTAAACGAGCCCGAGCCTAAAAGTAAGCTCGTTAAATAAATGAGCTCGAGCCCGAGCTTCGCTTATTGAGCTAGATCCGGCTCGCGAGCCTAAACGAGCTTGTCATTGATATAATTTCTTAAATTATATATTTATATATGTCGAATAGTTATTAATATATAGATATATAATATGTTATGAAAAATAAATAAATAATATATATTATGTTATATATAAACTTATAGTATGCAAACGATTATAAATATATAAAAATTAATTAAGAAATTGTAAACGAGCGGAGCTCGAGCTTGAAAAATTACTCACGATCCGAGCTCGAGCTTTAGAAATAGAGATTGAAACAAGCCAAACTCGAGCTCAAGCTCTGTGTAAGTTAAACGAGCCGAGCTTGAGCATAGTCGAGCTCAGGCTTGGCTCGCTCGTTTGCACCGTCTGTTTTTGCCCTAATTTTCTATCACTGATGTAAACATGCATGTTTACACTCTAAACCCTTGGATCCATATCACTTCACTTCTCCACAACACTAAAACAGGCACACACATTCTAAGCAGGCAAACAAAATCATATCGGAGAAATAAACAATCATAAACGGTTAATAGGAAATAATCACCAAGTGTAGAAAGTACCGTGTTTGAATCAGATCACTTAGTTTGTACCGAATAACTGTTATCACGTGTTCTAAGAACCAAACATTTACAATAATTTCGCTCTAAATTTCTATTTCTGAAAATTTGAAGAGTACCACTAAGCAACTACGTAATTAAATCCTATAATAACAAAATTCTAAGCAGGATCAAATATTGTAATAACAAAGATTAGCACATAACAAAGGGTAATGACTAGCTGGTGATATTTTATGTATGAGCTCATATCACACTCTAAGCAGGAAAACAAACTCTCATTGGAGAAATAAACAATCATAAACGGTGAATAACTGAATATGATATAATCACTAAGTATAGAAAGTGCCGTGTTTGAATCAGATCACCTATGGCATTAAAATTTCAAAAGAACGGTTTGTACCGAATAATTGTTATCATTTGTTCTAAGAAGCAAACATTTACAATATTTTCTCTCTTAACACTCTATTTCTGAATATTTGAAGAGTACCACTAAATTACAACATAATCAGATCATACAATCACAAAAATTAGCATAATTAGCCAATTTTAATTTAAATAATCCAATTTCTATCAGTGTCATTTATGTGATGATTTACTGTGCAAACAATATACTTTCTGGTGTTCTTTTAAAGTGTAAACTCGTATAACATCTAAGCAGGATAATGGCATCAGATTGAAAAAATAAGAAATCGTAAACTGTAAATATGAAATAATCACCACATGTAGAAATTGCTCATCTATGCCATTTACATTCTAGCCAATTTTAATTTAAGTGTGTGCTCATATCACATTCTAGGCAGGAACACGAGCTCCAACTAGAGAAATAATAAACAGTTAATATGAAAATATCACAAAGTGTAGAGAGTACTGTGTTTGAAACAGATCACCTATGCATTAAATTCCAAATGAACAGTTTTCACCTAATAACTATTAATATCAGTAGTTCTAACTTCTAAGAAGCAAACATTCAGAATGTTTTCGCTCTAGATTACAGTAATTACTACATAATTAAATCCTCTAATAACCTATATCAATATAAGACCACCTATGGCATTAAATCAGATCACCTATAGCACTTTCATTGTTTGAGCCCAAATATTCTATTTCTGATGTAAATATGCATGTTTACACTTTAAATGTTTAAATCCATATCATTTCACTTCTCGATTGATTGATCAGCGTCAATAGTACCGTGTCCGAATCAGATCGCCTATGAGACTAAATTTTAAATGAACAACAGTTTGCACCAGATATTGTACTAAGAAGCAAACATTTACAATGTTTTCGCCCTAAATTACTAGATAATTAAATCCTATAATAACAAAAATTAGCATGATTAGCCAATGTTAATTTAAGTTGTCCAGTTTCTAATGTCATTCATGTTATAAGCTCTATCAGATGATTTACCACACAAACAATTAAGTTTCAGGTGTTCTAAGCAGGATAATAACATCATATTGAAAAAATTAAAAATCATAAACAGTAAATATAAGCAATCAGAACAGCTATGTAATTTACAATGTTTTTGCCCTAATCTTCTAAACCTAATGCATATAGGCATGTTTACACTCTAAACTCTTAGATCCATACCACTTCACTTATCCACAACACTAAAACCGAACCGAACTGAAAATATACCTCAATGGATGCTTGATCATCGTAAAACTCAAACGCCTCTGAGATCAAAGAGCCTCTAGCCGACTCAATGTCATCGGAAACCGGAGGCTGATCAGAGTTCAAGTCCGTTTTAGTTATCTGTACATTACAAAATCAATCACGAAAATAAGAAATTCAAATTAAACAGTCGAATACGTAGAATTAGGTTAAATGAAAACAGCGATATAAGAATTGAATTCAAATAACATACATCTACTACGATTGATTGATCAGCTTCAGCTAACGAGATCTTCTCAATTGAATCCTCTACAGTAATCGGAGTGAAACCGGAACTCGCGGCGTTCGGTTTCGTAGTCTGTTACATCAGATCGATACGATTTAAACCACAATTGTAAACAAAACGTGACGATTAGTGATTAATAATAATAATATTGTGTTTGTTACCTTTTGTTGCTGGTGATGTGGCTTCTTTGATGGAGGATTAATGGATTTAAGCTTGCGAGTGGAAGGAAGAGGTAAGTGTTCGCTCTTTGGAGTTTGAAGTTCGTCTTTCATTTCGCTGTTGAGTACGGACAAATTGGGAGTGGTTTTGGCGCCAGAGTTTTCAAGAGTGTTTGTTTATAGAGGAACGGTGAATATGAATGTGAATGAGAGAGAGAGTTAGTTACAGGATGGCCCGTTAAGTTTGTTTCAATTGGGAAAACAATTCAATGGGCCGAGCTAGTGTGAACTACAGGTGTAAAAAAACCAGTTTCTACCAAACTAGATCCCAAACCAAACCAGACGGCGGTTCGTATAGCGGTTTGGGTATTCATAATCAAACCGGTTTTTTTTGTCTTAAACTGGTTTAAAATCAGTTAAAAAGGTTCAGTTTGTAAAATAACCGGTTTTGTACACCTCTAGAGTGAACTATGAGACTGCGGTAATCTAAAATTTTAGTTTCATATCTTATTGTGACAGTGGCGTAGGAACTTTTAAAACGGGAAGGCCGAAAAAATTAGAAATTTAATTTATTACACAAAAAATCAAAATTTTCACCAAATAAAAAAAAGTAACTAGTTCTTTTAGTTTGTTTAGTTTGGGCTATCAAAAATCATATATTATCCATCACTTCTTATTCTAAAAATATTACTATAAATATGTGTTATATTTAAAAAGTTCTTAGCTAAAAAACATAGGGGTCGAAACCTTAAAGCTCAAAAACATAGGGGCTGACCCCTCCTCGCCCTTAAAGAGTTCCACCCAATGGCAGTTTGGTGTGAGATATCGGTATACTTATTACATTATAAACAATTGTAAGTTGAGATTCCAAATATATTTCTTACTATTCTGTTTTTTATGTAATTTGGTTACCAAAGGAAATTAGAAACAGAAATCAAAAATCAATGAATTAGTAGATTCTTCTATTATCAAGGATAAAGACAATAAGTATGGTGAAAAAAATATGTATACATGTATTGTTCAAGTAAATGGGTATGTATCTTTTGGGTAATCTAATCAAAATTCTTCTAATACGGCAAGTCTCATACATGTAAGATTTATTAAGTTAATCTCCAATCCGGTCTCATACTTGTAAAGATTTTCTAAATTAATCTCCTACCCGGTCTCATACCTAAATACATATCCCAAATGTTTAAGGTTTGCATATCTGGTTCAAGTTGTCTATCATCCATATGTGTAAAACGAGTCAAGTTGTTTGTGAGCTACTCAGAATTAGATCGATAAATTTTAAAACATGTCGAGCTTCATAATTTTTAATAATACGAGCTCAAATAGTGTGAGGCTGAGACTCAAATCCAGCTTAATTACACTCTTGGAACAGGGAAGCAAATGGTCTATAAAGCTGTTATGCCTTATCATTTTGTTTTACATTTGAATATAAATGACTAATAAATTACATAAATCATCGTTTTGTTTAAAGTATAAAACAATATGAAAACCGTTCTCTCGTAGAAATATTTACAGAAATGATTCATATGAAACTATTTGTTACTGTATATATATGAAGAAACACTAAGTGACCCCGGGCAGATTACGGATAATCTGGGGGTTAAATAGATGTTTCCCACGAGGGGTTAGGTCCGGCAAAGATGGTTCTTCTGATGACCTGCAAAACAGACACCGTGAGCTTGTCACTGAGAAGGGGGGGGTACCTCCTTGTGACCACCCTCCGGTGTGAGAATCAGACTAGATTGCTCTTGAATATAAGTGTATATTAAGAGGTTGCTAGAGAAGATAAGATAATATAAGATGTCATAAGATAATCCTACCATTCCAAGGTGTTGGAGTATTTATAGCCGAAGGTAGGTTTCCAAGAAGGTACAGCCGGCTGAATAGTATTTATGTTCTGCCAACTGTGGGCTACGCACATGCCATGCTGGTGGTTGGTGGGTAGGCAGCGGCTGATAGTGACCAGGCCGGCTGTGTACTATTCCTGTTCCACCAACTGCAGGCTATGCACGTCCTCCGACAGGTTGGTGAGTAGGCAGCGGCTGATAGTGACATACAGTATAAGAGCGTGCTGCTCGTCATACTGTTGTCAGTGAGCTGTCGTATCTTTGGTCAGATCTTTTGTCCATACCTCGTCAGGTACAGTACAAAAGATCCTCCAGTATCGTACGGACTGGCTCATTTGGGCGGGAGTTTTCCCGGCTTTGTGCGGGAGTGTTCCCGGCTTGCTCACTCCTTCTTCAGGTGACATTACTGAATTATTTAAGAGTTAAGTGCCTTGTGCGTGTAGCCTTGCTGCGCGGGTAGCCTTCCCTGATGGCTTGTATCCGCAGCTGCGGGAACAGGCGGGGTACACCATTGGGAGGCTTTTCCTGCGGGAACAGCTTGCGTACTGCGCGTAAGGACGTCACGTCTCTGAGCATGGTGGGTCCTGTGGATCCAGTTGGTTTCTGCGCAGACGTCTCTCTTCAAGGTGAGTCTTGCGAGTTTAGCCTTTGCGCAGACGTCCCTGTTGAAGGTGAGTCTTGCGGGTTCAACTGCGCAGACGTCCCTCTTTGAGGTGAGTCTTGCGGGTCCAACTGGGCTCTGCTGGGACCTACCTCTTCAAGTCCCCCCAGTCCAATGTTCTTCTCATGAATTGTTAATAAGTGAGGTGAACTTTTGGACTTAAGCAAAGGGTTTTGAAAAGGGTTTAGTTTTAAGGTTTTCTATGGGGATTCTTCCCGCGGAAGTCCTAATGTCACGTGCAGAAATTCCCGACTTTTCTGCTTGATCTTTGGGTATGATGCGGGTAGGTCTGTAACCTCCTCGCAAGTCAGGAGCGTTGAGTTCCACTTGTGTAGATTCTCCATGAGGTTTTGGTAGTTTTGAACATAGTGATCAATTATGTTAAAACAACTAATTCCATCTTGGAGCTTCAAACAATCTAGTTCTCGACGTTCCCGCTATGCGGGGATGTTATTCCCGTTTCCGCAAGCATGGCCCAGAAGATCCTTCTTGGTTTCAATTCCCTGCGGAGTGCTCGGTATGTGAAGGGTTTCGCCTTGACACTGTACCCGCACTCGTCTTATGGTTACTTTACTTCCAAGGTATTCCTGGCTTCAATTCCCTGCGGGTGCTAAGTATCTGAAGGGTTTTGCCTTGACACTGTACCCGCACCCATCTTATAGTTACTTGGTTGCCGAGGTATTCTTGGCTTCAATTCCCTGCAGGTGCTAAGTATGTGAAGGGTTTTGCCTTAACACTGTACTCGCACATGTCTTATAGTAACTTGGTTGCCAAGGTAAGGGGTATAGTCCCGCTTACTTTTGAATCTTTTTGAAATTCGAAGAGTTGGTGAAAGGATAAGAACAGTCCAAACTGTTGAAACGTCGTCCGACGGTTTCTTCTGACAGTGTCAGGACGTGCAGGAAGTTATGGCGACGTGACAGTATATGGTCATTCCAGACGCTTTTTCAGGCGCATGGGCACGCGTGGCCGCGAAGTTTACGGCACGCGTCCTGTCAACAGCTGTTGCCAGCTTGCTTTTTCCACGTGTCAATAGTTTCATTGCACCAGCGTTTTCCTCTCTCTTCCGCATTAAATTTATCGCATTCATTGCGATGTGTATATAAAGGGAGGAGAGGTTGCATCTCAACTCACAGTTTCACCTCTCTTCTTCTTCTAAACGATTTCCGGCGAATACTCTAACTTTTCTGTCGAGCATTCTCCTGAAATTGTTCTTTACATTCAAAACATGTCTTCCGTTCATGATCTTGAGGCTACTGCCGAGGAGTCTGACGTGTATGTCGAGAATCCGTCTACTTCTGATAAGGACGATAAGAGTACTGCTGGTGAGTGCCAGTGTGCTCTTACCGTCGACCTGTACCAGTACATTGTTAGGAAGTTCATGCTCGAGTCTTTCGAGCCTGAGTTTCCTAACCCTCATCAGACGGTGTACGATGCCCCCAAGGGTAAGATAGGGGTGTATGCCGCATTCTTCGTTTATGGGAATCTCAGGTTCCCATTGACGAAGTTTGTGTACCGTGTTTTGAAGAGACACGGTGTACATCTGACGGAGGTACATCCAATGGCGATCGCCAAGATTCGCCATTTTGAATGGGTGTGCCTCATTCTGGGCGTGGAGCCCCATGTCGACCGCCTGATGACCTTCTATTCCTGGAGGTGCATCCAGGGGTGGTATACCTTGGTCACTCGGATCAAGGGTTTGAAGATCTACGCTACCGAGCGCAGTCTTCGGTCTTGGAAGCGGGAGTTCTTCTATATCTCCGCTCGCGTCGTCCCCATAGCGATGACGTTCAAGAACGGGAGAGCTCTCCCGAACCTTCACGCCTTCAACTACGAGGAGGCGGAATGGTTCTCCAAGATTTCCCGGGTCCAGTCTCCGGTTTACCGCTTTGCGGAGTCCGGGATGGTGATGCTCGGGATGAGCCGGGTGTAAAAAGATGCTGGGGCGGAGGCGCCACAGATCCCCATCGTCCTCGAATACGGTTTGAACTCTATCCCTTACGGTATGCTTCATCTTCTTTGCTGATTTAAATTTTTCTTCTAACTGTTTTTCTTTTGTTTTCAGAGGGAAACGACCTACAATCGCTCCTGTATCCGTGGGAAGCTGGTGGTCCCGCTCGGATGGGTACCCGTGCTCTTGATGAGAACGAGTTGCCCTTCTTGGAGCAAACGGCGGATCGGTTTGTGGAGGTCTACCCGCCGAGCCACCCGATTCTGAGCGCCACGCGGCCAGATAGGGAGTTATTTAACCCTCGCCCTGTTAATGCTCAAACCTCTGCTGGAATTCCTCTAATTTTGTCATCTTCTGATGAGGAATCCGCAGATGGTCCTTTCTTCACGCGGAAGAAGAAGGCTGCTGGTGGGAAGGGCAAGGCGAAGGTTGCCTCTACTGCCGATCCGGTGAATCGGTCTGATTCAGAGACCGAAAGCGAGGAGGTGGCGGGGAACCCTGGTGGTGGTGAGACAACAGTCTCGGAGGTTGAGACAGCTGCCACTGCCGCGCGACCAAGTTCTATGACGGTGACCGGCGTGAAGAGGCCGGCTCTGTCGGGTTCGTCCCCGCCGGTCAGAACCTTCAAGTTGAAGAGAACTCGTAAGTATAAATTAATTTTACCCGCAATTTCTTTCCGCCATTGTTTTTAATATCTTGTCTTCATGCAGGCGTGGATGCTACCGCATTCCAAGGTGATGCGGGGAGGAGCAGCTCTGGACCCATGACGGTAGGTTTGGTCAACCTACCCGAGGCGATGACCCAGGCTGCTGCGCCTGTTTGCAGCATTGGTTTAGTTGCTCATCCGGTTGAGGCAACTGTTCCAATTGTGACGTCTCCGCCGGCTGTCAGTGCCATATTCACTGCGTCCTTCACTGAGCCGGCGGTGAGTTTTTCTGCGGGTTCCTCCGCAGCGGCGGCCACGGTTGTGAGTTCACCTCCAGTGAGTTCACCACCGGTGGTCTCTACCGCGGCGGCTTCAACCGTGCCTCCGGCACCGGCGACTACTTCGCCCCCGGCCGATTCAGCAGGTATGTTTGGGGCTTCTAGCCAATCTTTGCCTCCTTCCCATCTGCCTGACCTCTTGGATGGATATCCGTTAGGTTCAGGTGATGGGTTCGGCGGCTACCGGCCTGTTGTCGACCCTACAGGTGCGTAAGGTGAATTTGGCCTTTTTATATTATTTTTGTTTTTTATCATCTTTTCCTAACTGCTTTTTGTTTTTGCAGTGTCGGATTCCAATGAAGTGTATGTTCGACGTTGGAACATCCGCCGAGGAACAACTCTTCGGACGGCCGTGGACTGCGTCCAGTGGGCGCGCCACGCCGCCCCAAGTGGGGCGCTGGGGGAAGTTATGTCAAGCTACCAGGAGGGTAGGCTGACAAACGAGCTTCGGATTCTCCTTGCCCGGATGCAGCCGCGCGTCGAGCTGCTTTGTCGTGAAAACGACAAGTTAAAAGCGGCTCGTATCCAAGAAGTAGCTCAGGCGCGAGCTATCCGGGAGGAGAACAGGAGATTCTCCGCCGTTGCTGCGGAGAAGGAGAAGGCCTTCAAGGCCCTTGAGGTTGAAGTTCAGGCCCGTCTCGAGGCCCGTTCCAAGGCTACCCAAGCTGTTAACGAACAGCTTCGGTTGGCTAAGGAAACTGCACGGAACGCAACTGAGAGGGCCACCAAGGCTGAAGCTGTTGTTGAGCCTCTACGCACTGAGAATGAGGAGCTCAAAGCCAAATTAGAGAGGCTCCAGCAGGCTCATGATGCCTTGGCCATGGAAGATGCCAAGAAGCTCCAAGAGATCTTGGACCAGAGGGGGGTGCTTGACCAAACTGAGCGTAAGCTAAAGGGCGTCGAAGAGGCTTTGCCAACCTTACAAAGAACGAAGCCGGACGCGCCCGTAATGAAGCTCAAGCTGCCCTCCAGGAGGCTCTGGTTACCAAGGAATGGCTTCTACGAGAAGCGTTGTCGCAGGTATGCATAGCTTCATAATATCTTTACGCTTTTCTTTGTACTTAGAAAAGGTTTTGATACTTGTATTTTTCTTGTTGTAGGTTGTGCATCGAGTCTTCACGGACACATCATATGACGATGCCATGAGCGCAGCCCTCAACGCTTCTCATGAGGATGGGGAAAAGGCTGGCTTCCTGCTTGGTCTAGGGTTCGTTGAGAAGGGCATCCCGCCTTCCAACTTCCCTTTATATGATGTAGATACTGAAGCTGCTTATGACCAAGCAGTGAACCAGTATGCTGCCTTCCCGCATCCAGTGGTGGAGAAGGTGAACGAAGTTGCTGCTGCTGATGATGGGCTAACCATTCTCAAGACCTTCCTTGAACCGCCACAGCCAACTGATGGTGCGGGTACAAGTGGGTTTGGAGGGAGTGGTCCTGAAGCTTGAACCTTTAGATCCCTTCCCACTGTTAGGATAGGTTTGTTTTTGTATAGATTTACACTCTTGTAGGCGGGTAGATACCCGGCCATTCTTGTAATACTTGAATTTTTATGGAATGTATAAATCTTTGTGCGGGTAGGACCGCCACTTTCACTGTATGACTTGCTTTATAAACGTTATATGACTTGCTCATGCATATTATAGTTTAATTTGGCACTTGTTTTACCGCATAAACAATATATGATTCGCTTGTGTATACTTTAGTTTAACTTAGCAATTTCTTAAGTACTTTGGATAAGTTATCCTTTCAACGTGGCAGATAATAGGTTAAAGTTTTGCTTCCTCTTTCGTGATTGTGCGGGTAAGACCGTCACTTTCACTTAGTGGGATGGCTAAACTTTACCTATATCTGACCTGCGTGGAGGTTTTCCTCATTTTTTCCTTGAGATTTTCTAAGTGTTCTGAATAAGTTAACCTTTCGACGCGCGGTTGTCAATAGGTTAATGTTCAGTTTCCTCTATTATGATTGTGCGGGTAGGACCGTCACTTTCATTTGGTAGGATGACCAAACTTTACCAATGACTGACCTGCGTGAAGGTTTTCCTCATCTTTTCCTTAGAAATTCTTGCCGTTTTTTGTGGTTATGCGGGTTTTGCCGCCTTCCACACGCAACGACTTCTTTTCACACTTATTTATGCGGTGAATACCGGCATATCAGTGTTTTGAATAAATTAACCGTTCGACGCGCGGTTGTCAATAGGTTAGTTCGGTTTCCTCTATCATGATTTGTGCGGGTAGGACCGTCACTTTCATTTAATGGGATGACCTAACTTTACCTATAACTGACCTGCGTGAAGGTTGGCCGTTTTTTGTGTTTATGCGGGTTTTGCCGCCTTCCACACGCAACGACTTTTCACACTTATTTATGCGGTGAATACCGGCATATCAGTGTTTTGAATAAATTAACCGTTCGACACGCGGTTGTCAATAGGTTAGTTCGGTTTCCTCTATCATGATTTGTGCGGTTAGGACCGGCACTTTCATTTAGTGGGATAACTGAACTTCACCTATAACTGACCTGCGTGAAGGTTTTCCTTATATTTTCTTTAGAAATTTGTCGTTTTGTGTTTATGCGGGTTTTGCCGCCTTCCACACGCAACGACTTGCTTTCCCACTTATGTATGCGGTGAAGACCGGCATATCAGTGTGGAACGTTCATAAGTATAAATGTAAGACCAGCGTCAATGTGATAAGAAGAATCATTTCCATTAGAAGTGGCTCTGGGCCTTTACTTTTACAAGTTTGGAATTGATCTACATGCAGATTGTGTAATTGAGCTCCCTTCCATGTTCTTGGGAGTGTCATCGAGCCTTTCGAGCCGATATGCACTTGGTTCGGAATCTCGTTGTTTACGCAGTATGTAGTCTCCGACATTGAAGCTGCAGTTTTATTCGTGTTTTCCCCAACTGGGGTTCTACACGCATTAGCCTGCTCAGCGTTCATTACGCCACGAGGTGCGTGAGCGTCCCATCTCTGACAAATGCTTCGACGATGTCCTTCAAGTCTACGCATTCCTCGGTGTTGTGGCCTCTTATCCTGTGGAAGTCACAGAATTTGCTCTGATCAGCGTTGTGACGCTCTCGGATTATTGGAGCCTTTGGCCATGGGAGCCTCTCGGTGTCGAATATCTCGGTGACGCTTTTGGTGAGTGGCGTCCATCTGGAGTTCCGGTTCGACGACCGCATGTTATCCTTTCCGCCTAACCGAGGGTGCGAGCCGGATGAGGTGTCAAAGTTTACCCTTGACTGCCAAATGCCTAGCTTCCTCTTTTTGTTTAGTCGGGCGGTAAGGACATTGTTTTCTCTTGTTTTCTAGGTGTAGAGGTTTGTGCTCTGGGGAAGATCTCTACCCAGTTGCTTTTCCGTTTCCGCGAAGCGCTTAGCTGCTGTCATGATGGCATCCCATGTGGATGGCATGCCATCTTTACCCGTTAAGGTGCGGATGAGCTCTGGGTCTTTCGCGCCCTGGATGAAAGCAGCGCGAACAAGATCTTCGCTAATATTGCCCAGACTTAGCTTCTTTGAGTTGAAGCGAGTGATGAAGTCTAGTAAAGACTCATCTTCCTCTCGGATGCAGGTGAGGATTGTCCATTGTTCTTCAGTGTACTTTCTTTGTTGACTGAAGTGTTTGCTGAACTTCTGTTGGAAGTCTGCCCAATCGTAGATGTGGTGGACCGGTAGACGGTCGAACCACGCTCTGGCTTCTCCAACCAGCGTCATCTGGAACATATAACACCACGTGGGTTCCGTCCAGTTGCTGACGGTTGCCCCCGCTATGAATCTGTTCAAATGATCGTCTGGGTCGGATATACCATCATAAGTGCCGATGTTGGGCATCTGCTTGGCACTCTTCGGGGCGATTGCTTCCGCAATGTCCCTTGCAAACTTGGAAGTTCCCGCATTTGCAACAGTTGGTCTAAAAGCTTTGGAGAAGTCACGTGGGTTTCTACCCGCGTTTTTTGGTTTGAAAGTTTCTCCAAAATTCCTTCTCGGTTGGAAGTCCGTTTCCTTACGCTTCCCTTTCGCCCTATGGCGAGGGTTTGCGTCGGTGTCGGATTCCTCCCGATCATGGTCCGAATACTCGCACTCCCTGCTCATGTTAAGCTGTTGTCGAGTGCTTTCGAATTCGTCAGCCTGTTGGAGTGAACGTAAGCGTTCATCCAACTCAGCTTGGAATTCCCTCTGACGTGCTTCCGCCCACGATTTAACTTGTTCAAGTGTTTGGCGGGGGAGCCTCGTCTGTTGTCTTTCCGCCTGGGTATTAATGAATCCCAGGGGATGATTGTTTACTGCACTTGCCCCGGCTCGGGTATCCGGGGTAGTGTTCGTAAAATTTACTGCACTTGCTCCGGCTTGAGTAACCGGGGTAGTGTTCTTAAAATTTGTGTGATCACCGGTGTTCCTCCCAGTAGCTGGGGTTGTGATTACCGGGATTTCTTGGTCACTCGCTGGCTTTGGCAACGGAGTAACCTTAACCATCTTTCCAGAAGTTTGAAAAAACTGAAAAAGAAGTAGTTCTAGCTTTTATGCATGGATGGCGCCAATGAAGAAACACTAAGTGACCCCGGGCAGATTACGGATAATCTGGGGGTTAAATAGATGTTTCCCACGAGGGGTTAGGTCCGGCAAAGATGGTTCTTCTGATGACCTGCAAAACAGACACCGTGAGCTTGTCACTGAGAAGGGGGGGTACCTCCTTGTGACCACCCTCCGGTGTGAGAATCAGACTAGATTGCTCTTGAATATAAGTGTATATTAAGAGGTTGCTAGAGAAGATAAGATAATATAATATGTCATAAGATAATCCTACCATTCCAAGGTGTTGGAGTATTTATAGCCGAAGGTAGGTTTCCAAGAAGGTACAGCCGGCTGAATAGTATTCATGTTCTGCCAACTGTGGGCTACGCACATGCCATGCTGGTGGTTGGTGGGTAGGCAGCGGCTGATAGTGACCAGGCCGGCTGTGTACTATTCCTGTTCCACCAACTGCAGGCTATGCACGTCCTCCGACAGGTTGGTGAGTAGGCAGCGGCTGATAGTGACATACAGTATAAGAGCGTGCTGCTCGTCATACTGTTGTCAGTGAGCTGTCGTATCTTTGGTCAGATCTTTTGTCCATACCTCGTCAGGTACAGTACAAAAGATCCTCCAGTATCGTACGGACTGGCTCATTTGGGCGGGAGTTTTCCCAGCTTTGTGCGGGAGTGTTCCTGGCTTGCTCACTCCTTCTTCAGGTGACATTACTGAATTATTTAAGAGTTAAGTGCCTTGTGCGTGTAGCCTTGCTGCGCGGGTAGCCTTCCCTGATGGCTTGTATCCGCAGCTGCGGGAACAGGCGGGGTACACCATTGGGAGGCTTTTCCTGCGGGAACAGCTTGCGTACTGCGCGTAAGGACGTCACGTCTCTGAGCATGGTGGGTCCTACGGATCCAGTTGGTTTCTGCGCAGACGTCTCTCTTCAAGGTGAGTCTTGCGAGTTTAGCCTTTGCGCAGACGTCCCTGTTGAAGGTGAGTCTTGCGGGTTCAACTGCGCAGACGTCCCTCTTTGAGGTGAGTCTTGCGGGTCCAAGTGGGCTCTGCTAGGACCTACCTCTTCAATATACCATCAACTTAAGTCCTAGTTAATATATATAATGCCAAGCTAGTCATCCACCATTAGATATTTAGATCCAATCCCAAAATGGAACTTTAATTTTTCTTTAACCTTAATCATAATTACTTTGTTTAGTGGATAAAACTATTTAACCTCCACAATACAAATCACTATTAACCAACTACTACCTTTGACATTCATCTATAAATTCAACTCTTAATTAATCTTAAAATTGTACCAGACCAAATACCTTAAACTTCAAAGACTATATATGTAAGTCATGCTTTGAAGAATTTTTATTCTTTTTTTAAATACTTCTTTGCTTGTAAATCTATTGTAACCACATGTTACGAAGTTTTTCTTTGTTATCTTTTTAGGATAAAAGGGTTGCATCATGAAGATCATCTTTGCTATGCTAGTACCAATGGTTGCATTCTATATGATCCTTGAAGCTAACGCAAGTAGGCATTACACGGAAGAGCGTATGTTGCTAACCAACATGAGAAGCTTTTCACCACACCGTCATGGCGTGAATGAGAACTCCATTCCTTTACTCGATGTTAAGGAATCAACGACGACAATGAATACAAAAAGGGCTAGCACTAGTGACGTGGCGGGAAGTGATGGACAACAAAAAGATTCATCTACCGACACTCATCATTACTTTTCTTGTGCTAAACAGTCTGATTGTGCCAAATCCATCACCGAAAAAGAGCCATAGTTTCTCTAGTTGTGATCATTGTGGTTAATTTGTATAATAATGTGTGGCGTAGAGCGTATAATAGTGTGAGACTTTGAGTGTGTGTGCACCTGTAAGAAAGAGAAACAAAATGGATCAAGAAATGTTTGATTCATTAGCATCTACTAAGTTTCGAATCTTATGTTTGTGTGATGAAGATTGAAGAGTGAATCTAGGGTTCTCATTATTGTAAATATGTTATGTATGCAATTTTAGAGCTTGAAAGTATCATGTGTAGGAGTGAGCATAACCCAATTCGGACCGTTGGGAAAAACCAACCTGGAGCGATTGATTATATAGTGGGTTTAGAATATTTGTATTAACGAATTTCGGTCCTCGTTAGTTCGATACAAAACTGGAATGTGTGTTGTTATGGAAGTTCTATACTCCTTTGTATTAGAATATCTTCAATGGAGGCAACCTTAAGCTCAAAAATGGAGAGGATGAGAAATATTCAATCGATGATGTACATCCGTGCGATATGAGAAAAAGATGAGAGTTACAGCACGTCAGCACCACAACAACAAATTTTCACAAACCGTCACAAGAACTTCACATTAAATTCCAAACTTCATTTCAAAAAACCAATTTTTTTCTACAAGGACAAAACTCCACAAAATCATCACATATTTCTACAATTAAATTATATTTATTTAATCAAATTATTGTTAGGATCGTGAAGTTTTTCAAATAATTGTTTCTTGGGATTTTGTGGATACCAACAAGTGTGGCCTTATGAGACTAAACTATTGACCCTATGGTAAATAATTAAAAGGTTACAAAAACTAAACCTATGGCTTAATAGACCATACATATGCATGACTAAATCGCCTTAAAGTGCTTAATGGATTGCTTTGTTATGTAGTTCCCATGAACCTTTGCAAGTGTTCTTCTAAATCTGTTGTTAGACCATGGCTTGCTGGTATTATTTCATATTAGATCACTTGTTATTCTTTGGCGTGTTCACACGCTTATCCTCAATAGTCAATACATATTGCTACAAACGTGCACAATCACATGCCACATTAACAAAGCACTATAAACTAAAAGTATTCATATAGTTTGCAATGAACCATGCTTAACAAACGACATTCCAATTCATAGCATCATCACAATTAGGCTCAAATGACTAAAAAGTGGAAGGAAGGAGGGTAATATCATCGACATATAAGAAAATGATATATGACATCCACACCTTAAAGGTAAACAAATTTATAGTACACTTTATTATGATAAGTCCATGATAAGTGATGTACACAACAAATCTTTGGTATCACACATGCTCAACTTGTCTGATGCCTCAAAGAATCTTCTTAAGCTAACAAACACGATCTGGAATCTGGATACGATGGGTGAACATACACATGAGTTGTCTCGTGAGCACACCCGTCACATATCGAGTTCACCATCCTGGAAAACTGTTCTGAAATCAAGCTAATTGATATGTCATGCGCGAGAGAAAAATAGCTTAACAATGTGAATATTATCGTGGTCGTCTAGTTTATGGTGGATATAGTTAGTGATTTTGGAATAACAGGAAATGAAAGAAGATCCAGATCGTGTTTGTGATTGTAAAACAATAAAAACCTTTTAGCTATTGAGAACTTATATAACAAAATGTGTGATACTATGATTAACTTTAGAATGTTCAGCTGATAGAAGTGTTGCTAAATCGAGTAATAAGTGAAATATATCTGATGATAATATATAATATATAAATAAACAATATCCAAATTAAGGGCATATCTGTAATGGCTAGTGACCTATTTTGGTACTTATTTCATTTGAATTTTTTGTTGACAATTATGAAAAAAGCCACTACAAACCCCATTATGGACAAAAAATTAAACTTAGAAAATGGATATACAGAAACCTGAGATGTCCAAAATCCCACCCACTATATCATTTGCACACGTTTCTGTAAAGAGTTGTGCTCTAAATTTTCATCTTGCGATGTTCAAATATTATGAAAAGCTGAAAATATTTTTTAGGGAACAAATCGCTTGATGGAGACTGCAACAAATAGTTGTATGCTCTATTATAGTATTTTAGTTGTTTTCGGCTTCGTCTTTGTTTTTTCTGAGACGTCTTGTTACTTGTAAGTAGTTCGTTTTTGTTTTTTTTATAAAAGTTGGTCTTTCACAACAAAAAAAACAAATAATTAAATAAAAAGAATGTGATACGTTAACATGTAGCCTGTTGCCTAATTAATTAGTGTTTAAATATTAAATTTCGATCATTTACATTTATTGTTGTAAGAAAAATGTATGTATGTGGTGGATCGTAACTCATAAGTTGTTTTTCTAGGTAACTCATAAGTTGTTTTTCTAGGTTTTTTATCGGTTGTTATAAGAAAAGGTATTCAATTCAATGAACAACAATTCAAACCTAACAATGGACGGTAAATAAGTGGAATTGGTTGCTAATGTATGTTTAGAATTTTGATGACAAGACTAATTATAGCTACAAACATTTAAATATTTTTATAAAAATAAAAGGCTAATATATATGATCAACTTTCAAACTATAAAACCATCGATATCTAAATAGTTCTATTTAATTACTATACAATAAATCGAGAATATTTATATTAATAATTGAAGTATATCTTTATAACTTATATAAGTTGCCATTGCGACAGGAAAGAAAAACAAAATTGATAGAAAAAAAAACTAATGAAACACAAAGACAGTATCAACTTAAGTACATTAGAGATAAAAAGTAATTAACACTAGTGGTAACATTCATTAATGAATCCTAAACATATATTATTGAGTAAAATTTCATAATTACAATAAGACTCATAATTACTTCCTCTATTCATTTTGTTAGTGCTAAACTTTCTTATCCTCCTGGCTGCCACTATATTTATTAATTAATGTCACTAGTGATAGTAGAAAATTAGAATTAGAAATCTTCACCATTGTAATCAAACTCCATTGAAATCCTTTTACAACTAGTTACCTCCGCCCAACAAATAAAATATAAGGTAAAGTTTGCTATCTCTGCCTTTTCACCACAATACCAAAACTAGTTATTACATTTTTTAACTAGTTCTAGCTACACACATATTGATTTAGTTGTTTTTTTTTTAATAAAAGCTCGTTGTTAACTTCATGTCGATGACGATGAAGAAGATTTGGCTTGCGATATTTGTAGCCCTAGTGTTGGGGTTTGGAAACGCTAAAGCAGAAGTAGAACTTGGGCGAAGAGTTGGGTTTAGACGAACAAAGTATCATAGCGATGATGATGGATATATTGACGCAGAAGTGGATAGACATCGTCCAAGTTTTCCGTAAACCGATATATAGTTACTCAAGCAAACTCTTATGCCATCTTACACGAGGTAGGTTATTGAAGATGCTATAAATGAATAATACCGATCTGCTAAGACCAACCCAAATCTATATACAGTGCAAATTCATCTTACTTATTTTTTTGGTTTGTTTTAGTATGATAAATCACAAACACGTATATGTTATATATGTAAGTTTGTTGTATTTTCAAGATACAAATAAAACATGTAATGTTATATATCATGGACTACATCCGTTCATCGGGAAACATTAGAAGAAGCAAATATATATAAGCTTATTGTTACATAACATAATTTCGTCTTTGTTGTTTTTTTCTTTTTCATCTCTCTTATATCATGATTATTCTTTTTTATATACTATAACTCTATAAGTACTAATGATTGAATTGAATGAGCTAAAAACACTTTAAATTCATTTCAATAAATAAAAGAAAATACGTCTTTTCAACCATTTTTTTAAACTAAAATTTATGCACTTTGAGGTAGATGCGCAAATAATAGTTAATCAGTTTTTTTAGAAAGTCGGTTACTAACGATAACCAATTGATAGTTAAATGGTCAAAACCGGTTCCTAACGGTTTTTTAAGGGCAAACCCCTAACCTATGTAAGCAGTCCAGTTAGATTATTACATGTTAACCTACTGAAATTAACCTATTACCAGTTCCTTTGTAAAAATCCCTGATCGGTCCCGAACCTATGGCTAATATCGGTTTATGAATCGGTTTTGATTAACCGGTTAGGAATATGATTTACATTTCTACTTAGAGGCCCACAGTGTGAGAAACAATTGCTTGATTTGATGCATAATGCAGCCTAGAAAGCTAGTCTGATCCTATATATATATATATAATATAGCGATGAAGATTGAAGTTGCATCCCAGCTCACTCTGAAACCTTAATGGGTATGTTTGGCATGAAGCTTTTAGGAGCTACAAGCTTCAAGCTTTTAAGAAAAAACTCCTACTCAATTAAAAGCTCTGTTTGGTTCAAGGAGCTTGAAGCTTTTAGGGCAGGAGAAAAAGCTTAAAGCTTAAAGCTTCTACTAGTAGCGTTTAGAAAGAGCTACAAGCTTTTAGTATGATAATTTACTTAAATAATCTTCCAAAATAAATACATTTACTATTATTGATTTTAGTTATGCCCATTTTAGTAATTTTATACGTTTTATTAAAATCTCCAGCTACTCTGTCAAACATCTAAATATATCTAAAGAGCTACAGCTAACAGCTACCAGCTACAGCTTCCAGTCACCAGCTTTCAGCTACCAGCCAACAGCTACCAGCTAGTTTTGTCAAACATACCCAATATGTTTAAGGTTATGGATTATACTTGCTTCATGTCTATCTGAGCTTTCAAGATTCTTTTATTTAATTTGTGTTAGGTTTTTAATAAATTTTGTTTTGTTTATAAAAGTTGTGTCTTTTTTTACAAAGAGGCATGTTCCCTGTGATGTATGAATTTGACCATGCTAATTCTGATATTGATGAAACATTTTTCAGTCATTTATGAGGGAACACCTAAAATTCATTCTATTTGTTTAATTGATTTTGGTTAATTATTTTTTAAATAACTTACTCTTCGTACACTTAAGATCATTTATCACATTTTTATTTATTCTTTTTCTAAGTGTGTATCATATATAAATATTCTTTTTTTATTACTTTCAGTTGATTTGTTTTAACAAGTTATGTTTTAAATTTACCCGATGCCTGGTTTTTGTAAGTATAACCACTTCTTGAAGTTTTCAATATGTGTCTTGTTTTGCTTATGTTTTAGATGATGGGTTAGGTTATGTGTTTGAAGATGGATGCAATTCTTGGATGAAGATGTTGATGCAGAGCCGTAGAATTAAAAGGGAGGTGTGTGAGGGAAAACGGATCTTGAATTAGCTTGTTGTTTTGAGGACTGCAAATCAGAGACCTTGGTGTTTCTTGCTCTTTTGTGTGTGTAGATGTATATTGTATTGTTGTGGAATAATAAAAGATGGTTTCGAACCTGACAAAATGATTGTTCATACTCTGGATTATAGAACTCTATCTAATTTAGAAACTCTTTGTAAGAATAACTCTATTGCTATAAAAACTAAAAGAATGGTACATTTTTAGCTCTATACAGAGCTACAGTTCAGAATTGTTTCCCTTGCATCTTCTTACATTGCCAAATTATAATATAATAATTTTCCACATCATGTTAGCATCTTTCTGTTTGAATGCTTTCATATTTTACAAATTTTGACCGTATGGGAGTATGGAGATTGTTTTTCTGATCGTAAATCCAAATATGGTTTAGGAGTTTAATTCGCACGTCTTTAAACCACGATCTAGAATTTGATAGTAACGTACAGATCGAGATTCTTGGAAAAAATTTAAGTTTAGTACCTCACACAGTTAGGCCAGTGGAATGAATATTTCATGGTGGACTTAAAGATTTGGAGAACTTCCTTTAGAGAAAAAGTTGGCACTACTTTACATTTTGCTTTACAAATGAGACAGGTATTCTTGGATCGTGCAAGACTTGAGAGTTTTAAAATATCAGTGTTGGTTAAATTTGTAAAGGAAAAGTGAATACGGTGCTGTAAGCCGTCTAACCTTACACGCAAAACACATCAAACTACGTAGTTTTGATTAAAAACCTAATTTTGTTTTTTTTTTCAAGATGATCCCTATTTGTATTGACAAACAAAAAACCATCAAACTTCTCTAAATTCGTTAGGTCATGTGCAATGTCTTCTTCCTCGTCATGTGTTCATAAAGTGAACTTGATATCCTCAAACCTAAACCAATAAAATCTCTTTATTGCAAGACCAGTTTCATTCCGAACCAAACAGTTTCGTATGTTCGTTCATACCTGCACGGTTGCACAGCAGTGCCTGAGCTACACCGAAAAAAATTGATCAATTACCCAATTTTAGAAAGTGATTAATTAATTGATCCTAATCACCAATATAAATAAATTAGCAACATATATCTTTGAAAAAATTTAAATAAATTGGAAAAAGAGATCCACACCAGTGATCAGTTAATTCAAAATTGGAGTATGGAGTCCTGATTGCGATACAACTAGTTGGGTGGGTTATGGCAGAAAACAAAGAAATATGGTATATAATTAAAAAACCGTAACAGGGTTTGCAACAAAAACATATATTTGGTTGTGTTGAGTTCATCTTATCAACATATGAGGAGGAAGAACGCATTGTATAGGGGACGAACGAACGTACCTAGAGTCTTTTTGCTTTTCATTATTGTTAAGAAAGTTATGTTTTTAATCAAAACTACGTAGTTTTGATAAGTTTTTCGTGTAAGGTTAGACGGCTAACAGCACCGTATTCACTTTCCCCAATTTGTAATTGGGGTATAATGCAACCATGGTCGGGTTGGTCCAAGAGAGATCGTTTTTCACTTCTTCAATTCTGGACCTTCTTTTTTTGATTGAGTCAAATTATTTTTCGGGTTATCTGTTTTTTTGTTTTGTGCATGTTTTTGTGAGTATTTTGTAATGGGTCATCCTCTCTAGTTTCAAACTGGTGAAGGTTTTTTTAATAATAATTTTTGCCGTTAAAAAACCATGTTGCCACTTTGAGCCATCAAATTGCATACATGATACATATGAGAAAAACATTTTTTTTCTCTTAATTTGCATCTCTCTGAACAAGTTCCTGGATAAAAAGTTTCAAGGTTTTGACGATATTGATGCTAGTGACGATATTGATGCTAGTGACGATATCCTTGATATGGAGCCGGAACTGCTAACTAGCATGAATGCGCTAACTATGAATATGATGCCTGAAGATGAAGACCTACTTTATATCACCCTTCATTTCGAATTAGCAAAAGCAATGTCTCCTTGCATAATATGGATTCCAAACATTCATGATCTAGATGTAATAAGTCAAATGACTTCTCCCTAGGTACCAAGGTGTTCAGAGGTTTGGCAACTGCACGTAACCTCCATTTAATCAGCTACTTGAATCTTAAATGTCAAACACATATTTAGATAGTATAATTATAGAGTAAATTACATGGAATGTTCATGTAGTACATCTAAATCTCACTTGTCTAATATTTTGTTTTAAAATGTATGAACGTTTAAAAAGTATAAGCTAATTTGTAAAAATAACTATTTTATCCTTCAAAAAGAGAAAAGGATGATAAAAAATCATCACCCCATTTTCTGATGATGCATTGAAGATGTGTATTTGTATGTGATTTATGTGAGGAAGGTCAATGTATTTAGGAGCGGGAAGAATAGAGAGAGTGAAGAATGACAACGTTAAATTTATAAAAAGAGAGAGAAAGGGATGGGGCAGGATTGTACTATTTTATTATCATGTTTGATTACAATGGAATGATCATCCCTTTATTATTATTATTATTATTATTATTATTATTATTATTAGTAATAATTATTATTGTTATTATGAATATTCATATTAACTCATTTTTATGATCCGTGAGTTTCAACGAGATTATTGAACTGGATAAAAACAATCGTAAATATGTTAGATCATGCATGCGTGTTGTGAGTGTTGACTCGTCAAATAATAATAATAATACTGATAATACAATAATAAATGTAATATAATAGTAGTTATATTTTCTTATACAAAAACTACGATAATATAGTAATAGTATATTATTATATTCTATTGTTATTATGAATAAGAATAGTTATATTAATAGTAATAATAAAATAAAATTATTATGAATTGTTTATTCCATTCCATAAAGGAATGAAAAAAAAAACACCTATTACTAAAAGAATGAAAACTCTATATTTAGAAGGAATTCCATTCATTATGGAATGGTTATTTCCATTATCACATGACAACCAAACATGATTTTTTTCATTCCCTTAAAATGACTCATTTCATTCCATCTCTCATTCATTTATACCAAACACTACCTAAATGTGTCTCACCGACACCCGTTGCTGATGGTCTAACACCTTTTTTTTATCGGACCGCCCCTCTTATCCGTGAACAAAATACCAAGAACCTCCTTCAACCTTCATCAAATGACTCAGGCACGCTATTGCAACTTCAAATCCTAGGAAGATGTTTTTTTTTTTCTTAACATAAGTGGTATGTTAGTCATCTTAAAAAAAAACCTTAACTAAAACTTTAACATCAAGCAGTGTCTTAGATCAAAAGCATACAACTTTAACAATAAAGACGATAAAATGTAATTTCGGAAAGTGAAATTCAACATCCGACTGTAAATTGCTCTTAAAGGATACAAGCTTTTGACCAGAACCTACCACTCTCTAAATGGAAGCTAAACATCATTTGTGTTCTCTAAATGGTACAATACATTTAAGATCACAGTTGATAGTAAAATAGTTTATCAGAAGTACGTATAATGTGATAGCTTTATATCAATAGGGTACTTGATTATATTACTTATTTAGTTGAAATAAAGTTATATTTTCAATTACATGTAGCTTAGTCCTCAAATAATCGTTATTATTTTTGTACCACCCACAATAAAATATTGGGTTATATAATGATTTAATCAGCAAAAAGTTCATATATGTGGGGACTTTTACACATTACAAAAAAGTTAACAATTTAGCCATTAGTGAATGAATCACCTAACAGAAGATGAAAAGAAAATGACAACAAAATAAACAAAGATACCTAGTATCAGAATCGCGGCATATACCACACTTTGCGACGACTGCTTCGGAGACTGGTACTTGACCTCACAACATTGCATTTTTTCCCTCTCATACTCCAATACATGCTCCACATAACTGCATTAATAATAAATTATAAACACCCACAATAATTCAATACATAACCAATAATCTATATTTTCATCATAAACTTACTTTTGTGTGAAAACAGAATTTTGAAGAATTTCAGTGCTGTTAACATTTGCATCTTGTAGACGATGGTCGTACAGAAGTGAAGATAGATCCACAAGTTGTTCCTCAAGACCCTGTTATTACTTATTCAACAAAAGTGCCACATAAGCGTTTCAGTTGAGATTATGTAAGATATTGAAGGAAAAACTTACATCCAAATATTTTTCTAGCTTTTCAACTAATTCGTGTGGGAATGGTTCGGGTAAGTTTGTCTCTTTTTTGTAGAATTTTTCTATCCAAAGCTCGGTGGTTGTCTTATTCTTCTTGCCTTTTATTGGTTCACCGAGAGGCGTTCTCAAATATTCACTAGCAAAAGCTTGGACAGACTGAAACATATTACTAGACTAAGTAAGCACACTTTGTGATGGTTAAGGCATGTAAATGAACAGAACTTCCAATGAACTGTTAGTGAAGCAATTGGCAGAAAGTTTTATTATGTTTGTTTATTTAATAAACAGATTCACGTGTTCCGTTCATTTATTTATGTTTGTGGACATTCGTTTATGTTTGTTTGTTTACGTTCATTTATGTTCGTTAGTTTAAGCTTGTTTGTTTACCTTCGTTATTATATTCATTTAAATTTTTGACCCATTACAACTTGGTATAGTTTTCATAACTTTTTAGACCCAACACATTGTTCTTCACGTTACATTTATCTGGTTTTAGCTCACTAATGTACGTTCCTTTGTGTTCGGTAATGTTTGTTCATTTACATTCATGACCATCTGTTTATACTGTTAACGAACAAACATGAACATGCTCATTTTCGTAATGAACACGAACAAGAAAATCCAGTTCGTTATTTGTTCGTGTTCGATAATTTGTACAGCTAAAGTTAAACGAACGAACACAAACATGCTCCATTCGTGTTCGGTCAAATCGTTTACAAGTCTAGTCTTTTACCTCTGATGTCTCTCGAATCCTATGAAGAGCAGAATCTACACGGGCATATATCGTGTTCCTCTGTAAAAAAACAATAAATGTTTTTAAATATAGCTACTTGCATTAAATAATAATTTATTTACAAAAAGAATATTCCAAATGGATGTCTTACCAATGCAACATCCTGTAGCAATTGACTGAGTTTAGAAGCATTAGAAAATGGTCCAAACGGATGGCAACCCGCAGCCAATAACCAATTGACAACTGGTCTTTCATGAATATGAGAAGCCTTTTCATATGGTGCACTTAATCCACCTACAACAGAAGCTAATCCCGCCACTATATGGCGTTGTGCTTGTGACGGGACAACATGCCTTCTTTCTTTTTCTGACACATAACTAAAAAAACAGAATATAAATTTCTATATAAAACATGTTAAAGTGTTACAAATTACAATATGAAATATGAAATATGAAACATGAAATAACCTTAAGGGAATATTTTCACTTTGATGTTGAAGTACAATAACAGCATCATTACTCGTCCACAACAGGCTTTCATCATCCATCATAAGGTGTGGATCCACATCAGCTAATGATAACACAAAGCTGCAAGTGAAGACAATATTTTATTTATCTTTCTAAAACAGTCATGTGATAAAAATACTTAAAAGAACAATAATATTACTCACACAGGAACCACTCTCGTTCCATAGGTACGATGCAGGTCCCCTAGTTTCTTTTGCACTGTTTTAATTTTCTTCTTTTTAGATTTAGGTTTAGGTGCCCAAGTAGGTTTATGTTTTATAACTGAATCACTCAAACGATCCGCCTCATCAACCCAAGTCTGTAAGGAAATGAAATGAAATATTGTCAGTTTACAGTTTACAAGTGTAAGTCACACTTGTAAACGAACATGCTCCTTTCGTGTTCGTTTATATTTGCTCGTTAACAGTATAAACGAACGGTTCACGAACGTAAACGAATGAACTTAACTTAGCTAAAACCAATTAAAAGTAAATGTAAGAAATTGTTGGGCTTAAAAAATTATTAAAACTAGGCTATACAGTAATGGACCAAAAAATTAAAAGAACATATTAACAAAAGTAAGTGAACGCAAACAAACGAATACAAATGAACAAACGAGACATGTATTTATGTTCGTTTGATACTTTGTTTAACTAGATGAACATGATTTTTGTTCGTGTTCATTCGTTTATTAAATAAACAAATTTCTCACTGAACATTAAGTTCATTTACAAGCCTAAGTGTGACATTAATACCTGAATTAAAAAATAACCAACCTGACGGAGAAAATATTTATCAGAAAGGGATGGCTGGGAGACTTCTAGTAAACCGGCTGCTAATACATCAGCTGATCGTTCCATTTCCTATATTAAGAATCTTATATGTATATAAGAATATGTGTTTAAAAAAAATAAAATTAAAGGGTTAAATCTGTCTTCACCTCTTTAAGGATTGCACCGTCAAGATATGTTTTTGTGTGCACGTGAAAGCGGCCATCTCTTTTTGTTTCTTGGAGGGAATGACCACGCATTGCTTTTGAAACAGCAATTGCTAATTTCTCATGAAGATGTAAAGAATGTGAACCACCAACAATCACTACATCTTCTCCTTTGTGCACCATCTTTTTTACCTGAAAATGGTGAGGGAAAATATTATATGTTGGAAGATGACAGATATGCCCCTACCCTCCGTAAGCAATAAGGAAATAGAAACGAAAACATATGAAACTCGCCTCGGTTTCAATGGCTTCGATGTCTATACTGTAGTTATAGCCTTTGTTCATGATATTGTAACGGTTATGATTTTGTAGAACGATGATTGGTATAAGTAATCTTGTTGCAAGATCTACAGTTTCAAACCTGAATCCATCACATAGAACTAGACATGTAAACAAACAGGACGAAGACGGAAGGGGGCTTATTTGTGTTCATTCATTTAACTTTAACTGAACAAAAAAACGAACACGAACGGATTTTCTTGTTTATGTTCATTCATTAAAAAAATGCACGTGTTCGTGTTTGTTTATGTTCGTTCGTTAATATTCTAAAAGCGGTACACAAACATAAATGAACACAACCGATAATAAACCAATGTGCTAACTAATCGTTGATATCAAAATGTCTAAAATACCATCATCAATAGTCATTACATAAAAATTTCATAATTAGACAAATAGATCTAAACAGAGGGTTTTAAAATATGAAAAATGAATTGATTTCAAATTAATATTAGTAATAATAAACTTGAATGCATATTTAAGTGAACATAAACGAATGAACGAATATAAACAACATAAATGAAAAAACATTCATGCACGTAAATTAACGACTGTGAACATTCACTGAGCGTTCGGTCCGTTTACATGCCTAGATATAATTGAAAAAAATACATACAAAACAAAAAATCATAGTTGGGAGACAATTTAGCATAAGCAAACCTGACATCTGGAGCAATAACATGTTGAACTGTTATACCAATTAAAGCAGCTAGTTGACCAATAAAGTTATCATGTGTGATGGAATGATGACTAGCAGCAAATGAACTTTTAGCAAACGTTAAATCACGCAAGCGAGGAATCGTTTTTGTGCTGACACTTCCTTCTTCAGTTTCAATTTTTCCATGTGTACATGGGCCTGCTGAGATGTCAATTACAACAAACCTGCCACCATTTAAAACAGTTTAACTTGAATTAATACATATAATAATCATTTTCTAATCATGAAAATTAGTGACTTGTATAGTGTACCTGCCAGAGCCAAGCCATACTTGAGATGCTCCACCTCCGTTATAATGATAACGATAAATATACCCTCCCTCTTGTTGTTTAATATCATCTTCAGTTAACTCGTTAGGTTTTGTATACATTAAACTATCAAGATCAGTATTATTATTTCTAGGATCCATTCTAACCTGTAAAACAATAGCCAATCAATATTAAACCATTATGACAAACTTCACAACAGTGGAACAATAATGAAACTTGAGTGGTTTATATAGTGAAAAAAAAAGTAAAAGTAACTTTCTTAGAACAAAATTGAAACTTGAAAGTCGGTTATTGTTTAATGATTGTATCCTTAAATAGTGGATAATAATAGAACATTAAAGATTTTAAAGCACACCTTATCAAAATTCACAATAAATATTGCTGTTGGCATAGGTCTGTCTGCTTCATCAGCATTATATCTCATATTCTCATAGTCAAACAAGTAGGAATAAAGCTTCTGAAATTCTGGCTCCACAACTGATGCATCTACATCAAATGCCGGAACTTCCCTTCCATAATCAGCCTAAAAGTAAAACATATAAAGCGTAATAAGTAACTTAACATCAAGTATCATATCAAAAGTACCATAAAGTCACTTGTAGATAGATAAATAACTGCAAATATGCAATCACCTCTCTGGCGGTTCCAGCAGGAACCATGGCTGCTTTCAGAGCCTTTTCAAGTGCTATCAGTTCTGGTTGTGCTGCCTGTAATAAGTAACAAGTTTACAAATATATACTCAAAACGGTTACTGCGAAAATAAACTAAAGATTAGTTTTGAAGCAAGATCTGCTTACTGGAAATGCATTGAAGACCATGTGATGCTCAATGTCAAGGTGTTCACCGGTTTCTAGACATGAAGGCCTGTGAGATGGAAAGCCTACTTGAAGAAATTCTTCTAATTTCCGTGAATCTAATGCGTATCTATAACCTCCATCTCCACTGAAACCAACTAGAACAATATTTATCTCAAGTGGAACTTGAAAGGGAACCTGCATTTTAATGGCATCACAAAGTAATCTTACTGTATAACAACACATTTGCACGTGTTAATACAAAATGTATTTATATATTCACATAAAATGAGCAACCAACTAAATCCATTTGCATAACTAGATCTGTACAGATAACTAGAACAACTGTTATATATATGCAATGAAGAGAGTAGCTGCAATTAGGGGTGTAAACAAGCCAAGCCGTTTGGTAGCTACACGAGATCAGCTCGCACAAAATCTCAAATCGAGCAAACTTAAAAGCCTAAAAATAAGCTTGTTTAATAAACAAACCTGAGCCCGAGCTTCAGTTATTGAGCTCGAGCCGGCTCGTGAGCCTATTATTTATATAACTTTTATTTAATATATTTAATATAATTGTATTGAATAATTATTATGTATAAAAGTATGAGAAAAATAAGTAAATAACATATATTATGTAAAAACTATATTTAAATATATAATATTGAAGTCAAATTGCGTAGCCGCATTGCATAGATAATATTGAAAAACTACTCATTAGCCACGCTCGAGCTCGGCTCTTTTACCTAGCCGCATCGCATAGATAATACTGAAGTCAAATTGCTAATACGTTCAAACTTATGTTAAGTTTAAAATGTAGTTTAACCTAGCTAATCTAATATAGAGAAATTGCACTCCAATTCATTAACAAATTAAGCATATTATTATATAGTTATTGACTAACGGAACCGGTATATCAGTAGAATTCAGTTCAATCGTTGATAGATGACGTAATCTAAGAGCTTGTACCGTCTAATCATGATTATTTAGAATCAAACTTAATTCGAGCATGCATACATACATACATAGAAATTACCGTCAGATTATCAATTGTTTACCTCAGCGCGAGAATGAAGCATGCTACGAACATCAGATCGAACGCTTTCTTTAACATCTTGAAACGCACTGTGATGCCATTGCTGCTGATGATGACCTGGATCTCGTCTGTAAGCTTGAGGTGTAACGGATTCTGAAGGTTTAAGTGAAATGATTATTACACATAACAAGTAGATGCTGCCAATTGACGCCATTTTAGAACATGAAGCTTTCTTTCTTAAAACCCTAATAATTTACTTTCTTCTTCGGTTTTTCAATTTTAAGTTTACCGGAGAAGACTAGCGCAGTCTCACTTGTCTTGTTTATCTAAACCGGTTAAACAAGTTGACTCGAACCTGACTCGTTTAAGAAAAAAACATATTGACCCGACCACGACTCATTTAATAAACAAGTCAAATTGAACATGACCGGTTTGATTAAAGAGTTCAGCTCAAACAAGTGCCTTTAACATCTTGAAACGCATTGTAATGCCATTGGTGCTGATGATGATGACCTGATGATGACCTGAATCGCCACGCCGCATGCGGCTGTCAAAACTACATATGCACTCCCAAGTGGGGGAATCGGTTCCAATAATGCACCGCTACCATTAGCGTCTCATGGTCACCTGGAAGAGGCCATGATGGGCAACCAACCTCTCTATACTGATAGTCGATAACATATATGGAAACTGTTATAAACAAATTAATATATCAACAAACAATTTAAAAAAAACGACAAATTGCAATTTTTGTCCTTTAAACGTAATCTTAATATATGAACCAGGTCGTTTAAAAATTTCACTTTCATTCTTGTCCTTTAAATGACTAGGTGTCTCACTTTGAGTCCTTTTAATTAATGTCGGTCCAAATCTCTAGTTAAGTCATATCATAACTTAACTGGTTTATAAATTGGGTACTTTAAAGAATTTACTTTAGTAAAAATATATATTTTAGACCAAATTAACATGTGTTAAAAACATATCTTAATGGTCGGCCCAGACAAATTTTTACACGTGTAAACTTAACACAATTTTTTAACACACCTTAGTGGTTATGTTGATCAGTACACTAACTGTTGTCGTGTCATAGTTCTGTGTTAAAATCATCTAATTAGTATTAGTCTTCGACAGCAGATTCAAGGATTGCTGAAACAGTGGATGCGACCACATCACTCGAGGCACCGACATTGGTCCGACAGTCAGTGGGGGTAGATTTAGTTCTTCTGGCAAGAGCATGAATCGTGCGTCGAAAATGAGGTGTCAGCCGAAATGTGCGTGTGGGAACACTTCTCCTACTCGCGTGAAATGAATCATGCTGTAGTGATCCGCCATACAAGTGAAGTCTCCTAACCCGCAGATTGAGCATCACATTCGGTGGCAAAGCCATACCCGAAACATCAATTCAACACGTTTTTATTGATCGATCGGAGCTAAATCAATACATATAAACCCTAAACTGAGCCGTGAAAATGATTCATAATTGAGATTGAGGTAACGAATTTGTTGATACGGACATGTTTAGTTTGATGAAATCGGTGAATTGATTCTTCAAAGTCGATGATGGTGGTGATGTAAGGAATCTGATGAAATTGGTGAGATTTGGGGATCATAGAATGAAGTCGACAACCGGTAATTGATTCGTATTTATATTTATTTTCATTTCTTTGTGGGTTTGAGTTTGGTGATTTCTGGATGTATATAATTAGGGGTTTTGATGTTATGAACTCAAATGCATCTTCTAAGATTCATTTTTGTAAAAGAAAATTTAATTGATGCCATTGTTCTCTAAGTTGCGGGTTCAAGGTCCTCGGATGGCGTCAATGAAGAAACATGGACCTCATCCTGGTTGGATGTAGGTCGATGTTCTCCGGGATGAAGATGAATAGAACAACACTTCGTATTCTTTGGCTCGTTCCAGATCTGAAACTATAAGTGACACGTGAAATGTATAGTGTGCTTTGGGTTAGCGGGGTGAGACTAATCCGACTCAAAACAACCATCATCACCGCCATTATGGTGGCCACTCTAGTGCATACAAGGGTGTATGACACAAGAGAGAGTATAGGTTTAGAGAGAAGGAAATAAACTCGAGGAGAATGAGACATCCTCTTTTTTATAGGTGGAGAAGAGTGGAGCCATAGTGGGCCTTTCCATAGCTTGGGCCTTGTAATGGTTGTTTTGGTTGGACTGGGTCTGCGCTCTTATGTGTTGGAATTTTTGGGATGTAAACTCCATTGTTTGTATGTGTGAACATGTGATTGATGCATTTTTAGTATCTTCTTTCTATTGTATGTTTGATCTTTTTTAAGAGTTATTGTTTCTTATCAATGATTTAGATAATTTGTTTTATCTTACGATTCATGTTCCATAATTTAATTTTCCTAGTTAATTGATAGCCATAACTTAGGGGATTCTAGCATATGTAGTTACTTTCATCATCTGAATTAATTTAAGTAATTTACTAGTTTATCAATCTATTAATTAATTAGGTTTTTAGTTTATTAATATAATAATTCATTAGGGTTAAGGTAATATTATAGTTTATTATTATTTCATTAATTAGAGTTTAGTTTTAGTTTACTATTCTTTAGTATAAATGTAACATCACGTAAAATTCGGGCCAAAAATGTCAAGTTTTCAAAGTCAATGGACCAATTCTGCCAACTTCTAAACTCAAAGGGCAAAAATAAAAATTATGTTTTCTTGTCCTTTCACGATACGCGACAGGACAAAAGACAATCCCATCGCGTACCGCGATGGGACGTGGTCAAACCTTCTAGACAAAGTCAACGGCGATACGCGATCGCCGTTGAGCCAACGCCATCGCGATACGCGATGACGTGGCCTGACACGTTGTGACACGTGTGCCACGTGGCAAGCGGTGGCACAACGTGTGCCACGTGCCGCCACTTGGTGCCACGTGTCACAACGCCTGCCACGTGTTGACACGTGGCAGGTCTATACACTGTGTCATCAAGCCTATATCGCGGTATGCGATAGGCTTCTAAGTGACCCATCGCGTACCGCGATGGGATCCAAAAATTGCTATAAATAGGGCAGTCACGAACTCAGCCCTCTCACACCTCAGAAGACACATTTACTCTCTCTCTAGCTTTCTCTCACTACCTCGAAATACGTGCCAACGATCTGTCTCGATAAACGTGCCCCGAAACCTCATTTTCCGTGTCCGTTACCTCGATTTACGTGCCACTCCCCGACATCCGGAACAAGAAGGAAGTACTGCCCGATGACCCGGTGAATTTCTCGAAGTGCGTTCCAAAAGTGTTGACGTCTCAAAAGGCGTGCCAAGTGTGGAAGGAAGTATTGATCAAGTAAAAGTATATAAGCGAGCGGCGTCGAAGTGCTGCCCAAGTGTCAAGGGTATTTCTAAGCCGACAAAGATAGGCATAATGCCCGACCAAAATAATATTAAAATATTATAAAGGCTTAATGCCTAAGTCAGAATAATACTCGATGAATATAAAAAGAGAGAAAATGTATAACAAAGAAAATAAATCCTTAAACCGTGGTAGAAAGCCTTGAACGGATCTCTGCCCGGAAAACTCGGTAAGAAGCTTTGAACCTTCTAAGGTCACTGCTGGAAACTGCATTTTCCAGCAGTACCCCCTCTCTTCTTTTGTTCATATCTCACAAACCACTTGGTATTTTTGGGTGATTCTTGTTTAGGAATCCAAGGAAACTCGCAAGGATCACGAACCACCTTTTGAACATCCATTTCCGGCTTCATTTCAGCATTAGGTAAGCCGAAAACTCGAGTTGTAACAGTTTATGGTGGCTGGAAAAACACAGATTCTGTCCAGCCACGGTTTCATCATTTTACTTGACCCTAGTTCACCTATTTCATGTTATTTAAACATAATGTAGACCCTCAACATCGTGATTAACGTCAAGGAACTTGGATCTCGCCTTAAACCCGCTCAAGAACGCTCAAAAACCGACATTCCCAAGGTACTAATGCCATAAAATGTTTAGTAGAAAAACATGGACTAAGCCTAAGATACATATACATAACGAGGTGATGAATCATTAATATAAACTTGAAGTGTGTTAAAATGACATATAATGAAGGATAAATCATGTTAAGTAAAAGTTATAAAGGATTTATAAAGGTGTTAAAGGTGTTTAGGGAATATGGAAAATTAGTTAAGGGAATGAATAATTTTGATGATGATATAACACATAATTATAAAAGAATGAATAACGGTGATACAAAACGGATTCTTGAATGTGTATAAGTTAATAAGGAAGTTGATAACTTAAGCAAAACCGTGTCGGGTTATCATAAAAGTAAAAATAATAATAGTAATAATAATAGTGATAATAATAATAATAATGATAAAATATGAGTACTAGTAATAAAGATAAAAGTATAAATAAAAGTGCACATTAAACATAAGGTGCAACCCTTGCATCAGGTTTTGGAAATAAAAATAACGATGATTGTACGGGTAAAATACAAGGTACACGTATATTCCTATATACGCAAATGAAAATATAAATACCCATGTATAATGTTATAAAAACAAAGGATGTGTATAAGAGTTATAAAAGTAAAAGATAACTTTATGTTACGAAGACGAAAATACTAATAATACTTATCATATACATGAGGAAATGATATATACAATTAATACACATATATTCCTATATATGTGCCATACGTATAAATATAAAATACGGGTTTTTGTGATGGACATTGCGAGTAACTGGAAGGGTGGAGGTGCCGGTAGTCGGGACGTCCTGTCTAGGCTGGTAAACGAATATATCATAGATGGGTCCGTTACCTACCTGGGGACTAACGATGAGAGCTCCAAAACCTATTAGGCTAAAGCATGTCACGAACGTCATGATTACCGACGAATAATTTGTATCGAGCATTCCCTAATGCTCGGAGGATATATATATAAAGAGGATATAACGGATATACATAACAAGTATAAGACGTTGTCTAACGTCTGTATCGCTAATGTATAAAAAGTATACATATATACCGTCACCTCATAAGTATGTATCGGGCTAAGTATTAATAGTAGTATGAATATTATGTACTGAAGTACGTATGTATACGATATGATACAGGAACTCACCAAGTATAACGGAACATTATTCCTCATTTAAGGTGAGTCTCACAGCCCCTATTTTCACTATTTTCACTATGTTTTAAACTGTTTTCGGGGCGAGGGACACGTGTTTAAATATGTTTTATCATGGTGTATATCTTGATTTACAATGTGCGTGTACATGAGATATTTGGCGCGCTCATGGTACATAAAGTCCCCGGTATATATTGTAACCATAAACTATAGGCAACTATAGCCGAGGAACTCTACGGGTAGTACTACTGGTCTGACCAACCCACTCGTAAGTGGTCGCGCCACTTTATAAGACGGGTGCTTAGTTTTCCGATTTATTTATTCCCTCGTGGACTTGTGGGATGTTATGTGGGGCTTTATGGTGTATATATATAGTCAAGGAATGGTTACGAACTCATGTATTCACGTTACACTGCAAGTCATGGATACTGCATTCATGACGTTATGAGAATTATATTATAAAGCATTTTATCGAGTCACAAAACTTGTGAACTCACTCAGTTTATACTGATTAAATTATTTTACGTGTCTTTCAGGTATTTAGCTACGTGGAGAGGTCACGGTGTCTCACTACGGTTTTATGTTTAACTATGGAAATTTCATGTATGAGGATTTTATATTTTGGAGTTTTCACGGTTATATCTCCCTTCGGCAGGACATAACTGTGAAATCTCAATATGTTATATGTAAACTTTTTTTATGGATATTTTTGTAAAACTTATATTATGAATGAAATCCTCATGTATTTTATCATATAGTTGTTGCTTAACCGCGCTCTCGAAAAACCTTTCATGAGTTGCACACCGGTTGTTTCCGCCTATGGACCGGGTGTGACACATTCCGATCAATGGAGGTGGCATACTGGCACATCAACAATGGATTCTGCCGATTCCCGCGTCAACAAAGCAGGACCATCTCACAAACCCAAGATGAGGGTGACAATGCCATATGAGAAGATCCACATGCCGGCAATGACCGAAGAGGAACTAGAAGAGGAACCGGAAGAAAGAACTGATTCCAAGGAAGAACATCCGGACAACCCGAATGAAGTAACCACACCAATGGAAGAGCAACACTCAACCCCAAGCTACGGATCAGTCGACCCGTATATACAATTCCTCCATGAACTCAAGGGTAAGGCATCATCAAGTTTCCCACCTTACCAAGGCGAGATTCCGTCCATTGAAGAACAGGCGAATGAAATCCATGAACAGAATGAAGCTGCCAACGCATTCTTCAATTATCCCTCCGATGTGACATTTCCGTATCCAAACCCGAAGAACCACTATGACATTGTAATGATGGGTTACCGCGACCCACCTCCAAGATACGGGTATCCGACTGACATGCCTCAGTCCCAGGAGGAGTATTTGGACCGAGCCTTACACGAAACTGATGACCTTAGGAAAAATATTGCTATGGATGAAAAGAAAAAAAAGAAGATGGGAGACAAGCTTCTTCACAAATGCAACAAGCTCACCAAAGTAGTGAAGAATTTTATAAAGGATTAAGAAGATAAAGATGATGTGTTTAAGAGATGAAGTTTGTGTGTAATATAGTTTGTATGATATGTATCATATGTAAACGTAAGGATAGGACCTTATATATCGTTGAAACGATATATAAGTAAGTTGTAAAATAATATACATATCATTTATGATATGTATATGATTGTGAAATAAATAAAACTTGTATAATAAGAAAAGAAATGTGTTAAAGTTCAGATAAAAGAAAAGATTAAAAGAAAAAGAATGTCTAGACAAAGTGATAATCGTGAGGCATCCCGAAAGGAAGCCGAGAAACGTGAAATGAAAGGGAAAGGTCCCGAGAAAGAACGAGAGGAACCAATTCCCGACAAGTATATGAATCAAATACAACAAATGATTAGAAAAGCTGTTCAAGAAGAATCTGAAAATAGATCTCGTTCTAGACAAACAAAACATACTCAATCTGAAAATCCTTCCCGAAAATCTGTTTCAAAACCCCGTACTCGACCTTCACGTGAGGAAGAGAGTGAGCATGATTCAAACGACGATAAGGGTGTTAGAAAAGAATTTAAGAAACTTAAGATAAGTGGATGCTCGTTCAAAGACTTTAAGTACTACGGGCCAAAAGAATTTCACGGCGACAAATGAGCCATCACCACGGTTAGGTGGCTCGAAGATATGGAAACGATCGTCATTAAGCAAATGTTCGGACGAGGAGAAGGTACAATACTCCGCCTTGATGTTCAAAGGCGAAGCGCTTGAGTGGTGGAACACGCTAGTAATGAGTAGAGGAAGGGAAGTAATGTAAAAATTGACGTGGAATGAGTTTAAAGAGTTGGTGATGTCGAAGTTCTGTCCGATGCACGAGACAGATCAAATTCAAACAAAGTTCTTGGCTCACAAGGTTATCGGAACAAACCTTCGTGAGTATAACACGAAATTCCACGAATATTGTCGTTTGGTACCCCAGCTAGTCACACCTGAGTCTAGCAAAGTTACACGTTACATTTGGGGTTTGCCACGAGATATTCGTGACATGGTAAGGTCACACCTACCACAAACCGCTGACTCCGCGATGGAGTTGGCTGGATATCTGATGGGCGGAATGATCCGCAACAAGGAGGAGGATAAGAAGGTTGTGCCAGCACATGATTCGAGGAAAGGCGGAGATACCCGCTTCAAGGGTAAGGGAATCGACCAACGAAGGCATGGTTCCAATCTTGGCATCCCTTAATGCAAAATTTGCAAGAAATATCATAGAGGTAGATGCAACTTCGCCTCACGAGTCTGTGAATCATGTAATCGATCCGGCCACGCCACGACCGATTGTTGGAAAAAGAAGATGATCTGCTACAACTGCAAAGAAATGGGGCATCTTAGCTTTGAGTGCCCTAAAAACAAACCCGCGACGGGTGGTGCGGGTGGTAGCAATCAGAAGAACGAGCCCAAGAAGGGCAATGCAAGAATCTTCGTCCTTGATACGAAGAAGGCGGCCGACACACCGGAAACAATCACCGGTACGTTTCTTGTTAACAACGCTTATGCTAGGGTCTTGTTTGATTCAGGTGCCAACTTAAGTTTTATAGATTATAAGTTTTGTAGTCTATTAAACGAACCTTTAATCAAACTCAATAAAACTCTAAGCGTTGAGACCGCTAATGGCGAAACTGTAAAAATTACTGAAGCCTTAGAAAATGGAACAATCTTTCTAGCCGGTTACGTTTTGCCTATTCATTTGTTACCCATGACTCTTGCCGGTTTTGATGCTGTATTGGGTATGGATTGGTTATCCGACAACCATGCTTGTATCCTTTGCAACAGCAAGACCGTTGAACTTCAAGCCCCTGAAAAACGTACTATATGAATTGAGGGGATAAAGACGCAGGCCAAGTTACCCTAATTTCCATGATAAGGGCTAACAAATGTCTAAATCAAGGATGCTTAGCCTTCATGGCCTACGTCACCGAAGAATCAAAACCTAAAGAAATCAAAGACGTTCCCATTGTTTCCGATTATGCGGATGTTTTCCCTAATGAACTCCCCGGCATTCCTCCCGATCGTGAAGTAGAATTTAGAATTGATCTAATTCCTGGAACTGCTCTGATCGCTAAAGCTCCATATCGCCTCGCACCAACTGAGATGAAGGAATTGAAGAAACAATTGGACGAACTTCTCGAGAAAGGCTTTATACGACCAAGTTCATCGCCATGGGGAGCGCCGATACTATTTGTTAAGAAGAAAGATGGATCCATGCGGATTTGTATTGACTACCGAGCTCTCAACAAAGTCACAATCAAGAACCGTTATCCACTTCCACGTATCGATGACCTATTCGATCAGCTTCAAGGTGCTAGCTACTTTTCCAAGATCGATCTTCGTTCCGGCTATCACCAACTTAAAGTTCAATCCGAAGACATTCCGAAAACCGCCTTTCGAACAAGGTATGGCCATTATGAGTTCACCATTATGCCATTTGGACTTACTAATGCGCCAGCCGCGTTTATGGACATGATGAACCGCATCTGCAAACCTTACTTGGATAAATTCGTTATCGTCTTCATCGACGACATACTTATTTACTCTAAGTCTAAGTATGATCATGAAGTCCACCTTCGAACCCTACTTGAAATCCTTAGAACTGAGAAATTGTACGCCAGTTCTCGAAATACGAATTCTGGTTGCACGAAGTGCAATTTCTTGGTCACGTCATCAATGTCAATGGTATTCAAGTAGATCCCGTTAAGATTGAAGCTATCTCGAAGTGGGAGGTTCCAAAATCGCCAACCGAGATTCGAAGTTTCTTGGGATTGGTCGGCTACTACCGTAGGTTCATCGAAAACTTCTCCCGAATCGTTGTTCCCTTAACTTCTTTAACTCGCAAAAACGTCAAGTATGAATGGGGAGCAAAGCAACAAGAGGCGTTCGATATACTTAAACAAAAGCTTACCCAAGCACCTATACTGGCCTTGCCAGAAGGTACCGAAGATTTCGTTGTCTTTAGTGATGCATCCCATTCCATCTTGGGATGTGTGCTAATGCAACGAAAGAAAGTAATCGCCTACGCCTCTCGTCAACTCAAGGTGCACGAAAAGTACTACACAACTCACGATCTAGAGTTAGGCGCCATAATCTTCGCACTTAAGATATGGAGACACTATCTCTATGGAGTAAGATTTATCGTGTACACCGATCATAAAAGCTTGAAACACATCTTTGAGCAAAAAGAGTTTAACATGCGCCAACGACGCTGGATGGAAACTCTCAACGACTATGATTGTGAAATCATTTATAACGAAGGTAAAGCCAACGTTGTTGTTGATGCCTTAAGTCGTAAAGAGCATGAAAAGCCAAAAAGAGTCTGAGCGTTAAGGCTAGAACTTCAAATCGATCTTATTGACCAAATCAAATCTACTCAAGCTCAAGCTATCCACGAAAACAAGATCTCCGATGAAAAACGAAACGGCACCATTGACTCGCTTGTCAAAGGTGATGATGGTATCCTTAGAATGGGAAACCGGATTTGGGTACCGATCGTTGGAGACTTGCGCGAAAAGATCATGAACGAAGCCCATAAGTCCAAGTATACGATGCACCCCGGTAGTGAAAAAATGTATCAAAATCTTAAATCGAACTACTGGTGGAACGGAAAGAAAAAGGACACCGCTTCGCACGTTGCGAAATGTTTTACTTGCTTGAAAGTCAAGGTTGAACATCAAAAGCCTTCGGGATTGCTTCAGCAACCCAAACTTCCCGTGAGGAAGTGGGAGTTAATAACCATGGATTTTATAACCAAACTCCCAAAGACGACTCGACAACATAAAGCTATATGGGTGATTGTGGACCGTTTAACTAAGTCCGCACATTTCATACCTATCAATGAGTCGTACTCAATGGATAGATTAGCGCATATTTATGTGAACAACATCGTTGCTTTGCATGGAGTACCGCTATCTATAATTTCTGATCGAGATAGCCGTTTCACGTCTCACTTTTGGAAAAGCTTCCATCAAGCACTCGGTACAAAGTTAAACCTTAGCACCGCCTATCATCCACAAACTGATGGGCAAAGCGAAAGGACTATCCAAACGTTGGAAGATATGCTCCGCGCTTGCGTTATTGACTTAGGTGGAAGTTGGGACGACCACTTACCCCTAATGGAATTTTCGTATAACAATAGCTATCACGCGAGTATTCAAGCCGCACCATTCTAGGCGTTATATGGTCGTAAATGTAGAACGCTCGTGTGCTGGTCTGAAACTGGAAATAATCAATTGTCTGGACCCGAAGTAGTCCAAGAGACCACCGATAAAGTTCTTCAAATCCGCGAACGACTTAAGACGGCACGTGATCGCCAAAAGAGTTACGCCGATGTCCGTCGTTAGCCGTTAGAGTTTAGTGTCGGTGACAAAGTTCTTTTGAAAGTCTCGCCATGGAAAGGCGTAGTCCGATTCGGCAAGAAAGGCAAACTAAGTCCTCGATTCGTTGGACCTTTCGAGGTACTCGAACGAATTGGTACTGTCGCATATCGTTTACGACTACCCGAGGAAATGCAAGGGATACACGACGTATTCCATGTTTCGAATCTAAGAAAGTGTCTAGCCGATGAATCTCTTTCAATGCCCCTAAAAGACGTAGAAATCAATGAAAATTTAAAATTTGTAGAACGTCCCATCCAAATCGAAGATTCAAAACTAAATAAACTTAAAAAACGAACATTGAAAATCGTGAATGTAAGATGGGATTCCCGAACAGGACCCGAGTGCACATGGGAACTCGAGTCCGAAATGAGAAAGAAATACCCCCACTTGTTCTCGTAAGCAATCTCGAGGACGAGATTTATTTCAAGGTGGGGAGGATGTAACATCACGTAAAATATATTATTTAAGTGTAATTAGTATACTTAAATAATAAAGAAAATACGTTTCTTAAAGAAGAACAACGTCGGGTTTTTAAATATAAACTAAAGGTTTATAAAGATTACTTTTTAACTAAAGGTTATAAAGTAAAGGAAATAATGAACTAAAGGTTCATCGAGATGATAAAACTAAAGGTCTTAAGCAGGATCGTGTATCCGACTAATAAATGTTATACTCGTACTATAGGTGCGAGATAGCAAGAGGAGAACTAACGGAAGGTGTTGGAAGCCGATCCCATTGAAAAGGTGAATACCCCCCACTTTTACAAACTTGTTTTCAAACAAACAAACATGTTATGTGTAAAACTTTACATGAGGCTACGTGTCTCTAAAAACATTATAAAACTAAAGGTCTTAAGCAGGATCGTGTATCCGACTAATAAATGTTATACTTGTACTATAGGTGCGAGATAGCAAGAGGAGAACTAACGGACGGTGTTGGAAGCCGATCCCATTGAAAAGGTGAATACCCCCCACTTTTACAAACTTGTTTTCAAACAAACAAACATGTTATGTGTAAAACTTTACATGAGGCTACGTGTCTCTAAAAACATTATAAATAAGAGTATAAGCCAGCCCTCAGGCTATGGTATACGTTTGTCTGGATCCTTACATATGTGGAACGCGGTGGGCACATCGCACCACGCTTGGTCACGACCTCCAGCCACGATGGGCCGGACCTAAGTTACGTCCGAGTGGGGAATGGCCATGTGTATATTTATGGTACCTAAGTTATGTCATAAACGCTGCGGTGTTTCGCTGAGGTGATCTCAAGCAGAGACTCGAGTTTATAATGATTGTTTTAACTTGATTATTCCTAAGCCAAGATGGGCCGAGACTTATGTGGTCTCGAGGGGTGATTAAGTAAAGAAAATATTTTTAGCGTCAACATATTCACCAGCATTCGTTGCTGATGTATTTTATTAACATTTTGCAGGTAATAAGGAATAGAGCTTGAAAGACGAAGAAGCTCAAGAATCTGGTGTCTCGGATAATTTTATGTAAATGTAAAATATGGTGATTTTGTAAAACATATAAACAAGTAAACTTAAAACGAGACTTTCGTTTCTTCTTTTGTATTGTAAATATTTTAATAACGATCCTTTGTTTTTATAAAGTCTTCCGCTTAAACCCGCAACTCTGATTTATTTACAAATATGGTACCAACTATGGTTCACACTCCTAGGCCTAGATTGGGGGTGTGACAATAAAATCCCCCTTTAATAATAATATTTAAATAGTCGTGTCATTAAGTCGAGTCTAATTAGCTAGTTACGTAATTTAAAAAGTCTCGTGGGTTCAATATCCGGACTTACTTAGCTATAATAGAGTCGACCGGTACATTTACCGGTCAATAGTTTAAGAGTCTAGAGTATTATTTAGTGTCTAGATTATCGTGTTTTTATATAACTACTTTTAGCACATCACCGTTCTCATCGAACTCTCTCCCAGTCTCTCAGTCAATAGCTATCTTTCTCTTTTACAAATCGGCAACACCATTGGTCACTTAATTGATCTTTGCTAACACAACCACCAATGATATGACCGCTTCTTTATCACATCCACCATGGAACCGTAATCGATCTGCGCAAAAACTACCCAAATCTGTTCGTATGAATACCCCAAAATCTGATAATTATAGAACCCTAATCGATATGGTTTTAAACGATGGTGATGGTGGCTGGTATCTGGCTGGAGATTGTGATTGTGGCTGGTTTAGTGGTGGCTGGAGCCAAAAGTGAGGAATTTGACAAAGAAGGGATTTGGAGATGGTGATGATAGTTTAAAAGTGAGATATTATAAAAGATTGGGGTTTTGTTTTTGTAATTTGTGTTTTAACATTAATCTTTGTATTAGTTACATAAATAGTCCCTTAAGGCTAAGATGACCGAACTACCCTTGTGTGCAAAGTACATGACTGAATTTAACAGAAATATTTAACGCATGTTAGTCGAAATGACGAAAACTATTACAAAATTTTAATTTAAAGGACGTTTTTTGACATTTCTTTTGCTAAAGGAGGTCCATTGAAAAAAAGTTCAAACATAAATGATGAGTCTTGCTATTCTGTCATTTTTTTATTTAATTTCGATTTACATAATGTGCACATATGTACATTATCTTTTATCTTAACTGTACATATATATAAAGAATAATATGTATGAAATTAAAAAATAAGTATTAAACATATATGTATAATTTTTGCTAAACCGATATTTTTTTATTTCTTTTTATGAAACCGGGATAAAAAAATAAAAAAAAAATTGGTTTTTTTAATTTTCGCGTTTTTTTTGTTTTATAAATTATTTTTATTTAAAATAATTTGTTTTGTGGTACAAAATGATTCTCAAAGTTATTAATTTCAAAATGGTTCTCACAGAATCTCAATCACATATATATAGTTTGAAACCTAATCGCTTTCATGCCATATAATCTTAAGTTAATTCGTTAATTTTTCCTCAGCCCTTCTACAACAACAACCGTATCTTGAGTGTTAAGCTTGTATTTTTACGATGAGAACAAGCATATAATTCATCATATAAGTTAGCATTCTGTCAACAAGTCAACCATAAATCTAGTGACCAGCCATTAGAGCAAATAAATGCTCCGGATGTGATGACAAACCATAAATGTATAACGGAAAGCAGTTGGTTGAGAGAAAAATGAGGAATCAAATCTTTTATGTGGGTTGAGTTTTGATTATTTGTAAAAAACAAATTGATTTAACATTAAAAACTAGCCTTAACATTTTTATTAACCATATATATTAACACATTAGTTTTTATCCTCCGTATTACGGGGGTTGTTTTATATTATTTGTTTCTAATATTTACTTATTTTTTGAATTTTAATTTTTTTATTGTATGAAAGTTAATAATATACTTATAGTTTGATGATAAATTGTTTTACAAATAAATGGGATGTTATAACCCGGTTTAAAAGCTATATGGGTTTGACGAGACCCAAAACCCGTTAATTTTTTTTACTATAAAATTGGTTATTTAATTATAAATAATATATATCTTTTTTTTAAATAAATTAGATATTAATTTTTAGTATATCCCTACATTATAGGATTTTTATATCAAATATTTGATGATATTAGTTTTTAATTTAATAAGATGTTATAACTCGTTTAAGAAATATCTAGGATTGATGAGACCCATACCGTGAATTCGCGTCAGATACATGAAAAGCCTCCATCTAAAAATCAAGCAAATCTGGTGACTCCAAAAAAAGGAGCGACCACATCGCGACACGTATTTATAGATTTAAAAGCCTAAAATAATAAATATGGACCAACTTTTATAACAAACATTCAAACAAGTTTGGTACGTTCGGTTATTGTCGGCTTTCAATTTCAGTTCAATTATCGATTTTTAATTACCCTAGTTTTTGTTCTATGTGAGGATGTTATTTACTTAAAGTAGTTATGTGTCTGTGTGTGTTGACATATTGTCAATTACGATGTTACATAAAAACAAAACAAAAACCAACAGTAAACTAAAATGTAAAAGTATCACTACATGACCCACATGTAGCAATAATGAAACAAGTGATAGATCCATACCCGAGTCAACTAAAATATAACAAGTTTCTCAAAATGATCCATATATAGCTACACCGAAACAATCAATAAATCAATACGGTAAGCAACCAAAGCATCTACTCGCATGACGAACAACTGTTTCCCTATCATGTCCTGGTTTAGAATCATGTTCTCGATATTTGTATCAACTAACAAATTCAAGGATTCTTGATACAGTGGATGCGACTGCATCACTCGAGGTACCGGCATTGCTCCATCAGCCGGTGGGGGTGGATCCAGTTGTTGAATCAAGAACATAAATCGTGCGCCGCGAATGAGGTGGTTGCCGAAATGTACAGGCGGGAACACTCCTCCTCCTATCAGCCTGAACTGAATCACACCGTGGTGATCTGGAACACCGGTGAAGTAACCAAGCTCCATATTGAGCATCACACCCTCCATATCCCCTGTACCTGAAACATCAATTCAACACGCCATTATTGATCGATCAGAGCTAAGGGGTGTTTGGGATTCCTTATTTTTCCTCTTTATAATTTTTCATTAAGTTAATAAGTTACAAAATTATAACTTATGGAACTTTTCCTCTCACAGTATAAGCAATACCAATCACCTTATTACTTTTTAAAAAGTTTATAAGTTATAAGTTGGTGTCATAGTCCTGTGTTAAAATCATCTAAGTAATATTAGTCTCCGGCAGCAGATTCAAGGATCGCTGAAATAGTGGATGCGACCACATCACTCGAGGCACCGACATTGGTCCGACAGTCGGTGGGGGTAGATTTAGTTCTTCAGGCAAGAACATGAATCGTGCGTCGCGAATGAGGTGTCAGCCGAAATGTGCGTGTGGGAACACTTCTCCTACTCGCGTGAAACGAATCACGCTGTAGTGATCCGCCATACACGTGAAGTCTCCTAACCCGCATATTGAGCATCACATTCGGTGGCAAAGCCATACCCGAAACATCAATTCAACACGTTATTATTGATCGATTGGAGCTAAATCAATACATATAAATCCTAAACTGAGCCGTGAAAATGATTCATAATTGAGATTGAGGTAACGAATTTGTTGATACGGACCTGTTTAGTTTGATGAAATCGGTGAATTGATTCTTCAAAGTCGATGATGGTGGTGATGTAAGGAATTTGATGAAAATTGGTGAGATTCAGGGATCAGAGAATGAAGTTGACAACCGGTAATTGATTCGTATTTATATTTATTTTGTATTTATTTTCATTTCTTTGTGGGTTTGAGTTTGGTGATTTCTGGATGTATATAATTAGGGGTTTTGATGTTATGAACTCAAATACATCTTCTAAGATTCATTTTTGTAAAAGAAAATTTAATTGATGCCATTGTTCTCTAAGTTGCTGGTTCAAGTCCCTCGGATGACGTCAATGAAGAAACATGGACCTCATCTTGGTTGAATATGGGTCGATGTTCTTTGGGATGAAGATGAATAGAACAACACTTCGTATTCTTTAGCTCGTTCCAGATCTGAAACTATAAGTGACACGTGAAATGTATAGTGTGCTTTGGGTTAGCGGGGTGAGACTAATCCGACTCAAAACAGCCGCCATCACCACCATTATGGTGGCCACTCTAGTGCATACAATGGTGTATGAAACAAGAGAGAGTATAGGTTTAGAGAGAAGGAAATAAACTCGAGGAGAAGGAGACATCCTCTGTTTTATAGGTGGAGAAGAGTGGAGCCCTAGTGGGCCTTTCCATAGCTTGGGCCTTGCAATGGTTTTTTTTGGTTGGACTGGGTCTGCGCTCTTATGTGTTGGAATTTTTGGGATGTAACCTCCATTGTTTGTATGTGTGAACATGTGATTGCTACATTTTTAGTATCTTTTTTCTATTGTATGTTTGATCTTGTTTAAGAGTTATTGCTTCTTCTCAATGATTTAGATAATTTGTTTTTTATATAGTTGCTAGAATTGAGGTACATTCGACTTGAATCACTCTATAATCTTTTGTTCCAAAGTCAAGAAGGTACAATAAAATTAAAAACATTAATCATGTTATAGTCTTACGGTGACAAAACATCTTCTTTTTGTACTTGGGTCACCGCCTCACAGAGACAAACGTCGTTTCGTTCAAACATTGATTTAAGTTAACGACTCAGAGGGAGCCGAATAGAGAAAGAAGTGTTGTGGTGCTGGTGGTGGTGTAGAGAGAGAGAAAGAGAAGTGGTGTGCTGGTGGTTGTATAGCGACAGAAAGAAAAGAGTCAAATAAAGGTAATCTAATTATCTTAAATCTATAATATTTTTTTTATTTTTAATTAAATAATATTTTTTATATTTTATTATTATATTTTATTTTTTCTTTACTCAAGCATCTCCCAATATCTTTTAACAAATATTAGAATATTATTGAGGGAGAATTCTGATTCTTAGAAATTATATATATTAAATATTAAGTGGTAGTTTACTCACATAAAAGTAATATTCATAAGATGATCTTATTAGCTTATGACATGTGTGCAAAGCCTTTCTAATTTCAAGGTAAGCAATTCATTATTCAATTTACGACTTTTTTTTGCATATACTACAAACATCATTTGCTTTTAAGATTTCTACATATACTATATTAAAAGACAAAGACGTTTCTAGTGACAGTTTTGTCATTATTCAAGAATGTCACTTTCCATTTTGCTTATGGTACAAACACGTATTTGCATAGCCAATTATCAATCATGCTTTGCTGTGTCGTTCTTTTGTACCAATAAGTAATAACCACTATTTTATCTTAAATGAGAAAAAAAATAAGTATTTGTCTTTGTCTTTTAGTAAGAAAATACAATATTAAAAACGATTTATTTTGTTAAACATTATCAATATATATACAATTATATAATTGCAAACTTTGTGTGTATAAAGGTTTGTACTGTGTGCAAAAAAGTTCTTTAAGTTTTTTAGTTAAATCTCATACATTTTATATTTTACCTTTAAATCTACATTTTTTATCTTCTATAATTATAAGTTTTTTGCAAAACATATTTCAATTTTAACCAACATAATTTCCAACTTTTAACTTTAGCCCCTAATACGTTTATTTGTCACAGTTCAACGTTCGGTCCTAAGACAACTTAGTTATTCTTTTCTTCACGTTTTGGTCTAGTTTTTGCAAGTTAACACTTTTTTAGTTAAATCTTATGCCATTTATATTTTACGTTTAAATCCCTGCATTTTTTTATCTTTTACAAGTTTGTTGCAAAACATATTTCAATTTTAACCAACACAATTTTCCACTTTCAACTTTAGCCCCTAATACGTTTGTTTTCACAGTTCAACGTTCGGTCCTTAGTCAATTTAGTTATTCTTTTCTATGCTTCATGTTTTGGTCTAGTTTTTGCAAGTTAACACTCCACACGGCGTGCATGGTCGGGCGTTTTTATGTCTACTTTTAGTTCAGTTTAACAGTCTTGCTGCAAAGCGCGGGTCCAACACCCTATCAACACACAAGTTTGATAAAACGTTTAAACAATACTTTCTTGGTGGCATTAATGCTAGTTGCTTATAAACAGTATAATTTTATCTCTTGTCAACCACAACCACTTACAACTACACTTTAGAAAAAATAGAGAACTCACTTACGTAATTAAGAGACGCTGTTGGAAATGCTCTAGCGTCTTTTGGTTTGAATATTTTGCGAACTTGGTTTGTCTATTTTAAACGAAATTTTGTTACTTCACGGGGCTTGTTTTTCTAGTCATAAATCCAAATATGGTTTAGGAGTTTATTTTAACGTCTTCAAAACCACAAGCTAGGATTTGATACTAATGGCCATATAGAGATCCTTGGCCAATGGAATGAATATCTTATTTTGGACTTAAATATATGAAGAACTTTCGGTAAAGAAAAAGATGGCACTGCTTTACATTTTGCTTTATTAGAACGCGATACAATTACAAGTGGCGTACATGAGGCATGTATTCTTAGATGTGCGAGAGTTTGAAGATATCGGATATCGGTTAAATCTCTTTATATATGTGGTATAATGCAACGTGTGGTAGTGTCGGTCCATAAGATACCTATTTTCATTTCATCCTCTATGGACCTCCTTTGATTAGTTTGAGTCACGTTATTTTTTGCATTATTTATCTTTTAGTCTTGCACATGTTTTTGAAGTCTCTTTGTATGGGTCGTGTTACGTCCTCTCTAGTTTTTAACTTTTTAATATAGTTATTGTTGTTGTTAGTGTAATCTTGCATAAGTGCGGGGACCTAGTTGTCGCACTTACAAACCTAGGGAGTTATTGAGTTAGTTTTTCTCTTATTCTTGTCTAACAAGTAATTGTATGGTTATAATCACAACAACAATTTATTAATCAATACAATAAAGGTTTAGACTTGAAATCTTATTGTCTTCAATCGATCAAGAGCTCACGATTAAGTTCTAAGATTGTCGGCGAGGATTACCGATCGAGAAGATCCGGCAAGTAAGGACGGTGTTTCACCGCGAGAGCTTGTGACGGCGGTGATCGGAGATCAAGAGTAGGCGGAAAAGAACCAGTTCCGGTGACTCGTGTGTTGGAATTTTTAACGGCGTAGGAGCGGAGGCTTAGACAAGACTCCGGCGGCTTACGTGAACAAAAGTTTTGGCGGCCAAGGTTTTCGTCCACGACGAAGGTTTTCTAATCGGTTACCGAGGGATTTTTGTTTGGTCGGTGGAAAGATATTTGCATAACAGGAAGTTTTGTGATACTTGAGTATTATAATTGGTTATAATCTTCAATTTTCAAGATCTCACCTTTTTGTTTCCAAGTCTGAAGATAACGATTGGAACAAATCAGTTTGTTTTCTTTTGGCTTAAGTGATTAAAAGCTTTTGTGAGGAAGTGCAATTAAAAATATTTTATTTGTTTTCAATTAACGTACCATTGGTCAAGGAAATAGAACAAGATGGGTGATCAATAAAATAATCAAGTCGGAGGGCCAAGTAATCAAGTCGGTTTTCTCAAAGAATCGAGTTCCCTCTCGATTCAGTTTCCGATTCTTACGTCCACCAATTATACGATCTGGACCGTAAAAATCAAGACCATCTTCAAGGTTCAAGGGTTGTTGGAGGCTATCGAACCAAGAACGGGAACGATAGTTGATCCGAAGATAGATGGGTTGGCGATTGTGTACCTTTATCAAGGCATGCCGGAGGCTTTGGTGATGCAAGTGGCTCACCTTTCCACCGCTAAAGAGATATGGGATGCACTTAAGACTCGTTTCGTTGGGGTTGATAGGGTTCGAGAAGCACGGATCGAGTCTCTTCAACATGAGTTCGATGTACTCAAGATGAAAGAAACGGACACGATTGATGACTTCTCGACCAAGATAAGCCAAATAGCTTCCAAAGCAAGTAATCTTGGAGAACCGTTTGAAGAAAAGACCCTTGTGAGAAAGCTTTTGAAGTCCGTTCAGAGAAAGAGGTATATAGCGATTGTTGCTACCATTGAACAGTTTGCCGATATAAAGACCATGACGTTCCATGAAGCCGTTGGACGCCTAAAAGCGTTTGAGGAACGATATGGAGATGAAGACAAACCCAGGTCCGGTAAGCAAGAACAACTCCTATATACGTATGAAGAATGGAAAGCTAAAAGCAATCAAGAAAGGCATTATGGTAAAGGCAAGATGGGAACCGAATCAAGTCAAAAGAACAAGGGAAAGTGTAAGGTTGTGGATCGGGAAAAGAAAGAACCCCGAGTGAAGAAGGATCGGTCAAAGATTAAATGTTATCGGTGTGATGAACTAGGACACTTTGCTACGTCATGTCCTAACCGAAACAAGGAGACGAACGGTAAAAGTAACCTCGCTCAAGATGGCGGACCGGTTCTAAACATGATGACGGTAGCTCGGAGTAAGGAAGATGTCATTTTTCTAAAAGAAGGTCGGGTTGGTCCAAAGCAATATGCTTCAACCCCATGTGATAAAAACACATGGATTCTTGATAACGGGGCGAGTAACCACATGAAGGGAAATCCGGAATGGTTTTCCAACATCGATCTTAACAAGACCGGTAAAGTAAATTTCGGTGATGAGTCGTGTGTTGAAATCGAAGGTCGGGGCACGATAGTAGTAGAAGGTCAAAGGGGAGAACAACGAGCCTTGAGTGATGTTTATTTTATTCCATCTCTTAAAAATAATATTATAAGTCTCGGGCAATTAGACGAGGGAGGATGCAAGATCGGGATCCAAGACGGTATCTTATGGATATTCGAACAAGATGGAAGGCTTCTAATCAAGGTACCGCGTTCCTTCAACCGAGTTTATAAAATTAAGTTAAAGGTTGTTTCTCCGGTTTGCTTACAAGTCAATTTGCATAATGTTGCATGGATATGGCATGCTTGATTGGGGCATTTGAATTTCGATGCCCTTCGGGGTCTCACAAAACTCGTGAATGGAGTGCCAAGAATCGAACACCCGATGCAAATTTGTGATGCATGTATGCTAGGCAAACAAACAAGATCGGATATCCCGAAAGAATCTAATTATCGTGCAAAGGTACCGCTCGAGCTCGTTTATGCCGATGTTTGTGGCGCGATTACTCCCGATACACATGGTGGCAACCGATACTTTTTACTTGTTGTTGACGACTACACCCGATATATGTGGGTTTTCACGATAAAGACGAAAGACCAAGTTGCGGGTTTACTCATTGATTTCGTGAAAAGGGTGGAAAACGAAACAGGCAAGAAACTCAAAACCATACGCACCGACAATGGGGGTGAGTTTACATCCCATGTATTGGAAGATTACTTTTCAAGTATAGGTGTGGCACATCAGTTTACGGCCCCGTACACCCCACATCAAAACGGGGTGGTTGAAAGAAGAAACCGAACCATACTTGGTACGACTCGAAGTTTGTTAAAGGCGATGTCACTACCACAAGATCTATGGGGAGAAGCGGTTCATCACTCAGTTTATTTACTAAACCGGTCACCAACAAAATCGTTGGAGGATTCGACTCCGTACGAGCGTTTAAAAGGAAGAAAACCGAACCTTTCACACGTTAAAGTGTTCGGATGCACGAGGTATGTCAAAGTCCTTGGTACCAGTTAAAAGAAATTAGACGACCGAAGCATTGTGATGATTCACTTAGGTACTCAACCTGGAACAAAAGCCTACCGTATGTTTGATCCGATCAAAAGGCGAGTACACGTTACGCAGGATGTCAAGTTTGACGAGTGTAAAAGGTACGCGTGGGCCGATCTTGACAAACAAGAGGGCGAAAAGGGTCCTGAATGGACCAAGTTTATTGTTAGGTGCGATATTGAACCCGAATCGGAGCAGGTGACATCCGGGTTCGACACCGGGTCTGTAGATCGACATGATACCGGTGATTTGGTTCGTATCAGAAACGAAAGTGAGTCATCAAGTTCAGAAGGTGGCAACTCACCTGTAAGCTCGGCTAGGCCCAACACTAGCCTAAACGAAGAACCGTTACAAGTTATTCAGCTGCGTCGAACTACTCGAAAGAGTGTTTTACCCAAGAAATTTAGCGACTTTTTGGTTGAAGGTGTACTGACACCCGCCGAGCAAGACCCGACAACCGACGAGGTAAATCTCCTATTATTATTAGATGATGAACCGGTAAATTTTCGAGAAGTGAATAATGAAAAACATTGGAGAAAAGCAATGGAAGCGGAGATCGAGTCGATTGAAAGAAACAAGACATGGCGATTAGTCGAAGCACCACCCAAAGTAAAACCGATAGGTTTAAAGTGGGTCTATAAAATCAAAAGAGATGAAGCCGGGAAAATAACGAAGTACAAGGCCCGACTCGTAGCTAATGGGTATGCTCAGAAATATGGGATCGATTTCGAAGAGGTGTTTGCACCAGTGGCGAGAATCAAAACCGTTCGACTTTTACTCGTGTTAGCAGCAAACCGAGGTTGGGAGGTGCATCACTTGGATGTAAAATCCGCGTTTCTTCATGGTGATTTGAAAGAAGAGGTGTACGTATTTCAACCGGATGGGTTCTGTAAGAAAGGTGAAGAAATAAAAGTGTAAAAGTTGGCTAAAGCGTTATACGGTCTACACCAAGCTCCAAGGGCGTGGAATACTAAACTAGACGGGTAGTTAAAAGAACTCGGTTTTACTCGATGTAAACAAGAACAAGCGGTTTACAAAAGGTGTTCTGGTCAAAGGCTACTACTCGTTGGAGTTTACGTTGATGATTTGATAGTCACAGGTACAAGTGTGCAAGAAATTGCAAATTTCAAAAGACAAATGGAGTCAAGGTTCGAGATGAGTGATCTCGGGTTGTTGCATTACTATCTCGGGATCGAAGTGAAGCAAAGCGATCGTGGGATAACGTTAAAGCAAAGCGGTTATACAACGAAGATCCTAAAAGAAGCAAATATTTGGGAGTGCAACTCGACTCAATTTTCTATGGAACCAGGCTTAAAGTTGTCAAAGGAAGATGAAAATCCGAAGGTAGATCCGACCGGTTATAGAAAGATAATCGGAAGCTTGCGATATTTAACTCATACGAGACCTGATTTGAGCTACTCGGTTGGTTATGCAAGTCGATTCATGCAATCACCAACTCAAGCTCATGCTCAAGCGGTTAAATATATTCTCTGATATTTAAGAGGTTCACTAGACTTTGGTATTACTTACTCGAGAGGCGAAAACAGTATGTTGCATGGTATAGTGATAGTAGTCATGCGGTAGATATGGATGATTGTCGAAGCACCCCAGGTTTGATTTTCTACTATGGTACATCACCGATATCATGGGTTTCTCAGAAACAAGGAACAGTGGCGTTATCATCATGTGAGGCTGAATTTATGGCAGCTACATCGGCTGCATGTCAAGCCTTATGGCTTCGAGGTTTTTTGTCAGAGATGACTGGAGAAAAGGAGGAGATCGTGACGTTGAAGGTGGATAATTCATCGGCTATTGCTTTGATGAAGAACCCGGTTTTTCATGAGAGAAGCAAGCACATCAACACACGATACCATTTCATTCGGGAGTGTATCGAGAGAGAACAAATCAAGGTGGAGCATGTCAGTGGAGATTTACAAAAAGCAGACATCCTTACAATAGCGTTGCCACGGTTGAAGTTTAACGAGATGGGAAGCTTCATCGGTGTCACAAGATTAGGGGTGATTGTTAGTGTAATCTTGCGCAAGTGCGGGGACCTAGTTGTCGCACTTACAAACCTAGGGGGTTATTGAGTTAGTTTTCCTCCTATTCTTGTCTAACAAGTAATTGTATGGTTATAAATAGGGGTTATTTGTAATCAAATAATCACAACAACAATTTATTAATCAATACAATAAAGGTTTAGACTTGAAATCTTATTGTCTTCAGCTGTTAAAAAAAAGTATGTTGCTTCCTCACACTTTGAATCATTAGAGGAGTGTATAAGTCCGACAAAAATCACATTTTTTCTCTTATTTTGCATGTCTCCTCTACTAGAGAATTTTTAGAGGGTTGGCATAAATAATTTGACATTTAAAATCCACTTGCATATTTAAATAGTATAACTATAAAGTAAATTACATGGAATGTTAGTATTTCAGAATCTATTTGTCTAATATCGTATACTAAAATGGATATGGATGAACGCTAAAAGCTTAAGCTAAATTGTATAAACAACTAATTTATCCTTAACTTAAAAAAAAATACAAACTAATAATAATAATAAAATCACCATTCCATTTTCTTCTAAGCCGAACTAAGGTCTCTCCAATGCAATGCATTTAACACGCATTTGGGTGAGGTGACAACCGCATTTTAGGATGATGAATAGGAAAATATGTGCAATTTTATGTAACTAGTATTACACCTGGCGTGTTGCGCCGAGGCAAGTCAGTAAAACCCGAGCGTTGGTAAACCCAAGTATTGTCGGCTCCAAGCGTTGAGGCGGTAAATCGACGCGATCTGGGTCGGTTTTGGTTACGTGTGTTATTGTACTAGAACCAAAACCAAAAATAAAACAAAAATATGTAAAAGTTGAGGTGGGCTAATGGGGTGGCGTCGGTCAATAAATTTATTCAGGCGTTCGTAAAATCAGACATTGTCGATCCCAAGTGTTGAGGTTGTGACTCTACGAAAATGCCGTGGGTTTCCGTCACGTTTGTTACAGTACCGGAAGCCAAGGCTCAAAATAGTTGAAAATATTTTAGCCAACATTGTTGTGAAGAAATAGACGATTGGGCAATTCTAGCATGTGTTGTACCCTGCAGCCTTTTCAGAATTGGATGTTTTGTATGTTGTCCTTCAGGTGGTCTATCATCATTACTTATTTGCAGAGAATCAAGTTAGTTATGCTATACAATATATTTACTTTTTTATTTTTATTTTTATTTTCTAGAATGACTCATAATATACTCTTAGTCAGTGTTGAAAAAATACCGACTACGCACCTATTAATCCCCGATTAATCGCTAGTCCTCACTTCACTGATTAATTTTGGGCGAGTCGGCTAATTAACCGGTCAATGTTTAAATCCGGCCAAAATCGACGGTTTCTGGCGAGATTCCGACCAAAATCAGGGGATTCCGGCGAGATTATGACTAAAATCTGTGGTTTCCGACGAGATTCCAGTAAAACCAGCGAGATTTCAGCCAATTTCCAACCAAAATATGTTTGTGTATGTATAAAATTGAAAATTACATATAAAAATGTGTGCATGTATATATAAAAATGAAAAATATACATTAAAGTCCGATCCGATTAATCGTTGGTCCTCACCCCACTACCGACTACCGATTAGCGATTTTTACAACAATGCTCTTAATTCATTCATATTAACCACCCATATCTTCGAGTTAAGTTTATGTATGGATGAAAGACACGTTATATTACAATGGTTTTCATGAGACGATAATACGCTATATGCTAATATGCATGCAACATCTGGGATAAACTGTGTGATACCTTAAAAGAGTCAAAGCTCGGTTCAAACTCAGTTGCACATTGTGAAATTAATACATATAAGTAAAAAATATGTAAAGCTTAAAACTAAACAAAGCTAAACGAGCTTCTCATACAAGAATCGAGCTCAGGCTCGATAACCAATACGAGTTTTATTTGAGGCTCAAGCTTGGCTTGTTTGCACCCCTATTACTACTTGAATTAATTGCTTTAATAGTTAAATCCTAAGCAACTTTAATTGGGTGGTTGTAGTGTAATAAATATATAAAATAAAATAAACGGTGAAGAGATGGGGTCCCAGATCTACTCGTAAGTTAATAAACAAGTTAAATAAATTGAGCATAACCCGTTTAACTAATCAAGTCAATTTGAACATGCCAAACACAATTTGTTTAATTAAACAGTTCAGTTCAAATAAGAGCTTAGAGATTTATTTAAGTGAGTTATATATACAGTCTAAAACCTATCGCTTTCATGCCATATAATCTGAAGTTAATCCGCTCTTTCCTTAGTTCTTCTACAACAACAATCATATCTTGGGTCTTAAGCTTGTATTTTTACGGTGGGAACAAGCATGTAATTCATTCAGAATTTAACATTCGACCAATAAGTCAACAAACCAAAATAGTTTGACAACTCAGTGTGTGATGGTGGGTAGCGGCACATCACCGGTATCCGCTGGAAGCGGTTGGGGGTCTGGTCTCGTAACTCCCGAATCTAACAACTGTTTTCGTGTCATAGTTTTGGGTTAAAATCATCGAAGTAATATTCATCTCCAATAGCATATTTGAGGATTGTTGAAACAATGGATGCGATTGCATCACTCGAGGCACCGACATTGGTCCTGAACCGATGGGGGTGGATTCAGTTATTCCGGCAAGAACATGAATCGTGCACCGCGAATGAGGTGTTGGCTAAAATGTGCGGGCAGGAACACTCTTCATTCTACTAGGGTGAAATGAATCACGGCGTAGTGATCCGCCATACCGATGAAGTTACCTAACTGCAGATTGAGCATCACATTTGGCGGCAAAGCCATACCTGAAACATAAATTCAACACGTTATTATTGATCGATCAGAGATAAACGAATACATATAATGTAGGAAAAGTGGTTCACTTTTAGTGAAGATAATAATAAAAATATAATAACGATACTCTCGTTTATCGTGGGAAATTCACTTAGTACAATACTGTTTACAAAAGTACATAAAAAGAATATAAAATGCAAATTTATATACCAAAATGATTTAATCCATATCTTACTAGGAGTGCTTCCATAAGCTTTCTTCTAGTATCCATGTCACGAGTCTTCATCACTTGAGTCTTCAACAAATGTTTCTTCAAAACAACAATTCCTTTATTGAAATTGGGTAACGGTTTTGGTTGAGGATCGTGTTAGACACGGGGCCCTTAAAACAGATTTCGTGCCTACTCTCAAGCGCGTCTGTTTCCCAGGGTACAACAACTGGAACAATATGTGTACTGCCGGAGATGGCCACGAACACGAGGAAGTCACCGGCTATATTGGTGTTTATCAAGATGTAGGAAAATTTTTTGAAGTTGTTTGACATAAATATATAGAGTGCTCCTCTCTAAATTTTGTCATGAGTGTGTGTAAGTGATTCCAAAATATTTTTAAGTGTGTCTACAACATGAAGCAACAAGTTCATTATATACTTACACAAAATGAGAAATACTTTAACCAAATTAATATGTCATAAACAATAAAATTAATTTAGTCATAAACAAGATAATTAATCTTGTAATAAACTTGAAATTAATTATTGTAATTAACATGGTTAAATACTTTTAATTAAATTTAAGTGGTGAATCAAAACCATCATATTTATTCATGACCTGAGTTGAAACAAACTATTTGACCAGGTCCAAACAATTGTTCGCAACAGTGCATTATGCAGGCGCGACACTCATGCGCTCCTACGTGGGACACGATGTCAAAGATAAATCCAATTTTCTCTTCTTTGGTTATTCCAACCATACAACTTCGAGCATTGATATTCATTCATCTACGCTCCGTTTTGGACACTCAAATCAATATTTATACAACACATATATAAATATATTATTCATGTCCAAAGTTAGTGAAAAACCCATTTTCACTAATAAATTTTTCCAACATATAAACCCTAAATTGAGCCGTGAAAAAAACTCTAATTGCGATTGAGGTAAGGAATTTTATGAGACCTACTTAGTTTGATGAAATCGGTGAACTGATTCTTCAAAGTCGATGAATCAAGGAATTCTAGTTCGCAATCGTCTGATCAATACGTTTTAAGCTCCATAACCTTGTCAGCATCATATATGTCATTTTGATGTACACATTTATGATTTAACATTCCACCACTTTTAATCAAACCCAACCTTGAATCTGAGGGTTGATGCCTCATTGACAGGCCCGCTTGGACGTTCGCATGTCTGGCACTAGACGGCTCTAAAGACCTGACACCAGTGTTTGGATACTGCCTTTAAGGAGGCATTGTTGGATGACTCGTCACGATCATCAAGCGTGACTTGATAGCACAAAACGGGCTACCACAAAGCAAGCAAACCATGTTCTTGTTTAACTTAACTTTTTTATAGTGAAACTTACTCAAACATTTTAGACACATAGTGCAAAACGTGTCGGTGTTTGTGACTTAATTTTGGGTTTTATTTAATTTATCATAGTTATTTCACATATATGTTGATCTTGTTTGTAATTTCTTTGTGGTTACGATTATGTTGATTTCTGGATGTATATAATTAGAGGTTTTGATGTTGTGAACTCAAATGCATCTTCTAAGATTCAGTTTTGAAAAAAAAAATAATTTATGTTATTGTTCTCCAGGTTATGGGTTCGAGTCCTAAGGATGACGCAAATGAAGAAACATGAACATTATCATGGTTGGAGCTGGGTCGATGTTCTCCGGGTTGAAGATGAATAGTACCACACTTCGTCTTCTTTGGCTCGTTCCAGATCTAAAACTATAAGAGACATGGGAAATGTAAAGTGTGATGTGGGTCAGCGGGGAAGGCTAATCCGACTCAGAACAACCGTGATTGCCGCCACCATGGTGGTCTCTATGGTGAGACCAAGTGTGTAAGGCACAAGAGAGAGTATATGTTTAGAGAGAGGGAAATAACCTGATGGAGAAGATGACATTTGTATTTATAGGTGGAAAAGAGTGGAGCTCTAGTGGGCGTTTCTCTAATTTGGGCCTTGCCAGGGTTGTTTTAGCTGCACTGGGCATGCCCTCTTATGTTTTAGGCTTTTTGGGAGATAACCTCCACAATTGGTATATGTGAACATGTGATTGTTGCGTTTTTAGTATTTTCATGTAATTGCATGTATGATCTTGTTTAAGAATTATTGATTCTTGTCAATGATTTGGATGATTTGATCTTTATGTAATTCACATAATTGAGGTACCTTTTTGAAGAGGTAGGTCCCAGCAGAGCCCAGTTGGACCCGCAAGACTCACCTTAAACAGGGACGTCTGCGCAGAGACCAACTGGATCCGCAGGACCAACCATGCTCAGAGAAGTGACGTCCTTACGCGCAGTATGCAAGCTGGTCCCGCAGGAAATGCCTCCCATGGTGAAGGACTCCGCCTGTTCCCGCAGCCTCGGATACAAGCCATGAGGGAAGGCCACCCGCGCAGCATGGCTACACGCACTAGGCACTTAACTCTCCCCAGTGTCACCTGAAGGAATGAGCAAAGGCGGGAGGGGGAAAACTCCCGCCTAAATGAGCCAGTCTGTATGATGGAGGATCTTTTGTGTGATACCTGACGAGGTACAGACAAAAGATCTGACCAAGAATGCGACAGCTCACTGACAGCAGCATGGCAGACAGCACGCCACAGCACTGTGACCAATAGCCGCCGCCTACCCACCAACTCCTGCCATACCACGTGCCTAGCCTGTAGTTGGCAGAAGAGGAAGAGTGCACGACACGCCTGCTCTGTGTCAGCCGCTACCTATCCACCACTCACAGGCAGGGCACGTGCATAGGTTACAGTTGGTAGCGTGTTGGGCCGGCTAAACCCCTTGGAAACCTACCTTCGGCTATAAATACCACAAATGGTATGATCATATCTTACTACATTATCATCATATTATACCTGATATCTGCTCTAGCAATCTCTTAATATACTTTTATATTTAAAGAGCAATCTAGTCTGATTCTCACGCCGGAGGGTGGTCACAAGGAGGAACCCCCCCCTTCTCAGTGACGAGCTCACGGTGTCTGTTTTGCAGGTTATCAGAAGAACCATCTTCCAAGGGTCTAACCCCTCGTGGGAAACATCTCTCCAACCCCCAGGTTACCAGTAATCTGTCTGGGGTCTGGTTAGTGTTTCTTCATTGGCGCCATCCGTGCATAAAGCTAGAACTACAATTTTCTCCAGTTTTTTCAAAACTTTATACAAAAGATGGTTAGAGAAATTCCGGTAACCACAACCCCAGCTATTGGGGGGAATACCGGCAACACAGTTTTTACAAACACTACTCCGGCTACCGAAGCCGGAGCAAGTGAAGTAAATTTTACGAACACTACCCCACTTACTAAAGCAGGGGCAAGTGCAGTAAATGACCGCCTACTGGGATCCACCGATACCCAGTTTGAAAAACGAAGACTCCCCCGCCAGACTCTCGACGAAGTCAAGGCATGGGCGGAGGCACGACAAAAGGAATTCCAGGCTGAGTTGAACGAACGCTTGCGTTCCGTGCAACAGGCCGACGAATTCGAATACTGGGAGGATGACTCGGAGGAATCCGACTCCGACGCGAACCCTCGTCATAAGGCAAAAGGGAAGCGTAAAGAAACGGAAACCCAACCGAAAAGGCATTTTGGACAAGCCTTCAAACCAAAAAGCATAGATGGAAGTCCACGAGACTTCTCTAAAACGTTCAGACCAAACGTTACAAATGCAGGAACGTCCAAATTTGCACGGGACATTGCTGAAGCAATTGCCCCGAAGAGTGCTAAACAAATGCCTAACATAGGCACATATGACGGCCTATCTGATCCAGACGACCATTTGAACAGGTTCATAGCGGGGGCAACCGTTAGCAATTGGACGGAACCCACGTGGTGTTACATGTTCCAAATGACGCTGGTGGGGGCCGCTAGGGCTTGGTTTGATCGTTTACCGGTTAACCACATTTACGACTGGGCAGACTTCCAGCAGAAGTTTAGCCAACACTTCAGCCAGCAGCGAAAGTATACCGAGGAGCAATGGACAATCCTCAAATGCACACGGGAAGAAGATGAATCTCTGCCAAACTTCATCACTCGCTTCAACTCAAAGAAGTTAAGTTTGGGCAATATCAGCGAGGATCTTGTTCGCGCAGCCTTCATCCAGGGCGCGCAGGACCCAGAGCTTATCCGGACCCTAACGGGTAAAGATGGAATGCCATCCACATGGGATGGCATCATGACAGCAGCCAAACGCTATGCGGAAACGGAGAAGCAACTGGGTAGAGACCTTCCGCAGAGCACAAACCTTTACACCCAGAGGACGAGAGAGGACAACGTCCTCACCGCCCGATTGAACAAAAAACGGAAGCAAGGCATTTGGCAGTCAAGGGTAAACTTTGACACCTCATCCGGCTTACAGCACCGATTGGGTGAAAGGGATAATGTAAAGCCGCACCGGAACCCCAGATGGACGCCACTTACCAAAAGCGTCACTGACATATTTGCTACTGAAGAGCTCCCATGGCCAAAGCCTCCAGAAATCCGACATCGTCACGATGCTGATCGGAGCAAGTACTGTGACTATCACAGAACAAAAGGCCACAACACTGAAGAATGCATAGACGTAAAAGACATGGTCGAAACATTCGTCAGAGATGGGACGCTCGCGCACCTCGTGGCGAAATAAAAGCTAAGCAGGCAGGCAGGTGCGTGTGGAACCACGGCTGGGGTAAACACGAATAAAAAATCAGCTTCAATAGACTACATGCTGCGTAAAGAACGAGATCCCGAAACAGGTGCGTGTCGGCTCGATGGCGCTCCCATCCCAACAACATGGAAGGGAGCTCATTTACACAGTTTGCATGTAAATCAATTCCAATTTGTAAAGAAAAGGCCAAGAGCCACTTCTAATGGAAATGATTCTCTCTAGAACATCGAAGCTGATGATTTTACATTTATACTTTTCTGGACACTAATATGCCGGTTTTCACCGCATAATTACGTGAAGTCATTGCATGGGAAGGCGGTCCTACCCGCACGAACCCAATAACGTGACAAACCTTCACGCAGGTCAGTTGAAGGGGAAAAAGTTCAGCACCCAAAAATGAAAGTGCCGGTCTATCCGCATGAATCATTAAGGAAACTGAATAATAACCTGTCAACAACCGCGCGTCGAACGGTTAAAACTATCCAACACTGGACGACATTCACATTACGTGAAGTCGTTGCGTGGGAAGGCGGTCTTACCCGCACGAACCCAATAACGTGGCAAACCTTCACGCAGGTCAGTTGAAGGAGTTCATCCCATTAAATGAAAGTGCCGGTCTGTCCCGCATGAATCATTCGAGGGAACTGCACCAACAACCGCGCGTCGAACGGTTCAAAACAAAATTCTTAAAAAGATGAGAAAAACCTACACGCAGGTCAGATAAGGGTAAAGTCTTGCCATCCTACTAAGTGCAAGTGACGGTTCTACCCGCACAATCACGAAAGGGGAAGCAAAACTTCACACCTATTATCAACCACGTTCAAAGGTTAACTTATCCTCAAAAGGTAAGAGAAACCTACACGCAGGTCAGATAAGGGTAAAGTTTTGCCATCCTACTAAGTGCAAGTGACGGTTTTACCCGCACAATCACGAAAGGGGAAGCAAAACTTCACACCTATTATCAACCACGTTCAAAGGTTAACTTATCCTCAAAAGGTAAGAGAAACCTACACGCAGGTCAGGTATGGGTAAAAGTTTTGCCATCCTACCAAGTGCAAGTGACGGTTCTACCCGCGCTATCACGAAAGAGGAAGCAAAACTTCACACCTATTATCAACCACGTTCAAAGGTTAACTTATCCTCAAAAAGTAAGAAAAACCTACACGCAGGTTAGATAAAAGTTAAAAGTTTAGCCATCCTACCAAGTGCAAGTGACGGTTCTACCCGCACAATCACGAAGGAGGAAGCGAAACTTTAACCCACTATCAACCACGTTCGAAGGTTCTTATTCTAAACACTTGGAAAATTGCTATTTTAAACTAAGTATGCAAGTCATAAGTTTATAAAGCAAAGAATCCAATGAAAGGAATAACAATCGTATATTTCAATGATATATTACAACAGTGGCCGGGTAACTACCCGCCTAAAAGAAATCTATACAAAGCTAAGTCTATCCTAGCAGTGGGAAGGGATCTTCAGGATCAGGCTTCAGGGCCACCTCCGCTTGGACCAGCACCGTCAGAGCGCGGCTGCCCAAGGAAAGCCTTAAGGATGTTTAGCCCATCATCAGCAGCAGCAGCTTCGTTCACCTTCTCCACCACTGGATGCGGGAAGGCAGCGTACTGGTTCACAGCTTGGTCATAAGCAGCTTCAGTATTAACATTGAATAAAGGGAAGTTGGAGGGCGGAAAGCCTCTCTCAGCAAACCCTAGACCAAGCAGGAAGCCAGTCTTCTCCCCATCCTCATGAGAAGCGTTGAGGGCTGTGCTCATCGCATCGTCATAAGAGGTCTCCGAAAGGACCCGACGCACAACCTACAAGAGAATACAAGTTAGAACATTTTCTAATTACGAGCAGAAAGCGTAAAGAAAAAGTTAAAGATACCTGAGGCAACGCTTCTCGAAGCAGCCATTGGAGGGTAGCTTGACTCTCTTTGTAAGCACGTTCGGCTCCGCTCTTATCAAGGTTGGCAAGTTGAACTTCCTTGGCGGCAGCCTCTTCGACGCTTTTGAGTTTCCTTTCAGTGCGGTCAAGCACCCCCCTCTGGTCAAGGATCTCCTGCAGCTTCTTGGCATCTTCCATTGCCAAGGCGTCATGAGCATGCTGAAGAGCCTTTAATTTGCATTTAAGCTGCTCATTCTCTTCGCGAAGCGGCTCAGCAACAGCTTCAGCCTTGGCAGCCCTCTCAGTTGAGTTTCGCGCAGTCTCCTTGGCCAGCCGAAGCTGTTCATTCACAGCTTGGGCAGCCTTGGAGCGGGCCTCGAGTCGCGCCTGGACTTCAACCTCGAGGGCCTTGAATGCCTTCTCCTTCTCGGCTGCGGCAGCGGCCAACTGCCGGTTCTCCTCCCGAAGAGCCCGCGCTTCAGATACATCTTTGGCGCGAGCTGCTTTTAACTTGTCGTTTTCACGACAAAGCAGCTCGACGCGGGGCTGCGTCCGGGCCTGGAGAACCCGAAGCTCATTGGTTAGCCTACCCTCCTGGTAGCTAGCCATGGCTTCCCCCAACGCACCATGAGGAGCAGCGTGGCGAGCCCAATCCACGCACTCCACAGGGGTGCGAAGGGTTGTTCCTCGGCGTATGTTCCATCTTGGAACATACACTTCATTGGAATCCGACACTGCAAAAGAAACAAAAGCAGTTAGGAAAAGATGATAAAAATATGTAAGGGAAAAAGAACCCTACGTACCTGTAGGGTCAATAACAGGCCGATAGCCGCCAAACCCATCACCTGAACCTAAAGGAAATCCATCCAACAGGTCAGGCAGACGGGAAGGTGGCATAGATCGGCGGGAAGCCTGGCGCATACCTGATGGTCCGGCCGTCGGTGCCGGTGGCGCAGGTATAGTGGCAGCCGCTGTGGCAGCAATGGTTGGCGCCACCTCCTCAGCAACAGTAACCGCCGGCTCCGTGAAAGATGCTGTAAAAATTGCACTCACGGCCGGCGGAGACACCTTCTCAGCTGGAACAGCCTCAGGAAGGCTGGAACCAGCGGAAGCAGGCGTAGACGCCTGGGTCGACGCCTCGGGAAGGCTGACCGAGCCTACCGTCATTGGCGGGGGAATACTTGCTCCAACTCCACCCTGGAATGCGTCAACATCCACACCTGCACAAGCAAAAGTGTTAGAAAAATTTATTTGAAACAACAAATCTAGACAAGAATTATGGGGGTACTCACGGGGTTTCTTGAGCTTGAACGCACGGACGAGCGGGGGCGAACCCGATGGTGCCGGCCTCTTGACACCGGCAACCGTCGTCGTCACTGCCTCCCCGGAGGTAACAGCTACAGCCTCCGGAACGGTGGTCTCCTCACCACCGGGCTTCCCCGCCACCTCTGCATTATCTGACTCCGAGTCAGATAGGACTACCCGGGTCGGCCGTAGAGGCCACCCTCTCCTTGCCTTTCCCGACGGCAGCCTTTTTCTTCCGCACCAGTGGAGGACCTTCTGCGGATTCCTCAGAAGAAGAAATGTCAACTCCAGCAGCAGGCACAGCATTGAGAGGTTCAGGATAGAAGATAGGCTTACCTGGCCGTCGGTGGCTCAGGATCTCTTGGCCTGGCGGGTAAACCTCCACGAACCGACCCGCGGTCTGCTCTAAGATGGGCAACTCGTTCTCGTCCAGAGCACGAGTACCCATCCGCGCGGGACCATCTTCCTCCCGCGGGTTCAGGAGCGACTGAAGATCGTTCCCCTCTGAAATTAACAAGAAAGTTAGTAAAAATCGAAGTCAGCAAAATGAAACAAGACGTACCATAAGGGACAGAGTTCGAACCATATTCAAGGACGATCGGAACCTTATCCGCATTCGCCGCCTTCCACACCCGGCTCATCCCCAACATCACCATCGCCGACTCCGGAAAACGGAAAACCGGGGACTGGACCCGGGAAATCTTCGAGAACCATTCCGCCTCCTCGTAGTTGAGGGCGGGAAGGTTCGGAAGCGCCTGGCCATTCTTGAACTTCATGGCGATGGGGATGGCGCGAGCGGATATGAAGAAGAACTCTCTTCTCCATGAGCGAAGACTCCGCTCGGTGGTACAAATCTTTAAACCCTTGATACGGGTTGTAAGAGTGTACCACCCTTGGATGCACCTCCATGTATAGAAGGTCATCAGGCGGTCAACGAGGGGCTCAAGGCCCAGTATCCGGCACACCCACTCAAAGTGCCGGACCTTGGCAATGGCCATGGGGTGCACCTCTGTCAGGTGCACACCGTGCCTCTCTAGTACACGGTACACAAACTTTGTCAACGGAAACCTAAGGTTTCCGTAGACAAAGAATGCAGCATAAACCCCGATCTTGCCACTAGGGGCATCGTACACAGTATGGTGGGGTTCAGGAAACTCAGGCTCGAGAGACTCGAGCATGAACTTCCTGACGATATACTGGTACAGATCGACAGGAAGAGAGCACTGGCATTCGCCAGCAGTCCTCTGGTCATCAGCATCATGAGAAGACATGGTGGAAGAAAGACGAAAAAGAGATTTCAGGGTAATGCTTTACTGAACAGAAAAATTCGCCGGAAATTACTTGAGAAGAAGAGATGAAAGTGGAAAGTGTGGATTGCAAATAACCCTCCCCCCCTTTATATAGTAATCGCAATTAATGCGGTGAATTTAATGCGGAGGAGAGAGAAATCAAATGTGCAATGAAACTATGACACGTGGCAAAAAGCAGACTGGCAACAGCTGTTGACAGGACGTGTGCCAGTAATTTCGCGGCCACGCGCCCGAAAAATCGCGCCCACGCGCCTGAAAAAGCGTCTGGAATGACCATATAATGTCACGTCACCATAACTTCCTGCACGTCCTGACACAGTCAGAAGAAACCGTCGCGCGACGTTTCAGAGGTTTGGACTGTTCCTATCTTTCCACCAACCTTTCGAATTTCAAAATTCAAAATTTAAAAAAAAAAAAAAAAAAAGAAGCGGGAAAATACCCCCTTTCCTTGGCGAACAAGTAACCATAAGACGGATGCGGGTACAGTGTTAAGGCAAAACCCTTCACATACCTAGCACCCGCAGGGAATTGAAGCCAAGAAAACCTTGGCGAACAAGTAACCATAAGACGGATGCGGGTACAGTGTTAAGGCAAAACCCTTCACATACCTAGCACCCGCAGGGAATTGAAGCCAAGAAAACCTTGGCGAACAAGTAACCATAAGACGGATGCGGGTACAGTGTTAAGGAAAAACCCTTCACATACCTAGCACCCGCAGGGAATTGAAGCCAAGTACCTCGGCAACCAAGTAACTATAAGACAGGTGCGGGTACAGTGTAAAGGCAAAACCCTTCACATACCTAGCACCCGCAGGGAATTGACGCCAGGAATACCTTGGAAGTAAAGTAACCGTAAGACGAGCGCAGGTACAGTGTTAAGGCAAAACCCTTCACATACCTAGCGCTCCGCTGGGAATTGAAACCAAGAAGGATCTTCTGGGCAATGCTTGCGGAAAAGGAAATAACATCCCCGCATAGCGGGAACGTCGAGAACTACGTTGTTTGAAGCTCCAGGATGGAATTGGTGGTTTTAACATAATTGATCACTATGTTCAAAACTACCAAAACCTCATGGAGAATCCACACAACTGGGACTCAATGCTCCTGACCTGCGAGGAGGTTACAGACCTACCCGCATCATACCCAAAGACCAAGCAGGAAACTCGGGCATTTCTGCAAGTGACAAGGACTTCCCATGGAAAACCTTACAAAACCCTTTTCAAAACCCTTTTTAAGTCCAAAAGTTCACCTCACTTTATTAAACACGCATGAGAAGAACATTGGACTGGGGGGACTTGAAGAGGTAGGTCCCAGCAGAGCCCAGTTGGACCCGCAAGACTCACCTTAAACAGGGACGTCTGCGCAGAGACCAACTGGATCCGCAGGACCAACCATGCTCAGAGAAGTGACGTCCTTACGCGCAGTATGCAAGCTGGTCCCGCAGGAAATGCCTCCCATGGTGAAGGACTCCGCCTGTTCCCGCAGCCTCGGATACAAGCCATGAGGGAAGGCCACCCGCGCAGCATGGCTACACGCACTAGGCACTTAACTCTCCCCAGTGTCACCTGAAGGAATGAGCAAAGGCGGGAGGGGGAAAACTCCCGCCTAAATGAGCCAGTCCGTATGATGGAGGATCTTTTGTGTGATACCTGACGAGGTACAGACAAAAGATCTGACCAAGAATGCGACAGCTCACTGACAGCAGCATGGCAGACAGCACGCCACAGCACTGTGACCAATAGCCGCCGCCTACCCACCAACTCCTGCCATACCACGTGCCTAGCCTGTAGTTGGCAGAAGAGGAAGAGTGCACGACACGCCTGCTCTGTGTCAGCCGCTACCTATCCACCACTCACAGGCAGGGCACGTGCATAGGTTACAGTTGGTAGCGTGTTGGGCCGGCTAAACCCCTTGGAAACCTACCTTCGGCTATAAATACCACAAATGGTATGATCATATCTTACTACATTATCATCATATTATACCTGATATCTGCTCTAGCAATCTCTTAATATACTTTTATATTTAAAGAGCAATCTAGTCTGATTCTCACGCCGGAGGGTGGTCACAAGGAGGAACCCCCCCCCCCCCTTCTCAGTGACGAGCTCACGGTGTCTGTTTTGCAGGTTATCAGAAGAACCATCTTCCAAGGGTCTAACCCCTCGTGGGAAACATCTCTCCAACCCCCAGGTTACCAGTAATCTGTCTGGGGTCTGGTTAGTGTTTCTTCACTTTTATTTGAAATCACTCTACAATCTTTTATAAGTTTTATTCCAAAGTCAAGAAAGTACAATAAAATTAAAAACATTAATCAGGTTACTGCCTCATGAAGAGGAAGCACCTTCATTTTGTACTCGGTCACCATCTTCGGAAATCGGTTCAAGCTAACAACCCAAAGAGAGCCCGGATAGAGATATAAGTGGTGTAGAGAGACAGAAATAAAAGAGGTGAAAATGTTAACATCGAGCCACATAGTTGCAAACTGCAAGGCTGTAATTGTCTTTTCACACAAATTCTAAGTTCTAACACTCAACGAACATCTGACTTGACTTAACAGAGGGTTGGCATTGGAAAAAAATACACGTTACAGGTGCTCAGCGTGCAAAAAAATCCACCACGGGTGCTTAAACTACAAAAGGGTGTTGACCATAGAGGTGCCCGCTGCATTAACTCTAAAGCTTTAATACATACAAAATTTTGGAAGCAAAAAAAAAAAAGGTTCAAACAGCTAAAAGAATTCGGTTGGTTTTAACACATCAAGTACAAATTATCATAGAAGAAAAAACTTGCTTTTTGTTACTCATAAAAATAAATACCCTCATAAACAAAATCAAACTCAATATCAGCCATAAAACGGTTCCCAAATAAAAGAAAAAAAATATCATCCTTAAATATTAAAGTTACCATAACAGAAACTAGTGTTCTAACGCACTTTGGAGAGAGACGTGAGGGCCGTTGACTGACCCTTTAGATATTAGATCATGGTTTAAGAATAGAACAACTACGCTTATATCATCGTGGAAATGTCGTCGAACACGTTTATCAATCTTACGAAGATTTGGAATACCGCATCTCTCGTTTTTTAGCTGCTTCATGTAAAGCAGCCTTCACCAGCCTTTTGGCAGTTCCCTACAAAGATAAATAAATACATTTCGGGTGACTTTCATCATGTTTGACCCATTTCTTTTTTATAGTTTGCGCATTTTGAACCACTAGAGATAAGGCTGTAAACGAGCTGAGCAGAGCCGGGCCAGGGTAAGCCATGACTTAGCTTGTTTATCTTACCGAGCTGAAATGTTGAGCTCGAGCCTGGCTCGTTTATTCAATTTATATTTTATACAAATAATAACAAATATATAAACAAAACATAATATTTGGAACATGCTGATATATATACACATACACATACACACATAAATATATTTGTGTGTGTATTTGTTAAATTTGGGCTTTATATTTAAATGAGTCAGACGAGAATTTTCAATTGTTTATTTATTTATTTTTTTTTCAATTGAAAATTGTCATATGCCTTTAATTTAGAATGTATACACACGTATATTTATGTGTGAGTATGCATTTGGGCTATAATTTAAGCGAGCCACAAGCCGATCTGACCTTGGCTCGGGCTCAGCTTGTTTACAAATGAGCCGGTTTCGAGCAGGCTGCGAGCTTTTTCAACAACTCTAATTAGAATATTAAAATGAACTCGTTTACAGAATAAGTTATAAAACAAGTGGCATAAACTAACAAGAAACTCACCTCACGTGGACTGCTATGAACAATATCAACCGCCTCTTCATTACTCAAGTGTTCCCATAAACCATCAAAAGCAAATATAAGAAAAGAATCACCCGCTTGAATCGGATGCGAAATGATAGATGGACTAGCAGACAAAATCGGCATCACCATCGGCTCCGGGAGCCGAAATTTTGCTGCAATTGGCTCCTTGTTGTACCGCGCATGCTTCATATACGCATCCCCAATTGACTTACAAACCTATAAATTGTAAATTAAATTAAGATAAAACACACAGATTGAAATCTCTATTTATCAAAAGTGATTATCCGAATTTAAGGATATCAACAAGAGATTTTAAACCGTTTAAACCAAGCAAAAATTGAAATCTCTATTTATCAAAAGCTTTTGTAAAAAGGTCTGCCTTTTGGTAATCCGTGTGCACCTTCTCTATGTCAATTAATTTATTTTCATAGCAGTCACGAATAAAAATGATATCTAATATCAATATGTTTCGCTTTAGAGCGGTGCACGGGGTTCTTCGTGATACAAAGAGCAGGAGAGTTATCAATAAATATGGGAGTAGTAATAAAATTCAAACTGTAATCCCGCAAGTGTTGCTGGATCCATAAAACCTGTTAAAAGCAACTCGAGGTTGCCACGTATTCGGCTAGCTGCGGTTGCAGTTGAGATCGTTCTCTGCTTCTTACACTGCCAGGAAACAAGCCGGCTTCCTAGGAATTGACAACCCGTTGTTGTAGACTTGAAGTTCATCATGCATCCTCCATAATTCGAATCGGAAAAAGAGGTAAGATCAAAACTATCATCCTTGGGATACCATAACCCGATGTCAGGATTACCTCTTAGATAGTGAAAAATACGCTTTACCGCCGCCTGATGAATCATTCAGGGACTCGCTTGATACCTAGCACACAAGAAAACAAAAAACATAATATCAGGACGTGAAGTAGTTAAGTACATTAAAAAACCTATCATAGCTTGGTAAAGGACCTGATCAACCACATCTTCTAAATTCGTCCGGTGACAAATTGTGGCCCACGGGAAGAGGAGTAGAAGGGACTTTTTCAGCAGTTATCTTGAATCGGCTCAATACTTTGTTCACATACTTCGTCTGATTAATGAAAATTTCAGCGTCAGACGGTTGAACCTGCAACCCTAGAAAGGAATTCATCTCTCCCATCGAGCTCATCTCGAACTTGATCTGCATCGACTTTTCGAAGTCTTTACATAGTTTGTCATTTGTTGAGCCAAATATAATGTCATCGATATAAATCTGGACGAGGAGCAAATCTTCTTCGATAGTCTTGTAGAAAAGAGTACAATCCATAGTCCATTGTTTGAAGCCACTATCTGTAAGATGGTAAGCAAGCGTGCCATACCAAGCTCTCGGGGCTTCGTGTAGACCATAAAGAGCCTTGTTTAAATAGTAAACACGGTCTGGATAGTCAGGATGTTCAAAACCAGGAGGTTGTTTCATGAACACCTCTTCATGAAGTTCCTCGTTAAGAAACACACTCTTAACGTCCATCTTATATACTTTAATATTCTTCAAGGCTGCATAGGGTAAACATATGTGTATAGCTTCCAGTCTTGCAACATGAGCATACACTTCGGCGTAATCTACGCCTTCTTACTGATGAAACCCTTGCACGGCCAAACGCGCTTTATTACTTACGATGACCCCACAATCAGGTTTATCAATGAGATCCCATGCACACAGTCGAATAAACTATTGCAATTCCTCTTGCATTGCTTCAACCCAAGACGAATCTTCAAGAGCCCTACGAACACTTGTCAGCTCCATTTGAGATAGAAAGCAAGTGTATTTAGCAATACTCATGATTCCTGATGTATGCATATTAGCATAAGCACACAATACAATGAAAGCACTTGCATTTGCAACCTGATGTGGTGTACAAACTCCAACATCGATATCACCAATGATATTGCCCTGAGGATGATATGTATGAATCCGAAATGCCAAATTCTCAGGCACAACGATGTGATCACTTAAGTTAGTCGAATTGTCTTCAGCTTCAGTCTCATCAACATTATGAGATGATTCCCCAACCTCGGGATTGTCAGTAAATGGAGCAAAAGAAGAATCAACTAAATGAACATCATCCGATGATACAGAAACTACATTAGATGTTTCACGATGATCATCATTCGATGCATCACTAAAATTAGAAGCCCTCGGTGTGGAAAACATTTGATCTTCCAAGTAAGCTCGCACCAAGTCTTCATCTGGGAGATCAACTATGGGAGTAAAAGAATTAAATAAACTCTCATAATCGAACATCCAATCTGGTCAGCAGGCGATGTTGTGTAGCTTTGATAGACTACATGGTACCATTCTTCAACACAACCCGAAAAGAAATTGAAAACACATTTCTTAGGCGATGCATAGCCCAAGAAGTATCCTTCAATATCTTTCTCCTCAAATTTTCCCGCATCATGTTTTAACCTTGTGCAAGGACACCCGAAAGGTTCAAGAAACTTTAAATTTGGTTTGCGGTTGTTTAGAAGCTCATAACTCGTCTTTTTTGGCTTCTAATCCATCAGAACACGATTGAGCATGTAGCAAGTAGTGTTCACAACTTCATTCCAAAATTGAACATGAAGCTTTGAATCTGCAAGCATTGTTCTTACTACTTTAATCAATGTTCGGTTCTTCCGTTCAGCAACACCGTTCTGTTATGGTACGTATGGAGCATTATATGTTTATTCCTTTTAAATAAACATATAATATAATATTTAACAGTTATTTTTTATTCTATATTATATTCTTTAATATATTCTAATTATACGGATGGAAGAGCCAAGAATTCAAATAGTTAATAGCAAAGATTCTAAGAGTTTGTTGAATTCCTATGCATGTTGAATTTATGTTATGTGAGCCTGCTTAGCTCAGAGGTTAGAGCATCGCATTTGTAATGCGATGGTCATCGGTTCGATTCCGATAGTCCAATGGGAGTCACCCGATACATGTATCATAGTGCACAAATTAAGTTCTTTTTTGTACATCATAGTGCACAAATTAAATAACTATCAAGAACGAAGTAATCCTTTAACTTTGTTTAAGGTCCCCTGTTTTTGAGAAAGGAGAATAGGAACGAAAAAAAAAAAAAGAAATAGAAAGACTGAATGAAATTGCACTAGGAAAAATAGATTTTTTTCTTTCTCTATATAGAGATATAATTCTTGTCATGATTCGCGAACTAATCCAACGTCTAATTGGATAATTGGATTTCATAATTGAAAACGTTAGGTTGAAATATCTATATCTATTTATATTGTTACAAGAAACATTTTATTCAAGGATTAAGTTATTACTCAACAAAGAAGAATTTAAATTATTAAAAGATAAGATGAATTCAGAAGCAATATATATATAGCAGACAGAATTCCAGTGTCTAATGGGGACCCTACAATGGATTTCATTTTATATCTATCTATGTTGGTGCATAAATGTCAGTAGTTCATATGTCTAGTGTCTGTAATCGAGTCTGTAATATTGTTTATGTATTTGTTTGTTTAAAGCGAAGTTGTTGACAAGTTCGCCTAGGCGAACTTGTTAACCAAGCGAAGTTGTTGACAAGTTCGCTTAGGCGAACTTGTTAACCAAGCGAAGTTATGGACAACTTCGCCTGAGGCGAAGTTGTCGTGTATTTATATTAGAGGTTACGGAGTTGTTCAGTTGTTCGTTGTTGATCGTTTAGAGTTGTTCAAGCTGTTCGTGTAAGTCAGGAGTCTGTAACTGTGATTATATCACGTGTTGAGTTATTAATATAACGTGTGTTTGTTCGTATCGTATTCGTGTGTTCGTGTGTTTGTGTTCTACGTCCGTAACGATCTACACAGGGATTCCGCACCTGTGTATATCGGGATATCTCGTGTGATCCGTCCAGGGAACCTACAATCTATCCTACAAACATATCAAGAAAAAGAATAATGGATGGGTCCTTGGATTTATTTGTGACTTTGAGGAGCCGTATGAGATGAAAATCTCATGTACGGTTTTGCAATAGGGATGGGAACAGTGATGTTATCATCTACTATGATTATCTAACAGTTCAAGTACAGTTGATATAGTTGAAGCCAGTCAAAATATGGTTTTTGGAGATGGAATTTGTGGCGTCAACCTATAGGGTTTCTAGTTTTTCTAATTTCTTCCCTAGCCGAGTGTGAACGATTACCCTTTGATTTACCAGAAGCAGAAGAAGAATTAGTAGCAGGTTATCAAACCGAATATTCCGGTATCAAATTTGGTTTATTTTATGTTGCTTCATATTTAAATCTACTAGTTTCTTCATTATTTGTAACAGTTCTTTACTTGGGGGGTTGGAATCTTTCTATTCCGTACATATATGTTCCTGATCTTTTTGATATTACTAAAAGGGGTAGAATTTTTGGAACAATAATTGGTATCTTTATTACATTAGCTAAACCTTATTTGTTCATGTTCATTCCTATCGCAACAAGATGGACTCTACCGCGGCTGAGAATGGATCAATTATTAAATCTTGGATGGAAATTTCTTTTACCTATTTCTCAAGGTAATCTATTATTAACAACTTCTTTCCAACTTCTTTCACTGTAAAAAAAGACTTCGATATTCACGACTTGTCTCAAACAAGAGAAAGAAACAAGTATCTTATTTTTTATAGATATTCACGATATGTTTCCTATGGTAACTGAGTTCATGAATTATGGCCAACAAACAGTACGAGCCGCAAGGTATATTGGTCAAGGTTTCATGATTACCTTATCGCACGCGAATCGTTTACCTGTAACTATTCAATACCCCTACGAAAAATTGATCACATCCGAGCGTTTCCGCGGCCGAATCCACTTTGAATTTGATAAATGCATTGCTTGTGAAGTATGTGTTCGTGTATGTCCTATAGATCTGCCCGTTGTTGATTGGAAATTGGAAACTGATATTAGAAAGAAAAGATTACTTAATTACAGTATTGATTCGGAATATGTATTTTTTGTGGTAATTGCGTTGAGTATTGTCCAACAGTTGTTTATCAATGACTGAAGAATATGAACTTTCTACTTATGATCGTCACGAATTGAATTATAATCAAATTGCTTTGGGTCGGTTACCAGTGTCAATAATTGACGATTACACCATTCGAACAATTTTAAATTTGCCTGAAATAAAAACTTAAGAACTCATTTTGATCTAAAAGAATGAAGGTTTTTGTTTGGTGAATAACTACAATTATATTGATTAGGATTAGGCGGCGAGTAATTTATATTAATATGAAAAATATATTTCTTTTCTATAGTCTATATTGATGATTTGAAAATTGACGATTTGAAAATATATAGATTCAAATTACTCCTTCGAGAGATTTGGCCAATAACTACATCTACATCAATCCATATCCATGAAAATGGAATTTTTCAAATTGAATAATTAAGAACTATTATAAAATAGAAAAAAGTTATAAAATAGAAAAAAAGTGGAGTTACTTCTTTTTTCCTGACCGGGTCAATAAAGTTATGCAAGATTTTGATTTATTTATCTCTTATATATAATGGATTTACCTGGACTAATACATGATTTTCTTTTAGCCTTTCTGGAATTAGGTCTTATATTAGGGGGTCTGGGAGTAGTATTACTTGCCAATCCCATTTATTCTGCCTTTTCATTGGGATTTGTTTTTGTTTGTATATCGTTATTCTATATTCTATCGAATTCCCATTTTGTAGCTGCTGCGCAGCTCCTTATTTACGTAGGAGCCATAAATGTTTTAATCATTTTTGCTGTGATGTTCATAAATGGTTCAGAATATTCCAAAGATTTCCGTCTTTGGACCGTGGGAGATGGAGTAACTTCCGTGGTCTGTACAAGTCTTTTTGTTTCACTAATGACTACTATTCCAGATACGTCATGGTACGGGATTATTTGGACTACAAAAGCAAACCAGATTGTAGAGCAAGATCTGATAAGTAATAGTCAACAAATTGGGATTCATTTATCAACAGATTTTTTTCTTCCGTTTGAATTTATTTCAATAATTCTTTTAGTTGCGTTAATCGGCGCAATTGCTGTAGCTCGTCAATAATAACTCTTTATAACTGGAAAAACCTTGTTATGAGCTATCACATGTCTTTCCTTTTTTCTATTTGACTTTGTATATAAATTTCTATTTGACTTTGTATATAAAATAGAAATTATTTATTAGTTCAATCTATTCCCAATATATTACTTTGTTGCATTACTCGTTATATTCTAGTCAATCCAATTGGTTAAATTGTTGTTCATATTGAAATGAATCGAGATTTATAAGGAGTTGGTTAATGATGCTCGAACAGGTACTTTTTTTGAGTGCTTATTTATTTTCTGTTGGTCTATATGGATTGATTACAAGTCGAAATATGGTTAGGGCTCTTATGTGTCTTGAACTTATATTAAATGCGGTTAATCTCAATTTTGTAACATTTTCTGATTTTTTTGATAGTCGTCAACTAAAAGGATCCATTTTTTCTATTTTTGTTATAGCTATTACAGCTGCTGAAGCCGCTATTGGACTCGCTATTGTTTCATCAATTTATCGTAACAGAAAATCAACTCGTATAAATCAATCAAATTTATTGAATAAGTAATATTATAATATAAATTATCACATTATAATTTTCATAAATTAATTTCAATTAGTAAATTAATTTCAATTAGCATGTCTGCCATGTAAGATATGATCATGTTATCACAAAGATAAGAAATCAAAGTATTTTGGCACTGTCAATCCAGAAATAGAGAAAAAAACGGGGAACTCATCGATTCATCTAGTACTAGTATTTAAATATATAATTCATTTATCAATTTACTAGATTGAAACTTTATCGCGTTCAAAAATAGATAGATCCAATGTCGCATTCAGTAAAGATTTATGATACATGTATCGAGTGTACTCAATGTGATCTTAATTGAGACAGCCAACAAAAAATGAATTATAACAAATAAAAAAATATCTAAAACAATCTAAATCATAACTAAAATCAAGAAAAGGTCTGATCTTCTGTTCGAAACGTCTAGTAATCTTCAACCAATTATGAGCTTCAATATAATTACCAGGAGTAAGTGCTATAGCCTGTTTCCAATACTCAGCGGCTTGGTCGAACCAAGCCTCCGCAATTTCAGAATCCCCCTGGCGAATGGCCTGTTCTCCCCGGTCGGAATAGGTGGGGTAATTCCTTCCCTTAGAACCGTACTTGAGAGTTTCCTACCTCATACGGCTCGCCAGTAAACTCTTTTTGTATCCCATTATCCCATTTGAATCTACCGTATCTAACTGAATAACATTTATCGTAGATCTATCCCATTTTTCGGGTTAACTAAAAGAAGTTAATAAAATGAGTTTCAATCTTAAATCTTAAGTTTGGATTAAAAATCCGGTTTATTTTAGTTTTATCTTTTCTCCCACCTTCAGAAGAATAAAACATAGACATTTCGCCTATCATTAGAATTTTCTGAAAGGTAACTATCTCAGTTTCATATCATATAGAAATTTAGATTATATAGAATTTTTGAGAAAGACTTTCGAAAGGAAAGACTTACTATCTTTGGGATCTGATCCTACACCGCTGCTCAATACCTTAGTGGATCAACTCTATTACATAAGTTGATTACTAACGTTTGTCTCACATCATGACATAAGTAAGCAGTTCTTATTGTATCGGCCAAAACCTCGCTAATTGATCTTTACGGTGCTTACTCTATCAATTAGATACTTTACCCATAGACTAAAATAGCTAGGCATATCTATTTCTTCATATTTCAACTTCTATGAAGTTTCTTTCTTTTCTACAGCTAATAAAAATCGTTGTTTTAGACGATGCTTATGTAGAAAGCCCTTTTTTATAGTATTTACTAGTGAATTTGATCTTTCTTTACTTTTTTCTTTCTATAGTGGAGATAGTCGCACGTAATGACAGATCACGGCCATATAATTAAAAGCTTGTGGTAAGAATGGGTTTCGTTCGAGCGCTCGAAAATAATATTCCAAAGCTTTTGTGTGTTCTCCGTTACTTGTGTGGATAAGTCCTATGTTATAGAGTATATAACTTCGGTCATAGGGATCAATTTCTAGTCGCATAGCTTCATAATAATTCTGTAAGCTTCCGCATAATTTCCTTCGGATTGGGCTGACATCCGTTACGGTCGTCATTCAATTCAAAGAATCTCCGTTACAGAACCGTACATGAGATTTTCATCTCATACGGCTCCTCCCTTATGTGCATAATGATAAAATGATAAAATAAAGAAGATGAAAAACTTCTCATTATGAACTGAGTAGGGCTAGTGTTTTTATAAGAAATCTCTAGCCATCCTTCTTGCAAGAGATCTTTTCTTAACATCAAACGTATTGGTACTAGAGAGAAATGATAACTCCAACAATTTCTTTGTTCTCAACGCTTCCCAAATTCCAGAAATAAGTCACTTCAACAGCCTTCGATGGTTATACGGGTATCCAAAATACAAACGAGATGGATGTTTGTTGTCCCAACCATTCTTTTAGTCCCAAGCTTGCTAAAGAAAGGGTTAATTTATAACAAAGTTTTAGTGTTGTTGATTCCTAGGTGTAGTGCTTCTTCCCCTCTGCTGCCTATTGGTATTAGTGGACTAGGATTGACCTGTAATACCGAACCATAGGTATAACCTTTCACTCAATACTAGAATTGAGAATTGAAACATAGCATCTGAGGCTGCATTAATCGAGGATACACGACAGAAGGAATTGTTCTATTTCCAAACTTTACCTTCAACAAGCGTAGATTTTTTTATTTTCTTTTTTTACCGATCACGAATCGTGTGTATTTCTTTTCTCGTAAGACTGAGAGTAATAAAAAAAATCAAATCGCACCATCTCTGTAATAGGTAAATGCCTCTTTTTCTCCTGAAGTTGTCGGAATTATTCGTAATAAGATATTGGCTACAATTGAAAAGGTTTTATCAATAAAATTTCCATTATCCGCGATCTAGACATAGGTAGCAATCCATTCTATCATTGTTCTCATTACTTCTCGCGGGAAAAAGGTTCCCCCAAGGAAAAGAATTCTACAGTACGAAATAACATAAAAACATATTCATTCTCATGAAAAAAAGAAAAAAATGGTCAGTCTATTCGATCTTAAAAAATTCAATATTCAAAAAAAGAATTGATAAGAACTAAGAAATCAATATGGGAACCGGATTCGATTCCATCTTACTTTACTGGAATAGTCTACCAATGAAAGAAACTATTCTTATTTGATTGAAGTTACAGCTTAGAATAACCTCAGTTGGTTGAATTATGATACAAAGAAGAAAAAGAATCATTGTATGATGAAAATAGAATAACCGCCCATTTTTTTGTGTTGTATATTTACGTGTATACACTATACAATCAACTATAAAAAAATTCTTTATCTATTTCTATTTTTAATAGAATAGATAGATAGGATAAGGGTTTTTTTGATAACTCTAAAACTGGCCTATAAAGCAATTTGAGAATTCTTCTGATATGGAATCATAGTCTAAATAGATTGAATCATGATCTAAAGATATCCATTAACCATAAAATATAGACCCCTCGCTCAGTCAATTCATTATAATTTCTAATTTCTTGATTTAATCCGGTCGGTATAGTATAAATAGATAATCAGAAAAAGAAGAAAACATTGTTTTTGCAAACATGAATAGAAATAGAATTTTTTTTTCGTTTTTGTAAGAAAACAATTTTCTCTTTATCCCCCCAGCCTAGAAGGAAAGATCCTGCTTTTATTATGATGAAAAATTTTCTATTTTGATCGCTTTCTAGTTAGATTCTAGTTAGAATTGATTGGTTGTACCTACCCAATAATCTAATATGAATGATTCATTATTCACTCTATTTTCGGTTTTGGGGTCATAATCATTATGTAGGAGAGATGGCTGAGTGGTTGAAAGCGTAGCATTGGAACTGCTATGTAGGCTTTTGCTTACCGAGGGTTCGAATCCCTCTCTTTCCTTACCTTCACCTAATTTACCGATCTTACTAACCACAATAGATCAAATATCAATGGATACATTTAATCGTGGATAAGGCTTTAGCCCCAAATAATGGAGACCGATCTTACCGATCTTGTTTTACAAGATCGGTAAATTAGGGTAGACTATCAAAAATAGCTTTGGAATTTATCCATTTGAAATTTGATTTAAATTAAATTAAGGGTAGAGGATTTTGGGGGTTATAAATGATACATAGTGCGATACAGTCAAAACAAGGTATTATAGTACAAACCGAATAGATACCTCGGATACAGATAAAATTCTCAACAGATTCTCTATCCTATCTTTTTCCTTTATTTTCATTATAGGATAACAAGATGATTAGAAATCCTTTACTTTTTTCAACCCAATCGCTCTTTTGATTTTGGAAATTTTTTTATCAATATACTGTTTCTTATACACATACTTCTCCATTATGGAATGGAGGATGGTAATATTTAGGATTCATTAAAAAATCAAGAATACATTCCTGGGAGAAAGCCTTCCCCGTATTGGGCACTAATATTTTTTTAACGTCTAATTAGATCGGGTAATCATTCAAATTAAGAACGGAAGCTCGTTGCTTTTTCTTTCCCTATAATCAAAATGAAATTAATTGAAGCCATGGGGCCCTATCCATTTCTTAATTCGATCCAACTTAAAATTGACTTCTATTTGCCCATTTGAATAATTTAAACGAAGGCTTTGTCTTGAGCCGGAAAGAATAAAATATTCTCAGAACTCTTAATTGATACGACATGCTATTTTTTCCATTCATTCCCTTTGAGGATCAGTCGTGGTCTTCCAAACTTTACCGATGGTATGGACGAATCCTTCGCTTCATCTAAATGTGTAAAAGATCCTAGCCGCACTTAAAAGCCAAGTAGTCTACCGTTGAGTTAGCAACCCACATAGAAAAGGATATGTAGATACAATCAGAATAAACAGAATAAAAAAATGATTAAATCAAACCATAAATCTACGTAATCTACGAAAAAATTTCCCGAAAAAGAAAGAAAAAATTTCCCGAAAAAGAAATAAATCAAAAGAAAGAAATGTAAAAAATGCTGGACTATCCCCTATTTCTAGGTTATCCACTTTTTCAACCAAAAATCCGAGTAGCAACGCTAATCCAACGAACCCATCATTTGAATCAACAGGTAAAAAATCAAACCTAAAACCTATGGGACAGAAATAAATAGAGCTGCTTATCACGATGAATTATATTTGTTCGATACAATATTGTCAATATAAAAGTTAATAAAAGAATACGATGGAAAAAGTACAAGAACTCAAATTGAAAAAAAGGAAAAAAAAAGACTTGTGTTGGATTGGCATTGAATATGCATATATACTAAAATTTTTAGTTTAGGTGGAGAATAAATAAAGATAAAGTAGAAAAAAGATTTATGCAATCAATAGTGTATTGAATCCATATATAATAAGTCGAATAACGAACTTTGATTCCTTGTTTCTTACTTGGTATTAGAGTTCTAATGAAAACTGCAGGTAATGTCAGAATTTTCTATATTTGTAAGGATCCACCAAATAAGTTTTACTTAGAAAAAGATTCTATAAAAGCAATGATAAATAGATACGAAGATAGCAAGAAAATAAGTAGAGCAAGAAAAAAAATAAGGAAATAAAAAAACATAGTATAGAAAAGATATCCAAAATGATATAGAAATCACTATCCTATCCTTAGTTTTTATTTCCTTAATTTAATTGAATTTCATTTGATTAGAGCAAAGTTCCTTAAAAACCTCTGCCTTTTTTAAAATATCCTGAACAGTTCTTGTAGGCTGAGCGCCTTTTTCAAGGAAATAGAGAATAGCGGGAACGTTTAAATAAGTTTGATTCTTGATAGGATCATAAAAACCCACTTTCCGAAGATCTCTTCCTTCTCTTCGGGATCGAACATCAATTGCAAGGATTCGATAGACGGCTCATCGGGATAGATGTAGATGAAAAAGAAACCCCCCCTAGAACCGTATAAGAAGCTTTCTCCTCGTACGGATCGAGAAAAAATGATTAGAAGTTTATTCCTTTTAAAATAATGGAATTACAAAATTTAGATAGTCGGACTCTATTATGGATTTCTGACCACATTCTCCATAGGACCCTCCTATCTCTTTCTTCTCCGAGCTCACGTTATGGAAGAAGGAGAAGAAGGAGCCGAGAAGAGGGTATCAGCAACAACTGGTTTTATTACGGGACAGCTCATAATGTTCATATCGATCTATTATGCGCCTCTGCATCTAGCACTGGGTAGACCTCATACAACAACTGTCCTAGCTCTACCGTATCTTTTGTTTCATTTCTTCTGCAATAATCACAAAAACTTCTTTTATTATGGATCTACTACCAGAAATTCAATGCGTAATCTCAGCATTCAATGTGTATTCCTGAATAATCTCATTTTTCAATTATTGAATCATTTCATTTTACCAAGTTCAATGTTAGCGAGATTAGTCAACATTTTTATGTTTCGATGCAACAGCAAGATTTTATTTTTAACAAGTAGTTTTGTTGGTTGGATAATTGGTCACATTTTATTCATGAAATGGATTGGATTGCTATTAGTTTGGATACGGCAAAATCGATCTATTCGGAACTACATTCGATCTAATAAATACCCTGTGTCAGAATTAAAAAAGTCAGAATTAAAAAAAAAAGATGGCTGGTATCTTTAGTATTTTATTATTAGTTACCTGTGTCTACTATTTAGGCAGAATACCGTCACCTATTTTTAGTGATAAACTGAACGAGCTCGACAAAATGGAAGAAGAAGAAGTTGATTATATGTATGGGAATCAAGAAAATTTGAAGTTCAAAATACTTGAAAAAAAGAAAAAAAATGAAGAAAAATACTTTTTTTTTTGAAAAACCTATTCTTACTTTTTTTTTCGATTATAACCGATGGACTCGTCCATTACGATACATAAGAAAGATAATAAAAAAAATTGAAAGGCTCTGTAAGAAAAGAAGCCTCACAATATTTTTTTATACATGCCAAAGCGATGGAAAACAAAGAATATCTTTTACATATCCTCCGAGTTTGTCAACTTTTGGGGAAATACTAGCAAGAAGAATATCGTTGTTTACATTAGAAAAAATCTCCCCTGATGAACTATACGCCGAGTGGCTTTATACCAATCAAGATAAAAATAACAACTTAAATAATGAATTGATAAATAGAATTGAGGCCTTAGAGACAGTATTTTTTTCTCTAAATATACTTGAAACAAAGACTAGATTGTCTAATGCTGAGACGAAAAACAAAAAAAATTGCCTAGTGAAAATGTATGATCCCTTTTTGAATGGGATGTATCGTGGAAGAATGAAGAAATTTTTTTCTTCTTCAATCATAAATGAAACTTCGATAGAAAATTGCACAGAAAAAGCTGAACTAAATAAAATTCATGGTATCCTTCTTCCCTATCCTAATTCTCCAGAAAATGAACAGAAAATCGAAATATCAGAAAAAAAACAAGTCAAAATCGATTCAAATAATAGGTTAAAGTTTTCATTGAACGCAATTCTAACTAACCCTAAACGTCAAAAAAAATATATTGGAATAAACGAAATAGGTAAAAAACTCCCTCGATGGTCATACAAATTAATCAACGAGTTGGAACAATATTTTATAAAACGACGAAAAGAACAAGGCATAATGCAAGGGCTGGATCACCAGCTTCGAACAAGAAAATTTAAACATATAGCATTTTTAACTCGTTCCACACGAAGTTTTAAGAAGTCTAATTTCAAGAATTTTAATCTTTTTAAAAAATTTAATAGAGATTCGGGTTTTATAAGTTATTTGGAAGAACCAGATTTTCGTCGAGCCTTAATCAAAACCTCTAGCCGTCTTCAAAGGCGTAAAATAGTTATTTGGGGACCGTCTCAAGGAAATCCCCATTCCCCGCTTTTTTTTGGAAAAAATGGAAGATTTTCCTTTTCCTATATCTGACCTAATGAAACTTTTTTTTATTAGAGATTGATCGGGCAAAAAGTCAGAATTCGAGATTTTAAATCAACAATTCCAAATAAAAAAAACGACCAGGAAGACGCAATAGAATTCTGGGAGAACATTCCATATGCACAAAAATCAAGAAGTGTTCTGTTACTAGCTCAATCAATTTTTAGAAGATATATTAAATTACCCTTATTAATAATAGCTAAGAATATCGGTCGTATTTTATTGAGACAATCTCCGGAATGGTACGAGGATTTCCAAGATTGGAATAGAGAAATTTATCTAAAGTGTAGCTATAATGGTCTTCAATTTTCCAAAACAGAATTTCCTAAAAATTGGTTCAGCGAAGGTTTTCAAATCAAAATCCTATATCCTTTTCGTTTGAAACCTTGGCACAAATCTAAGCTACGACTCTCTGATAGAGATCAAAAGCAACAAGATGATTTTGATTCTTGTTTTTTAACAGTTTTTGGAATGGAAACGGAATATCCTTTTGGTCCTCCGCGAAAAACACCTTCCTTTTTTGAACCAATTTTGAAAGATATAGACTATAAAGTCAAAATAAGAAAATTTAATTTTAGAGTTCGAAGAGCTTTAAAAAAAATAAAAAAAAAGAAGAAAAAGCATTAGTATTTGTAAAACAAATACTAAAAGAACTTTTAAAAGGAAAGAAAATTCCATTATTTAAAATGAATTATTTTAAAAAGATAGAGGGAACCGGGGTACATACCTTACCTTCACCTAATTTACCGAGCTCTGGAAATAATGGACTCGACTATCAAAAAAATCATGGAATTTTCTTTACGATCGGCACCTCGATGTCGGCTCTTCGGTTCCCTCATTTTTATTTGTTAAATATTTAAAATGAAAATAAATATAATTGTTAAATATTTAAATTTTCATTTTTTAAGTAAGTATGAAAACCCTTTTTCACAAAAATAGAAAGACTTTTTGTCACTGAAATAGGATAACAATACATACCTGATAACAATACATACCTATAGGCTAAGCACTTCCTCTTTTATATGTATTTTCATATTTGAACCTGAGGTTAAGTAATCTTTCTACATCTCATCTTATCTTTATCAAAAGGGTTTAGTTACTTTTGCATGTCATTTGAACTCGATTTAGTTCAGTTTGTGAAAAATTCAGATATGATTCCGAAAAGAATCATTCAAAATAAAAAAAAGAAAGAGGAATACTATTCTATCCAATATTAGACCGTGAAACAGAACCTTGTTGAACAAAAAAGAAGTATTCGGGTACAGGGGATATGCTCTGGGACGGAAGGATTCGAACCTCCGAATAGCGGGACCAAAACCCGTTGCCTTACCGCTTGGCTACGCCCCATTTCTATTTTTATTGGACACTAATACTAATAAAGAATAATATTGGTATTAAGTGTTCGTCAATTCCAGTCCAACTATCTATAGAAAACCTTTCTTCTTTATAGAATTTATTATAGATATTATAGATTCGTTGCTAGGATTTTGACATGTGTATATCTAGAATTCAACTTAATTTATTGATCATTACATATAATTCAATTAAGATATTGTATGAAAGTATGATTTCTTCTAGTCTCCTTTGAGAATTGGAGGATTTTTGATTGAGTGGAAAAAGAAGGATTTTTTTGTCTACCTTACTTTCTTCATTTTTCCTTATATCAATAACTCAATCAAAATGCAATTATCTCGACGAAAAAAATGTCTGTTATGCTTAATATCTTTAGTTTGATCTGTCTTAATTCTGCCCTTTATCCGAGTAGTCTTTTCTTCGCCAAATTGCCCGAAGCCTATGCTTTTTTGAATCCAATCGTAGATGTTATGCCAGTAATACCCCTGTTCTTTTTTCTTTTAGCCTTTGTTTGGCAAGCTGCTGTAAGTTTTCGATAAGATCTTTAATAGTATCTTATAGAATTCATGTAGAATTCATGATTTATTCGAGAAAAATGATAACATTTGATAAGATCAAATAAGTCTGACAGTATGAACCTTCAATCCAAACATTGAAATGATCGAATAGCTGTGAGAAATCCGGCTCGCTCCATTTCCCGATTTTAATCCTTTTTCCTTTCCGGCAAAATACCTTATTAGCTTAGGGTCGCTTACAACATCTAATTGGGGGTATGAAAGTGATTTCTAGTAATCAAAGACTCTTTTGAAAAATTTCAACTTCACAACTTCATTTGAATTTCTGAACATTCTTTTCTATTTTAGAATTCAATTCTTGGTGTCAAAATAAGATATGTGATATAAAAATGGAGGATCTATTATCTTTTCTTTTCTCTCGTTTTTCTTTTTCAAAAAATGATCTTGGAGGTTGTGTAATGCTTACTCTCAAACTTTTCGTTTACACAGTAGTAATATTCTTTGTTTCTCTCTTCATCTTTGGATTCCAATCCAATGATCCAGGACGTAATCCTGGACGTGAAGAATAAATTGTTTTTCTTGCTTTATTTTACAATTTTCTTCATATTTTTATTTTCTTTTAGCTATTCCACACACTTAACTAGAAAAAAAATAGAAAGTCATCAACGGAAAGAGAGGGATTCGAACCCTCGGTACGAATAACTCGTACAACGGATTAGCAATCCGCCGCTTTCGTCCACTCAGCCATCTCTCCCAATTGAAAAAGATAATTACTATGTTACATTACACATCAAGTAAGGATTAAATTAAGTATTTCTTTCACATTCTTTATCGTTATTATAGAATTAGCAATTCCATTTAGATGCTCGAAAGATCAAAATAGAAAGATAAAAAGAGAAGACCTTCTTGCTTTTATTTTATTCGAAGTGCCTTTTTGGCCTGGCCCGGTCAATACCCAGCCGGGCCTTTTTTTGTTACAAAAAATTCACTTCATTTTTTTATTTATAGGCAACATACTCTAAATAGCCAATTTAGTACCCGTGTAACAATTTCCGTTCTGGGGTTTACATATACTTATCATTTTTGTTATAATGGAAATTGAGAAGGATTTTTGATTCAAAAGAATAAATCAAGAAAAGGATAAATCAAGTATGTATCAATTTGTATTTTCTTATGTCGTTTGGCAAACCAAATTTTAGATTCAAATCCAAGAATCATTGACGAATTCTCAGTCAACGAATATCCCGTTTGTCATAAATTTTGGTTTTTTTGAGTGAAATATACATTTGATTTTTCAATAGAAAAGTGAGAGGAAGCTTTTTGGCATTGTGTGTTTTGAGATACTATACAATCAATCGAAGGGACAATCAAAAGGGGAAAAGGGTTTTTTTCTAATTTTGATAAGTTTAGTTAGAAAAAGGATTCAAAAGGGGATGCAAGTACAATAAACTAAAATTGAGTAATCCAACAAAAAAGGTAAATTTCTCCTATTGTGTATCGTTTTGGCGGCATGGCCGAGTGGTAAGGCGGGGGACTGCAAATCCTTTTTCCCCAGTTCAAATCCGGGTGCCGCCTCATCAGCAAACGAATCGGAATCTCTTATTCTGTTCTGCTGATATAACTCAACCTAATTTTACCCAGCCAGAACAGAATAAGGGGACTGTTAATACTTGGTTGATTCTAAACATTCGTTCTGGGGATTTTGTAAAAGATTGGAAATCGGAAATCTTTGAATCCAAAATGAAAAGAAAGATTTGATTTTAATGTTTGATTTTAATGGTCGAAGCAAGACTTCCCGATTCCTTTCTACTACTAATGTAATGTCTACTTATTGGGTCTTGATTGGAGATAATTTAACTACTGGTTGGGGGAAGTTCTTTCTATTTCTATACTGTGTAATCTACATATATAGGCTCGCGAGAATCTCTGAGTGTTCAGGCATTCAATCACTATTAGATTGAGATGGATAATTTATAGAAAAAAACATGAAAAAAATGATTCTTTTTTTTAACCTCTCGTCAAAAGTATAATATACTATCTCCCAACTCCTTCAGAGAGACAATCGGGAAAGGGTACGGATTAGATCAAATAGGAAAAAGTTTGTAATAGATAGCAATTGATTTATTTTTACTTTGAAGGGCAAGAAAAAAAGGAATGTGCCCTCTTATTTTATTACTAGATGTTCCATTAGTAACATTCCTTTGTAGTTTTGATTTTTTATTTTACTTGTGTTTAGTCTTTCCCGATTATAAATCATATAGAAATTTTTGAAATGGATTTTTTGATTGGTTCATCAATAGT